>NC_056733.1:1828979480-1829294480 GCF_019279795.1 Protopterus annectens | reverse complement strand
TCTATCAAGCACATCCAATTGACCTTGTGCAAAAGAAGCAGAATGGCCTGAATCGTGACCATTCAGAACTTGGAATATCTGACATATTGGTTTAAGTTGTTAAGATCCAAGATAGGCCTCAGGTCTACATTTTTCTTTGTCAGCAAAAAGAATCTTGAGTAACTTCTGAATCCTTGTTGATCTGGGGGGGACCATTTGGATGATTCTTCTGGCCAGCAGTTTTTCTATTTCTATAGTTGCTACTTTTCTCTGACTGGGTGGAATGTCAGGAAGCTTTGTAGATTGATTGGGGGGCTACAGGGAAAAGGGTATTAGTCTCTGGAGATAATCCTCTGCACCCAAGTGTCTTTGGTGATGGCTATCCAAGTTTGTTGGTGTAGAGATACCCCCCTGACTGCCTTCAGAGTACAGCAGTCGGGCAACCTTTCATGACCTCTGACAGAGATTCTCAGAGATGGGGCCTCTGAAATGCTGGTTTTGTGGGCCTCCTCTGCCATGGGGGCATCATCTGTTACTGGAGTTCTTCCCTCTGCCATAGTGGGAACCTGCCCCGTAGGAGTCATGGGAAGAGCCTTGTAACTTCCTACTACCTCTCTGCTTTCAAGTAAAGGTCTACTGAGGTGTAGATAAACATATCCCCACAGCAGATAAGGTCTTCCCATCTTGTTCACTCCTACATAGGGTTTCTTTAACCAAGGGCCAAATAAGGTACAGCCATTAAAATGAGCATTAATGAACAATGACCTGAAAGACTCCACAAAGTCACTGAGTTGCATCCAGGCATGCCATCTCAAAGCAATTCCTGAACCAACAGAGTTCTGAGGTGTGGGAAATGAGTCCCATAGATGTATTCAGTAGTGACTGTAGGGTGGCCATTTTCTAAGAAACAGTTTTCTTGTCTTCTGCTGACATGGACCTTGACAGGGTACTGGAAAACTCTTTGATTAAGTCCCTCTGAAATCTTGTGACATCTGCTACTAAATAATTCAGTGACCTGATAGCAAAGGTCGCTGATGCATAAACGCACTTCCCAGACCTGTTCAACACCCAGGACTCTCTGTTGGGGGGGGGGGGGATAGACCATAGAACTTTGTTCAGCAAGTTTTTCCTTGGTGGCCATTGCTACCACCATAGCATCTTCTGGGTGACCCTTGCTCCAGTGGGCCCAATCCTTCAGTGCAGCCAGGTAGTTATCAGGTCTTTTGGGGTTTGACTCCATGATACCTGGATTCTTTCAACCCCAGCAGGAGATGAGTTCCTCCATCTCGTTCGCTGGGTGGACTATCCAGGACATAGCTGAGCCAGCTCTGAAAGTGTCAAGAAACACAGACTCCTCTTGAGGTTTAGTCAGAAGACCAACCACCTTACTGTCTCAAAAGTTTGAGTAGTTCACTGAAAGAGACATCCTCAAGGGGTGATCTGGGGGACCCTTCCCCATCAAAGTTGGTGCTTTCTGTGAGGAATTCCTGTGGAGAATCTAACTGCCTCCTCTTGTATGTATGCTTCCAAGGTGGCTCCCCAGTGGGATGCTCCAGGGTGGACTTGGAAGTCTGAGCTGAGTCCTGAATGAGGAGTGTCTCAAGGCTTGTATGGGCTGGCTGCCCTGATGCAACAGGATGTACAGGCTCCGAGACCAAAGCAGGCAGTTGTAGAAGCAGTGGACCCAAGGAAGTAAGTATGTCTTATCCACAGTGGTGGAGAAAGCTCCCTCTACTACATCAAAGGCAGAAGACAAGAGAAGCATCGGCCATCCTGGTAGGAGCCAGATGCAACTGCCCAAGATGGCTCACAGCATAAAGCTAAACCCCAATAGTGGTAGACATGCCATGTTCCAGTCTTTTTCTGACCACATATTACACATTAAACAGGATGTCGTATCTAGAAATCTGTAATGCATTCAATTCCTTGATAAACATGATGAATGTTGTTATGCCTAGGTCACAACCAGCCAGCTTCCAAAAGTTCTGGCTCCCTCCCACACATTTACTCTGCTGACTGGACTGCCCTGTTGGGAGAAATTAGCAGTCAGAGTGACATTTTTTTCAGGACATTCTTGCCTAAAAATAATGAAGGAGAATACTCATCCTGAACTTCTAAAAAAGATCTATACAATAACAAATAACTTTATATCCCAACAACTAATTTTATACAGAAGTGGAGGAATGGTAGGTAGATGGGCTTACTGTAGTAGGGAGGAATTCAAACATCATCCACTGTTATGGGTAAGCGCAACTTACACAACTGTACTCATCATTCCCACTGCTATGATAGCCTTTAAGCTATATGGGTTGATCACCAAAGCCTATCCAACCTGGGAAGAGGAAGGAAGGAAATGGATCCATGTGTCCTTAGTGAATGGTCCTAGCAAAACCTGCCCAGATCAATAAAAAATAATCAAGTCTGTAATGTCTTGTAAAGATATGTACAAAGGACAATATAGCCACCTCTAGAATACTTTTGGAGTTTACCCCTTTTCAAAATGTTACTGAAGAAGCCAAGCTTGTAATAGAATGAGCCTTTATACTGCCTGAAGCAGGTTTACCATGGTGAGCATAATAAAAAAAAAATGGCTGAGGAAAACCATAGTCTGTTTTGACATGGATGGTCCTTTCTTTGTCCCAACATAGGAAAAATTGCTGATCTACTTTTGTAAAGGACTTAGTTCTGTCAAGACAGTACCTAAGCTGCCTACTCACATCCAAAGTAGGTAAAATCTTTTCTTCCTGGTTATGAGGATCTGAACAGAACACTGAGACTGATATCTTGATTTGAAGTAAACTCTGAAACAACTCTGGGATGATTTAGGAGTTTGTTTTTAACATGGCCTTATCTTTATGGAACACCATATAGGGTACACTCACCATGATAGATCACAATTCAGATACTCTACTTGCAAATGTCAGAGAGATGAGAAGAACAGTTTCCCATATAATGAAACCTAAGTCTGCTTCATAAACAGGTTCAAATGGAGACATGGTTAACTTTTCCAGCACAAAGTTAAGATCCCAAGAAGAAGCAATCTGCTTATGATTAGGTAACGTGTAAAACTCCCTTCAGAAACTGTTTATCTAGAAAGAGAAAGGAACGTGGAGGATCCATGGGCAGACATACTGAAATGGCCACAAGATACAACTTGATAGAGGAATATGAGAGGCACAGAGTAGTAACTCACAAATATTTAAGCACCAGTGGTACACAATCCCTGATGGAACTCTAGTTATTAGCTAGGCAGCAACTAGAAAATATTTTCCACTTGCCAAATAAGATTTTCTAATAGCAGGCTTTCTTGTCTCCTTTAATACCTACTGCGTGTCCTAAGAAATGGGTGTCTAAATGAAATCAGAAAGGAATCATCCAGGCAGTTAACTGAAGATATTTAAGATTGGGATGTATCAAAATCCCCTTTTTCTTTTGTGAGAAGGTCCAATTTGTGAGAAAGCTTGTGGTAACTGCCCTTGGACAAGTCCATAAGAAGGGAAAGCCAATGCTGCCTGGGCCAAAAGGGGGTCACCACAGTAATCTTTGGAGATTCATACTGAATCTTCAAAACTACCCAGGATATCAATGGAAAGGGTGGAAATGCATACAGTAACATTCACAACCACAAAAAAGAAAAAGCATCCACTTTCCATGCTTGTTTGCAAGAAGCCTTGGAGCAGAATTTATTAAGCTGTCTGTTTGAAAGGAGGTAAACAGTTCTACTTGAGATGTTACCCATAACTGGATCAAATCATGTAAGACACCCTTATTTTACTTCCATTCGTGAAGGTCTTTCCTGGTCTTGCTAAGCTTGCCTGAGATTATATTTTTCTTTGTCAAAATGTAAGATGCTAAAGAGCTACCTCCCAAGCCCTCATAGCCAGCTTGTACAGAGGGTAAAACCTGGTGGCCCCTTGCTTGTTTACGTACCATATCACTGTGGTGTTGTCTGCAATCACCTGAAGAAGTCCAGAGGACCATAGATGAGGAAGAAATTTTAAGGTAGAGATCTCTTTGACACCAATGTACTCTGGTATGTCTGAGGAGTTCCAAAGGTCTTGCACTTTTAACCCCACAATAACTGCCCCCAAGTGAAATCTGAGGAGTCTGTAGTTACAGATTGGCTTGGAGGTAAAGAATGGGAGACCTGGGTTTGCTTATCACTGTAGTCTCCACCATCACAGTTCCTTTTTTGAAAATGTTCAAAAGTGGAATCTGAAATTCCAGAGGATGTAAATGTTGGGTCCAAGAAGACTCTTTCTTTGGTACCAGAAAAATTCTGGAATGGAATATTTTTCATGAGTAACATGGAGAGAGGGATTATGAGCATCATAAAAGCCACGAACCATAAGATAATAATATATTCTCTGGCTGAAGTCTGAGACTGACTTGAGAAACTCTAGAAAGCTTCCAGATTAAAAATCTACCTTCTCCTGCATTGAAAAGCCTTTTGCGAAGAAATGTCTACAAGTCAGCCCAGAAAGACAATCCTGTCTGTTGAGGTCAGGGAGGATTTCTGAACTTTCATCTGAAATCCTGTGTTGGTCAGAATAGAAGAAATCCTCTTTAATGACTCTTGACATCTGGAAAAAGACAATGTAAAGATGAGCAAATTGCCATTCACTCTTTAATGAGCTATGACTGACTGAAGCTACACAATTTGTAACCCTCCATGGGCCTGTAGATAACTCAAAAGTTAATGCAGAGAAATGAAAATGTGGCACTGACAAAAAATGAGACATTTCCTTCAGCTTTTGGCTAGGGTGATGATATGAATCTTTTAGATTTAATGTTATCAAAAAACATCTTTGGGAATGAGAGGTAACAAATTCTGAAGGGCCAATATCTTGAATTTTGGAACTTTCACATACAGATTTATAAAGGAAAGATCTAGAACTGGTCTCCAAGAAGGCTCTTCATTTGGTTCCAGAAACATTCTGGAATAGAAGCCTTTGTCCCTTTGATTTAATGGCACCAGCTCTATGACTCCTAAAGTGAATAAGTGCTGAAGGACCTGAGGAAAGACCTCTGTCTGGTTCAGAAGGTGGGGTGGAACTCCTCTGAAAGGAGGTATTTGTATCCAATGCCAAATGTATCCCTTCAGAACCATGTTTAAGACCTAAGAGTCTGAAACAATCTGTTATCAAAGGGGAATGTACACAACCAGTTTTTGGGACAGATTTTGAGAGATAGGAGAAGAAAGGGTGGGAAAGGGGAAAGAATGCTGATATAGTCAATTTAAAGTGTTAAGACTGTCTCTAAGTAGGAAATTATTCTTTTCTTGTTATTCCCCTCCTGCCATCTCTTTTTGGTTCCCTGTTTGGCTTGAGAAGACAGAGATTGTTTTGGAAGCTTCCTGTATTAATTTCCCTCTCTCACGACTATGGTACTAGGAAAAAGAATCGATTATAGAAGCAAACAATCCTCCAGGTCTTATAGAGAATAAAGAAGAATAGTGGGAGGGTTTTTCTTATCAGACAGACATGAATGAAAGGAGCTAGCATTATGGTAAGCACATAACCTTCATGTCCCATTCATTATGTCCATCTGACTTGACATATGAGTCAGAATACCCAGCTAAAAAAATCCTGGGTGGCCTTATCACAGAGACCTTTTAGGATAGTAGTACTGAAGGGCTGGGAGGGTGGCCTAATGGTTAAGATGTTTGCCTTACAAACACAAGGTGCAGGGTTTGAGCCTCACAAGGGATGACTGGCTAGGCTTAAAATGGCTCGCAAGGGCAGTAAGCTTAGTACTAATCTATGAACCTGAAGGAAGACTGGCCACTCAAGAGACAGTCCAGCTTATAATGGCAAATAAAGATAAGCATGAAAGATCAAGTAGCAGCATCACAAATGTCACTTATAGAAGAAAATGTGGTGCAATTTAATTACCATCAGGAGAGAAGAGACCTTTCACACTATTTCCTAGTTTACTTGGGGCAAAAGAAATAATGAGTGCTTTTTTCTTGAAATTATTTAGTCAAATGTCACTTATAGAAGAAAATGTGGTGCAATTTAATTACCATCAGGAGAGAAGAGACCTTTCACACTATTTCCTAGTTTACTTGGGGCAAAAGAAATAATGAGTGCTTTTTTCTTGAAATTATTTAGTTCTTTAAAGATAGAAACATAATTGTCTATGAACATCTAAGGTATGAAAATGTGTTCTCCTTTGTTATAACAGTTCTTACTCTGACAACTCCTAATAAAACTATTCTGTCCTTTTACCCTGCTAAAATACTGACAGCCAACCTTGTACTAACACCCATACCACCATCACAATAGTAGCAATCTACATTCCCCAGGGAAAAACTTACCCCTGCTGGAAAACATTCTCTCATACTTCTCTCAACATATTCCTAAATGAAACCATTATTCTTGGTAATGTCAATAGTAATTGGTTAACTCTCTGTACCCAAATTCTTCCTTACACATCAACTTGTACGGCTTTACTCAACTTATCACCAATGCCACCCATACCAACAACTCTCATACACACAGCACCCTTATCGACTGGATTCTAGTCTCTCATCCCTCTAAATATCATAATCCTGAAACCCTTCCCAACACACTAAGTGATCACTCCCCAGTAAAAGTCCTTAGATATATATCTCTCAGTTTACTAAACAGCATAGATTTATCATATGCCCCAAGTTTACTAACTTCCACCCTGACACTTTTAAATCTCTTCTCTCTAAAGTTAACTGGAATTTCCTTACCCAGCTTCCCCTTGACAATGGTGTCCTGGCTTTCAACTCCACCTTTCTCAGTATTCTTGACTCACTTGCCCCACTTCTCACAGTCCATATTAAATCTAATATATCTCCATGGCTATCAAATTCCACCTGCATCCTAATGAAAAATAGAGACAGAGCATGGAAAACATGGACCAAAACAAAGCTCCCTGCAGACTTGCTAAAATACAAAGAACTTCGAAATCAGACCAAAAAGCATATTAATAAAGATAAGAGACTTATACTATAATCCACCCTCAGCCTTGAAAGCTACCTCAAAAAGTTTTGGAACTCCTTAAACCACATACTACATCCTGGTGGTTCCTGCTCCCCCAATCCTTTTCCTGATAACAATCCCAAAGATGCTGCCTCCCTTCAACACATATTTCATTGACTCTATATCCAAACTATTTAACCCCAGTGCCAATTCATCTACCTTTAATAATATTTCTAACCACTCTCTATCAAATCCCACTATACTCTCAAATTCTTTTTCCCTCAAACCTGTAAACACTAGCTATATCAAATCCCTACTTTCTAAACTCAAACCTTTCTCAGCTTCTACCAACAACATTCCTTCCCTTTTCCTTCAGTTAGCTGCTGACTCTTTTGCTCTTCCTGTATCTATCTTAATCAACCACTCCATTTCAGAGTCCAAAGTCCCTTCCATATGGAAACAATTCTTCATCTACCAATACATAAAGGAGGCGACTCCTCAGACATCACTAATTTTAGACCAATTGCCATCCTCTCTCCTCTCTCTAACGTTCTACACAAATGCATACATAAGCAAGTTATGCACTACCTACTCTCTGAAAACCTGCTTACACCTACTTAACATAGCTTAAGACCAAAGCATAGTATGAATTCCCTACTATCATTACTTAAGACCATAGCCCTTGCCAGAGATAACAAACTTGTCTCCTGCCTATTCTTAGATCCCTCTAAAGCTTTTGACACTGTCTCTCACCCTCTCTTTCTACACAAACTAACCAACCTTAACTTCTACCCTGCTACTGTTGCATTGTTTTCCAACTACCTCACTGACAGATCTCAAAGCAGTGAAGTGACAATCTGCACTCTCCCCTCCTGTCCCTGTTAGAATGGGTTTCCCTCAGGGTTCCATCCTTGGTCCACTATTTTTCAACATCTTCACTAATCTTCTTTATTCTTCCTGTCCTCAGTCATCACTGGTCCAATACGCTGATGACACAGCTGTCATCACTATTGCTGACTCTCCCTCTGAACTCATCTCTACAACACAGGCTTCCTTTAACTCTCAGTAGAAAACTAGCTCTCTGATAAACAGCTTATCCTTAAGCCACAAAAAATGAAGCTACTACTTTTTCTTCCTAAAAACTACAACCACATTAAATCCACTTTCACAATACTGTCCCTCAACAACACACACAGAGGTGGAAACTAGCATTAAACTCCTTGGTGTCATCATTGACGACCAACTTAAATTTGATCTACACATTAACAACTGTATCAAGAAAACTCATCAGAAACTACGGCTCTTCTACCGCAACAAAAAAGTTTCTCACCAGTGATGCTAAAGTAACTCTCTCTTATGCCTACCTCCTACCCAGTCTATTTTATAGCTCTCATATTTTTACTTGCCTCAACTCCACACTCCTTGCCAAACTTGAATCTACCTACAACAAGATAGCCATATTTGCAGCACATCAAACTTAAAAGTCACATCACTATCTCTTACTCAAACACCTTAACTGGCTTGAACTACCTCACCAGCTTCTTCTCCCTCAACTCCAGATCATCCACTCCATGCTTTATCAGCCTTCTTACTGTCCTACCCTATCATCTGTCACTATTCACCTGCTAGATCCCTCCGGAGCTCTAACCTAGATTGACTACAAATCCACAAACCTAAAACTAAGAAAGGATGCATTCTCTATAGCTATAATCTTTCCAAGGCATGGAAGAAACTCCCACTAGAGATCAGGTCACTCAAGCAATTTAGTCAACTCAAGCTAGCCACTAACAAATACCTGTTAAGCCAATGGATCTGCCTCTGTACCCACCCCCTTAAACAGATTATTAACCCTAACTGCACACCTCTATCTGCTCCCAACCTATGTAACTGTCTCTAACTCTCTAGACCTTGTCAAACATTAACTTCTCTATCATAAGCACATTACATAATTCTCATCTGCATAATATAAGATTTTACGTCTGGTGACAAAATTAGAAGTTATGTACCTACCATAACGTTCCATGTTAGTTGTCTTCTTCTCGCCTTCTTTCTTGCTGGATGGGTTCGGAGCCGATCCTCGGCTCCGACTCGGCCACTAAAAGCTCGAGAGCTAGTTCCACCGGCTCGAGGCTCCCCTATGTCCCACAATGCTAGGCGGTAACTCCTCAGATCTCATTTGAAAGCTAAGCCCAGCAAGGAAATTCCATAAAAGAAACAAAAGAAAACTCCTCTAGGTCTGTCCAGGCTAGGGGGAAGGAGGGTGGGACGCAAGAAAGAAGGCGAGAAGACGACAACTAACATGGAACGTTATGGTAGGTACATAACTTCTAAATGTTAAGTTGTCTATCTCGCCTTCATTCTTGCTGGATGGGACCGCGTCCCTAGCACCTTATCCCGGGTGGCCTATCGGAACAGACTCTTGAGTACAGTGGAACCAAAGTTGGCTCGGTCTCTAGAGGCCAAGTCCAACTTATAATGAGAATGAAGGTATGGGGAGAAGCCCAAGTAGCTGCAGAACAAATCGAATCAATAGGCAGCCTATCTTGGAAAGCTATAGAAGTGGCTAAAGTTCTAGCTGAATGAGCCCTGGGTTTGGATGGCAATTGTTGATGTCTGATCTCATACACAAGGGTAATCAATGAAGTAAGCCATCTAGAAAGAGATACTTTAGAAATTGGAAGGCCCATTCTACCTTCTGCATAAGAAACAAACAGTTGATCAGACTTCCTGAATTGTTTGGTCCTGTCCAAATAGTACCTAAGTTGGCGATGAACATCTAAACAGTGTAACTTTTGTTCTGACCTATTGGAATAATTAGGGAAGAACACAGGAAGTTCAATGGTTTGATTCAAATTTGGCAATGAAGCTACCTTGGGCAAAAAGGACGGGTTAGTACGTAAGGACACCCTATCCTTATGAAACACAAGATAAGGGGGTAGACTACACAGAGCATTGAGTTCAGAGACTCTTCTAGCTGAAGTGATAGCTACTAAAAAGAGTGTTTTCCAAGATAGTAACTTTATTGAACATGAAGCCGCAGGTTCAAAGGGGGGAAGAATTAAGGATGCCAGAGCCAAGTTGAGATCCCATTGAGGAGGAGGATCCCGGATTGGTGGTTTGAGGAGAAAAACTCCCTTTAAAAAGGCTTTGCAGAGTTTGTGAGACATAATGGAGGACTCTGAGACTCCAACATGAAAGTTTGATATTGCTGCCAACTGAACTTTGATGTTAGACGGGGACGAACCTGAGTGGAGAAGTTCGGCTAGAAAGTCTAGAACTGATTGAATGGAAGCAGTGAAAGGATCTATATTCTTTGACTGCGCCCAATAGGAAAAACGTTTCCACTTGCTATGATAAATCTTCCGAGTGGAAGATTTATGAGAGGCTATCAAAATATCTCTAACTGAGCGAGATATCAGAGGAAGCCTGGCTAGAGTTGGAATTGGAGGAACCACGCTGTGAGGTTCAGAGAAGGGAGGGAGTGGTGTAACTGACCCGACTGATGGGTCAAGAGGTCTGGAACTGGGTCCAGATGCCAAGGTTGCTCCAACAGATAACAGTGGAGAAACAGGAACCAAACCTGTCGAGGCCAGTAAGGGGCAATAAGGATCATGGAAGCTTTCTGAGTGATGGCTTTCTGTATTAGCTGAGATATCAGTGGGAAGGGAGGAAAAGCATACAGAAGTCCCCGGGGCCAATCGTGTACTAGAGCGTCTCTGCTGGGGTGGCCTGGTTGGGGAAAGAGGGTGAAGAAAACGTCGCACTTGCTGTTTTGGGGAGTAGCAAAAAGGTCGCAGCAAGGCCGGCCCCACTTTCGAAAAACTTTCTCCAACACTGAATTCTTCAGAGACCACTCGTGAGGCATGAAAATAGCTCTGCTCAATTTGTCTGCAATCACATTGGACTTCCCGGGAATGTGCGTTGCTAACAGAAACCGCTGAGAAGAAATCGCCCATTGCCACAGTCTGAGTGCCTCTCGACATAGGGGGTAAGATCTGGTTCTGCCTTGTTTGTTGATGTACCACACTACAGACATATTGTCTGTCTGAATTGCTATAGTTCCCATGAGAAGAGAGTCTTGTAAGGCTTGCAACGCTAGAAGCACTGCTCTCATCTCTAGGACATTTATGTGCAAGTGGCACTCGAAAGGTTGCCACATGCCTTGGACCATCCTGCCCTGGAAATGCCCCCCCCACCCGATCAGGGAGGCGTCCGTTGTCACTGTAGCAACCAGAGGGGAAGGGACGAAAGGTCTCCCTAGGTGGAGCTGGGGAGATGTGATCCATCAAGAGAGATGATTCTTGCACGATTGAGTTATCTGAATAGGATGGGACATTGGAAGTCGTTGGAAAGACCACTGTGTGAAGAGCATCCATTGTAAAATTTTCATATGGAAGTGAGCTAATGGTAGAAGAGGGATGGCCACCGCCATAATCCCTAAGACCTTCAGGATCAATCTGGCTTTGACTTTGTTGCTCTGCAAGACAAGAGAGACCTGTCTGTGTATGTCTGCTATTCTCTGCTCTGTGAGTCTGGCTGACATGTTGACTGTGTCTAGATTTGCACCTATAAAGGTAATAACATGACAAGGCAACAAGACAGACTTTTCGTAATTTATTGAAATGCCTAGTGTCTGACATGTGTGAAAGGTGTAGTCTCTGGCAAGAAGCAAAAGATGCTTGGTGGGGGCTGTAAGGAGCCAGTCGTCTAAATAAGGAAACACCTGGAATCCTTGTCGTCTCAGATGAGAGGCGACCACTGCCATGCATTTGGTAAACACTCGGGGGGCTGTAGTGAGACCAAAGGGCAGGGCTCTGATTTGGAAATGACTGGTTCCCAGCCTGAAGCGGAGGAATCTCCTGGAGCGTCGACTCATTCTGATGTGATAGTACGCATCCTGGAGATCTATCGAGCACATCCAGTTGTCCCGCCCTAAAAGGGGTAGAATGGACTGCAGCGTGACCATCCGGAACTTTGTTTTCTTGACAAACTTGTTCAAGTTGCTGAGATCCAAAATGGGTCTCCAGTCCCCTGTTTTCTTTGGAACCAAAAAGAATTTGGAGTAGATTCCGGATCCTATTTGGTCTGCTGGGACTGGTTGAATGGCTCTTTTTGTGAGCAGCTTTGAAATTTCTAATGCTGCTTTCTCCCTTTGACTGGGTGGAACATCTGGAAGGGATTTTTTGGATTGCTTCAGAGTGAAAAGGAATGGGATTCTGTAGCCTTCGGAAATGATAGACTGTACCCACTTGTCTTGAGTTAGGGATAGCCAGGCTTCTGGGTACAGCGATAATCTTCCCCCGACTGCCTCCGAAGGTGGACAGTTGGGCAACATCTCAGGGATGCTGAAAGGGCTTGTCGGAAAAGGATTCTCGACTGCCCTGATTCTGCGGGCCCCCTCTGCCTCTAGGACGGCGTCTACCATTATTGTTCCCCCCTCTGCCTCTAGAGGGGAATCGACTCTGTGCATCAGGCAAATCTCCCTGAGATTGTTTATGAACCACATCTTTCCCCCCTTCTGGCCTTTGGGGTAAGGCCTAGAAGGAGTAGAAAAACGGACTCCCACAGCAGAGAGAGTTTTACCATCAGTCTCGCACCTAGTCAGGGTTTCCTTCACTTGAGGACCAAAGAGGGATGATCCATCAAAGGGGGAATTAGTGAAGGATGCCTTGAAAGGGTCCACAAAGTTACATAGCCGCATCCAGGCGTGCCGACGCAAGGCTACACCTGTACCTGCCGCTCTACTTGCTCCATCCGCCGCATATGAAAGGAGGCGCATGGAGGAGTTAGTTATAGAATTAAGGGTTGCCAGCTGAGAGTTCATCCTATCCTGAAAACCAGCAGCTGTTGGGTCCTTTAACATTTCGCTCACTTCCTTGAGCAAATCCCTCTGAAGACGAGTGAAATGGCACAGGTAATTCAGCGAGCGCATAGTAAAGGTCGCTGACGAGAACATCCGCTTCCCGTACCTGTCCATTGACCTAGACTCCTTGTTAGGAGGATGAACAGGCACCGAAGGATCAGCTAACTCCTTCTTGGTGGCTGCAGCCACCACCATAGCATCAACAGAGACACCTTTGGTTAAAAATTACTTGTCCTTGGGGGCAGTGATAAATTTTGATGGTCTCCTGGGGGTGGGTTCCACTGAATCAGGAGCCGCCCAGGCCTTCTTTGCCACCACTTGCATAAGGGGGTCAAAGGGAGGGGACACCCAGGAGGTGGAAGGGCGACAGCCAAATGCCTCAAGATACACCGATTCATCCTCTGAAGGGTTGAGGGCTGGCCAATTCCCCCTCTGTTTTAAGATTTCGAGGATGTCTGCAAAGGAGACATCTTCAGAGGGGGAACGAGAGGAACCTTCAGGATCCTCTTAATCACTGTCAGAGGTGACAGACTCAGGGGAGTCAATGTGCTTCCTCTTGCACTGCCTCTTCCTAGGGGGCTCTCCTACTGGGTCAGGAGAGGCCTCAGAAGAGGAGATCCCCACTGGGGAAACTTGAGGAGCTGGCTCTCTACGGTCGGGGATGAGAGAGTGAGCAGAAATCACCGGAGGCACCGTGGAGGGAGGGGCAGAAGGAGCCGATTGTGGAGTTGAACCTGGTTCTAACACGCTCCTCATGACCTCGAAGGCACCCCTGTCAGGCAGAGCCGGAGGTCTCCGCTCTGAAAAGCTGAAGACCTCCCCCGGCACCGACAGTGATGGCTCCGAGGCCAATGTCGGAGCCGAACTCGCCAGCGCTGAAGCACCGAGAGGGAGAGCGGGGTCGGACAAGGGTCCGATGCCACTCGCCCCCTCGGAGCCGACGAGGGAAGTCTGGCGCCGAGATTCTTCCAAGGAAGACATCGGAGCAGACGACGGCATCAAAGACAAAGGTATTGGTTCAGACGCCACCACAGTCTCGGGTCCAAGCCGAGTAATGGGAATAGTTCTCGACTGTTGAGTCAGACTTTGAAGCATCTGGGCCAGTGCCTCGGACTTAAGAAGTCGACTCACTACTCTCTGAAGGTCATGATCCAATAGTCTGGAAGACCTAGAGGAGTGAGATCTATGGCTCCATTCAGACAGCAAAGGTGATGCTGGAGCCGAATGAACGGAGCCGATAGATGGAGACCGGGACCTTTTTCTGGATGTTGGTTCCGACAATATGATCGGAGCCAACTCATTTATGTCTTCCTCGGCTCCAGCCGGAGCCGAGGAAATAGTAGGGGCATGCGTTCGAGATTCATCGGCTCCGGCCGGAGCTGATGTTCGAACAGCCTTTGGACCCCCAGAAGGCTCAGAGACCGGAGCTGAAGGTCTGGAAGGCTTAGAGGGTTTCCCCGAGGATTGAGTCGAGGGACCCTCAGGCTTCAATAAACCCCTTAAAATGAGTTTATTTTTGCGCTCCTGCAGGACTCTAGGGCTGAAGCCATAGCAAACAGCACATGAGTCCTGCAGGTGCAAAGGCCCCAGGCAGTATACACAAGAAGTGTGACCGTCTGTCAGAGACATCTGACAGCACGAGTCACACTTCTTGAAGCCTGAGACCTTCGATTCTTTGGACATGTCCAAGAAAAAGTCAAAGTGTAACCACAAACACACACACAGATTACACTTGTAAATTTTTTAAATTAAAATTAACTTAGAAATTAAATCCCTACAAAACACAGTCACTCCAACTACTAAGGAAGGGAAGGACTGGGCCTAAAGCCCAAGGGAATAAAATTAGCAAATTTAGGAAAAAAACTGGGGAAACTTGACTATAAAGGGAAGTAAACTACTTAAGTTTTAAAACTATGAGGAAAGCTAACTTAAAAGGGGGGGTCTATCTGAGATACAACTCAATATTTCAACTAACCTGACGAGCCGGTTGAAAAAGCACCTCGATCGCTGTAGCAGCAAACGAGATCTGAGGAGTTACCGCCTAGCATTGTGGGACATAGGGGAGCCTCGAGCCGGTGGAACTAGCTCTCGAGCTTTTAGAGTGGCCGAGTCGGAGCCGAGGATCGGCTCCGAACCCATCCCGCAAGAATGAAGGCGAGATAGACAACTTAACATCTATTAAAAAGCAAATTATTCTGAAACCACACAAAAGACCAGTGAAAACAGCTCTACTTTCCAAAATAAGAATTTAATAAAAACCTTTTAGTTGTCTCTCCTCTCCTAGCGCCTCGGCTGCAAGCCTTTACAGTGTGTTTCAGAATAACTTAACATCTATTGTTAGTCCTTCTGAATGATGTAGGATTCAGAATCTGACAAATATGATTAGTTTACTGTAGTAAATCCTTGATTTTATGTATATGTTGCTTTGAATATTTTCTGTAAACCAGTTGATTGCTTACTTATTTTTGTAAATTATAATTTGTAGAACATGTGCAGCTTTTCTCCCTGGGCCTCCGCTGAAAAAGGGCTACTTAGCTCAGTTGGACAAACCAGGTCAACAAATGTAAAATAAATAAATACATAAATAAACAGAGACAAATGTAGTAGTGGTTATAAATTGGTTTCTGTGGCTACCGCAAGTATAAAAGAAGGGTTATTTCTGAAAGAAACAATATTCTTGCTAAAAAAGAATGTATGGCAGAGACAATGATAATGCTTGTAGTTCTGAGGTTGTCCTGACTGGTGTAATGGCTACTAAGAAAACTGTTTCCTAGGCTAGATATTTCAGCTGAGCTATGGAGTCAGGCTCAAAAGGAGGTTTAGTTAGAAGTTCCAGCACCAAATTAGGTCCCAGGATGGGAGAAGGTCTTTGATAGGTGATCTAAGTAGAAAACGTCCTTTGAAAAATGCTTTACACACTGTGTGATGCAAGAGAATGATCTCCACAACTTACGTGGAAATTAGAGATTGCTGCTAGTTGAACCTTGGAGCCAACAAGACCCTGAATGAAAGATGCACTCTAGCTAGTCAGATATTTCATCATTGGGGCACACCTTGCTGCAGTCTGCTAGCCTGTCCCCAGAACACCAAATGCAACAAGTTATTTGCCTTGATCTCACTGCTGGGACAGTCATTAAGATATCAGAAACTAGTGCAGAAAAACAATTAGTGTTCTGAGAGTCAACCCAGAGGGCAAATCATTTCCATTTGCTGTGACAGATCTTACATTTTGAATCTTTCTCAGAGGCTTTAAGGATTATAACCACTTCCTTGGTGAGGGATTGATCTTTGGCTATTATTGGAATTGGAGAAACCAGGTGGTTAACTTTTGATTCTGAATATCTGGGTGAGGTTTCCCATAGGAGTGAGTGGTTAGATCCTGAATAGAATCCAGAAGCCAAGGGGGGTTTCATAGATGAGGTTTCAGAGGTGGTAATCAGATTTGTCTGGGCCAGAAGGAGGCTGTGAGGATTACTGTTGCCTTGTATTTCACTGCTTTCTGCAGGAACCTGGAAATAAAAGGAGGCAGATAAGCATAAGTCCAGAGGCCAGTGCTGAGACACAGCATCCCTTGATGACTATCCAGGTGGTGAAATCAAGGTAAAGAACTTTCTGCATTTGGTGTTCTTCAGAGAGACAAACAGACTGCAGCAAAGGGTGACTGAATGATGAAAAATCTGACTGGCTACAGTTGGATTAAGAGACCACTTGAGACACAAGGAGAGTCCTGCTGAGCTTGTCTGCTATTCAAAACTCAAGGGATAACTGTTGCAACAAGAAAGCAATGTGAGTCTATCTTCCATTGCCAAACCCTCACTGCTTCCTGACATAATAGGTATATTCTGGACTTCTCCTTGCTTGCTGATGTAGCATACTACTACCATGTTGTCCTTTTGGATGGAGATCATGCCCAAAGTAAGGTGGTCCTGAAGTTCTTGAAGAACAAGAAGGATCATAATCAATTCCAAGACATTTATGTGTGAATTAGCATCTATGTCTGACTACTGACCTTGAATTATCCTCCTTTCATAATTCTCCCCCACTCCAGAGAGGAGGCATCCATGGCCACTGTAGCTCCCGGTTAGAGATCCTAAAAGGCTTTCCCATTGAAACCAGTGTCAAATTTAGTCATCACTTCAGATGAGATCTTCACGAGTCAGTGATGACTATCATTTTGGACAGATCATACAGGCACTGAGACCACTGGGCCTGAAGAAGCCATTGTAAAATTCTCATGTGGAAACTTGCAAAGTGAATCATTAGAATTGAAGAAGTCATGAGACTCAGAAGTCTCAGACCTACAGCAGCAGACATAATAGTACTGTGCAAAAGCATTTGGATGGCAGTTCTTAAGGTCTGCAGCTCTTGCTGTGGTAGAGAAATTATTGATTGTGTAATGCCTAGCTTGTTATCCTATAAACAAGATAATCTGAGTAAGTGCCAGGTTAGATTTCTGAAGACTGAACATTATGCCTAGAGAGACACAAAGACTGAGATGATTATTTCTGGCTTCAATAAGGGACTCCATCGAGGAGGCAGCCAAAAGGCAATAGACCAGTATGTAAAGATCTTGTACTCCATGATTCGTAAATGGGCTGCTACAATGGCCATGCATTTGGTAAACACCCTGGGAGCTGTAGTGAGTCCAAATGGAAGGGCCCTGAATTAATAATGAAATAGCTCCTGTCAGAAAGCACAAGTATTTCCTTGATTCCTTCTCCATCTTTATGTGAAGGTATGCACTGTGAAGATCTAAAGAGCATATCCAGTCATTCACCCTGAGAAAGGGTAGAGCTGACAGCAAAATGACAATCTTGAAATGGGCATTTTAAATATATATGTTCAGTAAACTTAGGACCAAGACTGACCTGAGGCCCTGAGCTTTCTTGGGATCCAAAAAGAACCTTGAAAAGGAGCCCAACCCTGTGTAGTCTGGTGAAACCTCCTGAACTAATCTCTTTTTCTAGAAGAGTGTTTATTTTCCTTTAACTCACTTATGCCTGGCTGGGTGGAACATCTAGCAATGGCCTGGTGAGGTGGGGTGAGGTTAGAAAAAATGGAATGTAACAAGCCTCTGGAATTATTCCTCTTACCCACTTGTCCTGTTTGATGGCCTGCCACATGGAAGGGTGGAGAGAAAGACTTCCCCTAACTCCCTTCAGAGTGGAGCAGTTGGGCAGACCTTCAGGTATACTGTGGTTTACAATTCGAAAAGGGACCACAGTATCCCTGGTTTTATGGGTCCCATTTGCCTCTGAGTCAGCTTCCATTAAAAGAGGCTGCTTTTCTGAAATGCCCTCTTTCAGAAGGTGAACTGAACAGATGATGCTTAGATTTCCTAAACCAGAGAGATTGACTGTTTTTGGTTCCTAGTATACAGTCTCTGTGGGATCTTGAACTTTATTCTAACAGCAGAAGGTCTTAACATTTTGTTCATAGTTCTGCATCCTTTTCTACACTGAAGGATCAAACAGGGAAGGTCCATCAAAGAAAGCATTAATGAATGATGCCTTGAAGTTGTCCACAATGTTGCATGGGTGCAGCCATGTATAGCACTTCATCACTATGGCAGATCCGGCTGTCCAAGCTGCTCCATCCTCTGCATTGTGCATTACTTGAATGAAGATGTTGGTTATATTGTACACAGCAGTCAGCACTCTTTCAAGTTGTCTACTACTTTGTCATGGGAGGGGTCATTATCATGGATAAAGCTTGTTGAGCTAGATCTCCATGGAACGTGTGTGTGTGTTTGTGTGTGTGTGTGTGTGTGTGTGTGGTAGGTAGTTCAGAGTCCATAGCAATGGTATCCAAAGCATACACCTACTTCCCTAGTTTATCCATTGTCCTGGACCTCTTATTGAGTGGGTGAATGGTGGAGGAAGCATCTTCTTTTTGTAGCTACCATCATGATAATGAAGTCTACAGCCAAGAGTTGGGACCAATGCTGCTTGTCCTTCAGATGGCAAATAATCATGTCAGTTTTTCTGGTGACTGCTTCATAGTTATCTGGCTCCTGCTAGGATTTGTTTGTGTAACCCAGGATGTAGATGATGACAAGCCATAAGCTTCAATTAGTACCATTTCATCCGGGGGAGTCTACTGGCCAAGTTCCCCTTTGCACATTAACTCCAAAATCTCATCAAATGAGGTATCCTCCAGAGGGGATTATGGGGACCTCTCTCAATCCTCCAAGTCAAAATCTGAAGTTGGAGACTCCAAAGGGAAGTCTAGTTTCTTGCTTTTGCACATCCTCTTTTTGGGTATGTCAGGGGATGAGTCATCTGACTCCTCAGAGGACCTAAGCTACTGGTGAGCAGCAGAACTGAGGCTCATAACCCAGCTCTGACATGTCGGCACTTGACAAGAAGTAGGCAAGCTAGGAGCAGAGTGTTGGGGTGGAATTATGCCTGAGGAGACTTGTGGGAAGGTCCTAACAGGAGAACTATTCATCCTCTCCAAGCAGAAAAACTCATCTAGCCTCAGTAGAATCCAAAGAACTTACTCAAATGGTTGGTCCCAATCCTCCCTTCAAAGAGACAGATCCAACCCAAGGAGGTAGCTCTGAGACTATGTGGTTGGATGGCCCTGATGAGAGGATTGGAACCAAAGGGCCAACAGCTAAAGAACCCAACAAGAGCAATGTAGATGAAGCTGGATCTGAAGCTGGCATCAAGGAAATCAGGTAAATTCCTTAGTCCTGACACTGCCTCCACTCCAACAAGGCTGGACATAAACAGTCTGATCCATATCCCTCTGTGTCAAAAATAGAATAGGAGTCTGCAGTTAAGATACAGGTCCTAGGAGATCTGGGATGGGTCAGAAGACACAAGAGGGAAATGGGTGACCCATGAAGTATCCATAATCAGGGCAAAATGGGAAGATCTGGCCACCTTCAAAGCCAAAGGATTGGAATGACTCCCATCTCTATCTGGGTCCTTATGAAGTGGCCCAAGTCTCCTTACAAGTATTCTTGCAGGACTTCAAGGATATGTTTGAAAGTGCCAAATACGATTTTGCAAGGAGGATGTTGTTTGGATCTGTTGACACAAAACTTTTTCCTTGAGAGTCATGCAAAATTATCAGCTCCAAAAGCATCGGATCTGGAGGACAGGTGTTAAGATGCCAATTGCACTAATGATTCCTCGAGTCTAGATTGTTTCAACATTGAGGCTGAAGTCATCGGATCCACATGTCTCTTTTTTCAGATCCAGTTCTTTCATCTTAGAGTGTTTCTCAGTGTACTTCTTGGTCTTGGACACCAGCAGATCTGAGGGAGCATATCTTTGTCGGCCAGTGCACTTGGGTTTAAGCTGTTACATATTTCACAGTCTAGTGAAAGGTGGGGGGATACCAAGACAGACCACACAGTGGTTTTGAAGATTCCGTGGTAGGAACTTAGGCCCACATATTGAACAATTTTTAAAGCTTGTTTGTTTATCCATAACTATGCCAAAAGCTCCGGCTTCAACACAGGACATATCATTTAACCCACCTCCTTTCTCACTAACTTATCTGTTTGCTCGCTCAAGATTCACTGAAGACTGACCCATTTTAGAAACTAATGTATATATTTTCCATTAAACTTTGCTTGATTTTACACTGCACTGTGCTTGTTCACTAGAATGCACCTATACAATTTTTTTATATCTGATTACCCTGAACTACTCTGTTATTCCTTATACTTCTGTATTTTTCATTTGTGAAATATTTTGTATTTCAGTGCACCACCACAGTAAACAAATATAAATAAATAAAAATCCCACTAAGAAAACAGACATGGCACTCACAAACACTTATGTCTAGTCTCTCTTTTTATATATATATATATATATATATATATATATATATATATATATATATGTGTGTGTGTGTGTGTGTGTGTGTGTGTGTGTGTAATCACTACAAATACCGAATTCCCAAAATCCCGACGCATAAAACAGAGACCACATGCCCAAAACCCCACAATACCGAATATGTAAAACCGCAAAATTCAAAATTGCGAAATTTACACAACCAAACACACACACACCTTCCCCCCACAACCAAACAATGCATCCTAAACTAGACATAGGCAGAGGGCAAGCCCCCCTGCACCCCCCACACCCTCCTACTTTATTATTCTAACTCCGAGATTGCACAAACAGACACACAAGGCAGAATCACACCCACACATTACAGTCCCTCACACACACACACACACACTACGCCCCTCACAAACACACTTACACAGACATACTTACCTGAACCGCAACACCAGAAGCGTTAACGCAAAATCCCTTAACATCGGGATTTTGCATTTCGTGCTTCTGGACTTTTGGTAATGCGGGGTTTCAGTCATCTAGTCTCGGTATCTTCAGCGTTGGGATTTTGAGTGTTCAGTAATCCACAGTGATCCCATATATATGTGAATCCAAACCAGCCCAAATGTTGAAAATGTTGAAACACAGGTGCCCAGTAGGAAGGTAGCTGGAATACAGAAGTTGAACCATGACAAAGTAAAATCTTCTTTTTTAATACAAAATGGTGAGCGCTTTCGCAATGGTAACAATTGCTTCATCAGACAGTTCATTCAAACAGCAACAACACTTAAATACTTTAATTCCTTACAAGAACAACCAATCCTACCACTCAAAAATAATTTAGCACTCAATCAATTAATTACTGTTGTTACGTTTTGCCCTTGGTTAATTGCTAAAGTCAGAAAAATTCTGTTTAAAAATCACACACAAAGTGTAAAGACAAGGACATGTGGATAAATGTAAATAAAATACATAAAAAGTCAATTAATAAATACATATGCTCATGTTCCCCATTTAATAACTACTTATGTACATAGATATAAACATAAAAAAATATAAAAAATATATATAAAAGTATAAGCAGTACACGCTCAACAGTTTAATGAATACATATAATCTGCCTAATAAATGCACATTGTCCACCTAGTAAATATATATACTTTAATACATACATTTCAACAAGTACTTGTCTTTAATAATATCTATACTAAAAGCAGCTCAAGAAATGCTGTCATAGTGACCCAAAGGTAAATGTGTTTATGTAGTGTTCTAAAACAACATTTATTTAAATGATATTATTGTTTTAACCTTCTGGATTTTAGCACTGGCTTCAATGGAACACTATTGTTCAAACCCAAGCCTCTATGTGCTCCTAAACACAAAATCCATTTTACTTCCATATTTTCAGTAGTATTAACTATGTTCCCCCATCCTGCTGCTAACGTTCTGGATGTGTAAAACCTGAAACAAAAATATATGGTCATCACCCTTATCCATTGTATGCCTAGCCAAAGCACTATACAATTGCTCTTTTCTAGTGCAGTAATCCATTCCCTAAGGTGATGGTTAGCTTTGCCAACACAGAAATGGAAACATGTTGTGCGGATTTGCATTTAGAAATAAGAAAAATCTGAAACAGCAGCTTTGCTATCCAAGGACACCTGTTCTGATGGATAACACAGTGAACAGTACCCATAGATGTAAAAAATGTGCACATTGCACTTATATAGATGAATCAAGGGTTTATTCCTACAGTTGAAAGGATTAATTATATTTTTGATGTTTTAATGTGTTGGTTAATGTTTTTAATATATATGTTTTACATGTGGTATAATGTATATGATGTATATCTTTAAAAAGGGGGCGTGGATATTTAGTGTTTTGGGACATGTGATTGCTTTGATTATGCTTTAAATATATGTAATTAATTGAATGGGATTGTCTGATGAAATTCTGTGGTCCAAGACAAAAGTGCGTACCAGCTTTCTAGAGTGTTTTTACTGAATAAACTTTTTGTGCTTACCAGCTTTCCAGAGGGTTTTTACTGAATAAACATTTCATGCTTGTGGAACATTTGGCTTGCCTCATTGTGTATAGAGAAGAGCATAGCAGAGATTTCCTTTTCCTCAGTTGCACTATGTGTTCTGCAACAGTTTGTTCATTTATCTGCTTGTTTTGGTTTGTTATGACAACGGAGGACACCTTGGATGTCTCGGCTGAGCTTTTACCTACAAGCTTGAATTCAGTACGCTACAACGTGCGGTGGTGGATCTTACAAATATTGTGTCAAAAGGTTGATTTGTTTTTTGCTACACCCCCTTGTGATGCAAGACACATTTTGAATGCCTCTTAGGATGGGAATACAGCGTCTAACAGTTTGCGGAATACGCTGAGTGATTTTAATCTTCATAACTCTCTACAACAGGCTTCGACGAGTAATAATGGATCTATGGACCTAAATACGAACATGAATAATATTTCCAGCAGCTCTATCTCATGTGGGCAGCGTCCCACGCACATAGAGTAGGTGGGACAGACTCCTTTTGGTGTTCCTTTACTTAAGGACTGGTTAACAGCAACGATATCGCTCAATAATGTACAGGCAAACAGGACTGGAATGGGTAATAAAAGTTTACATTACCTTTTGGAAGAGTTTGACTATCATTTATCTAAAATTAAAAGATTGCAACTGGATAATGCGTACTTTCATAAATGCATTAAAGAGAAAGTGGTGCCTAAAGGGTTACAAATGTGGAGATATCCGAATGGTTTAAAAATGGACTCTGTTTTATTTAATGAACTTACTGCAAATGTTTGATCAACCTGGGTTTGAGTATATGAACCTTATTATTAAACACAGTGACAATTTAATTAATGAATTAATGGAGACTGTCACAGAATTAGATAATAGTATTTGTGTGCATAAACAATACAATGATTTCAAAAGTGAACATGTCAGAATTTTTAAAAGCATTGATCAATTAACCTCTAATATAGAGGCCAGGAAGATTAAGAAATTAGATAAAAATGAGTATGGGAGAGGTCTGGCCTATCCCCACCCTCACAAGAATGGGGTAATAAATTTAGTGAAGTCAATGTAGCTGATAATGATCTTCACAACCACCCTCCCCATATTGAACAGGAAGAGTTTTTTTTTAGACCAGGAGGAATTTCCCCCATTGAGACGGTCAGAGCACCTGAAGAACAGAGGCCCCCCCATGGAGAATGGGAGAATGGATGGGTATCTAGTCCCATAGTTTTCAAAGAATCAATGGAACAGGGGAGGGAAAATGAATGGGAGGGGGAGGAATTCCTACAACAGAGGGTAGAACTACAGGAGCTAAATGTCTCTGTGACAAGTTTACAAGATGTTAATACCATATTATCAGATTTCTTATTGGAACAGAGTGACTATTTATTACCCCCATGTTCTATTATTACGAACTCCGTAGGTGATTTTAATGTGTATAAATTTTCTTAGGTTGATTTACGCACTGTTCATTGTGATGTATTTGCAAAAGGTTTGACCTTTGTGCTTTGGCAACACAGTGACATAGCTAATATCTTAATGGATTTAAGATTATTTACACGTAAACTGAATTTTAGGGTATTGTTTCCAAATTCCTTTTCTGACCAGTTTATTAACCCTCTGGCTACTTCAAGTACATACAATCCACCATTACACCCCATGGTGCTATTTGAAAGGATGTGTGAAATAGATATTAGAAATGTACTGCCTCAGCACAGACGTATTAATGAAACAGATAAAAATAAAGGACTAATTATTAAAGAGATTAAAGTTTTTTTTAGAAAAGATCAGAATATTAAAACCTGATAAGGGGGTTGGAGTTGTACTAATGGATATAGAAGATTATAAGAAGAACATTTTGTTTATTTTAGATGGAAAGGGTTACATAAAATCTTCTATTAATGAATTACATCACATCAAAAGATTAGAAATGAACTTCAAGATTTGTTCATAGAAGGTTCTATATCAATAGATGAATTAAATTAGCTTTCAGTCACATACCCTAGAATTTCCATGATGTTTGGTTTGCCCAAGCTGCACAAATATTTGACACAGCCACCCATGCACCCAATAGTGGATTCAAAGGGATCCATTACCCATCTCTTGCAAAATATCTGGATTCTAAATTAAAGCATTTAGTATATAGTGAGGTTCACATTTGTAAGGATTTATGGAATTTTCTGAAAGCGATCAATAATATACCATTTAAAGAATCATATATGCTTCTTACTATAGATATTAAAGATCTATATTCTGTCATTCCCCACAATATTGGCCTTGAATGGTTCACAGAATTTTTGTATGATAAAAAATAGAGCATTTTGAAGTATTATTATATACACAACTTATGGAGATGGTTCTAAAAAATAACTATTTTGTTTGATAATGAGATTTTTTTGCAGCAAGAAGGTGTTGCCATGGGTTCAGCGTGTGGGGGCTTATATGCCAATATAGTGGTGTTACAATGGAAGAGGAAATATTTGTTCCCTTGTAGTTATTATGCTTATATTACATATTATTGTCGATTTTTGGATGATATGTTTGTCTTGTGGGATGGACCAGTTGAAAAAATTAAATAATTCATGGATGTTATTGATTCGACTTCAGAATTTTTGAAATTTACCCATAACTTTAACTTGCAAGAGATTTTATATCTAGATATGTTATTAAAGATTACAGAAATTGGAAATTTACATCAAAGATATATAGAAAAGAGACGCACTCTGATTCGTTCCTACACTACACTAGTACCCATCCCCAAAGACAAAAGAAAGCCATAGTGAAGGGGCAATTGATCCGTGCAGCCTGAATGGTATCTAATATGGAAGATTTTCTAGATGAGTGTGATTGTTTAAAGAATATGTTTATAAGAAGAGGCTATCCAATGAAATGTACTGATACAGTAATAGAGATAGTTAATAAAAGAGAAAGGAATTTTTATTTACCTCTATTATCTGAATCCAATACACAGGATATAATTGAGATTAATGTATCTATGGTGAATGAGAATACCATTAAAAATTATAATACATCATTTATATCTAGTTACACTGTTGATAGTCTGGATATAAAAAATATTCTTATGAAAAATTGAACCATTTTGAGACAGGAAAAGAGTGTGAGACAATTTATAGACCTGAGCCCTACAATGGCTTTTAGGAAGGGTAAAAACTTGAAAAGTACATTTGAAAGATATTATAGTTTAAATAAGAATAATGCTGGGTACATGAGTAAGTGTGGTATGTGCCATTTTTGTAAACATATAAAAGGAGGGTTGTTTTAATTAACAACTATAATCTAAAAATTAAATGTAAATATAATTGCAACTCAGAAAGAGTAATATATTGTGCTACATGTGTAGTATGTGGTTATTATACTAAACCACCCAAATCGCTCTCTATAGCTCATCTAAACATCCGCAGCATCTCCAATAAAGTCCCTGCTCTTCATGCTCTACTTGAAGTCCAGCAATTTGACATCCTCTGTCTTACAGAAACATGGCTCAAACCTACAATAAAAGATAATGAAATTATCCCTCCTGGCTATAACATCCTTAGACAAGATCGCCTAAATAAAAAAGGAGGCGGTGTAGCCATTCTCTTTAAAAATGGTCTGGAAGTAAAATAAACCATACCCTTCCACATGACTCTAATGTTGAAATTATTATGTCCAAACTGTACCTCAACCCTCACAAATCTATCAATATTATCTGTACTTATCTTCCCCCAGGCAACAATTCTACCATATTAGAAGACCTACTAAGCTGGCTCTCACTTAATCTCCTTCAAGAATCAGTACTTTTAGGTGATGTTAATATTGACTGGAACTTATGCAAACAAACTAATCCATCTACCCTTATTAATTTGCATGGCTTCCATCAAAACATTAACTCCCCAACTAGAACAAACACATTTAATAAGAAAGAAACCATACTTGACTGGATACTAACAAATAGTTCCCAACAAAAATACTCTACTGGAATCCTCCCAGATGACCTCAGTGACCACGCTCTAACATATATTATTAGGCATAAAACACATCTAGCCATACCTCCCCTTATTCGCTTATCTCGTAACAAAAAACATTTTAATATCAATCAGTTTCAAGCAGAACTTAGGCTAGTCAACTGGTCACCTCTCAAAACTCTCCCTATAGATGAAGCTGTTAACTACTTTAATAATACTTTTCTTACTATACTTGATCATCATGCCCCCTTGCGTTCCATACGCATGAAATGTAAGACAGCTCAATGGCTTACAAGCAATACAAGACAACTAATCCATAGCAGGAATAAAGCCTGGACTAAATGGCTAAGCACTAAAAACTCCTTAGATCATCTTAACTTTAAACAAAAATGAAATATGACAAAGCTAGCTATCTTAGATGATAAAAAGAGCTTTTATACCCGACTACAGCAATCCCCCCACCTCCAACCACACAAATTTTGGAAATCTATTAACACACTACGTTCCCCTGGCAAAGCTGCAACACCTAATCCTCTTGGCTCCAACCCAGACTCCCCGTTACAAACAGCAAATGCATTCAATACTTTCTTCACTTCTGCAATACTTAAACTTGCTAACCAACTAAGCCCTGACACCTCTACACTAGCTAACCCAAGCTGCACTTCTCCACCATTTCAACTTAAACCCATACCCACCTCCTACATCCTTTATTTACTTCAAAAACTCAAACCTTCAACCCCCTCAGCTGACAAATTACCAGCTGAATATCTCCAGCTAGGGGTAAATGCTTTAGCCTACCCGGTCTCTATACTAATTAATAGGACCTTAAAAGAAAGCATTATACCTTCAGTCTGGAAAATTTCATACATCATCCCTCTTTTCAAAGGGGGTGACTCATTTGAGTATTCCAACTACCGCCCCATAGCGCTGCTATCTCCCATTGCAAAAATTATGGAGAAATGCATCCACAAACAGTTGCTTAATCACCTCCTACATAATAATCTCCTTGCCAGCTGCCAACATGGCTTTTGTCCATTCCATAGCACCACCACAGCCTTACTATCCTTTATTGACTCCATTAACACAAACCGCAATAATAATATTCTTTCTTCTGCATTTTTCATAGACCTGTCAAAAGCCTTTGACATGGTCAATCACCAACTCCTCTTACATAGATTAAAATCTCTCTCACTTGACAATCTTGCCATAAATTGGTTTACGTCATATCTTCACAATCGGAAACAAGCTGTTTTATGGGACAACCATCTTTCTGACCTACTCCCTACCACTATTGGGGTCCCTCAGGGCTCCATCTTAGGTCCTCTGCTTTTTTCCACATTTATTAACAACCTGTATCTTGCCACCCCTCTTTCTACTTGTATTCAATATGCTGATGACACCACCATTATTTGTTCTGCCAACAACCAAGCTGACCTCCACTCCCTTACCCAAAAAACTTTCACCACCATAGAGAATTGGTTCACTAACCACTGTCTCCTCCTCAACCCTAAGAAAACCAAGCTCCTCCTCTTTGCACCCACACACCTGTCTCCCTCTTTTAACTTCACACTTACTTCTAACAATGGCACCCTCATCACTCCAGACCAAACAACCAAACTCTTGGGTGTTACTATTGATAACCATCTAAAATTTGATTCTCATATTAACTCAATCATAAAAACAACAAATAGAAAACTAGGTTCTCTCTACAGGATCAAATCTTTCCTAACTCCTGAAGCTAGAACCACCATAGCTCGAACTCATTTAATCTCCACCCTATTATACGCTTCCACCATTTATACTAATCTTTCAAAACATAACCTCAATAAACTTATATCGGCATATAACAACATTGCCAGATTTGCCACTGCCTCTCCATATAAAACACATCATTGCCTGAACCTCCTCAAACTAGGGTGGCTGGAGTTACCCCACCTAATTCAATACTATCAACTCACTATTGCCCACAAAGCCCTTCACCACCCTGAGAATACTCCTATGCTCTCCACCCTAATAAAACCCTATAACAACCTGAAAAACTTACGCTCCTCTAATAAAACACTGATTCAAACTTCTCTATCAAAGAACACTGCAGGAGACTCCACATTCTCCAACTCAGTTGGCAAAATATGGAATAAACTTCCTCAAGACCTCACCAACCTTACTTCAATTCCACTTTTTAAAACTAAACTGAAACACTTCCTAACCAACCACAGGATATGCTCTTGTATTAACCCTAGCTGACCTTTTTCTTCCTCACTTCTCCTGCCACCTCTCCTCCTTATCTCAATTTCTACTACCTCACACTTTCCAACTCTGTTGGGTAACTATCTCTCCCTATTTATACTGACTTTAGTAAATTTCTATTGTTAAACTATCAATAATATAATTATTTCTGTTATAAACTATGTCTACATGAACTTACTTTCCACCTATGTCTTTGTCTCTCCACTGATTCCTGAACATCCTGTGATTTGAGGCTTTTGCATTGTTTAGTATTGTAAATTTTTGTATTTTTTGACATATAGTAGATAGCGGAGCTTTTCTCCCCGGGCCTCCACTGAAAATGGACATGTATCCAGTTGGACCAGCCCGGTTAACAAATGTAAAATAAATAAAATAAAATTATGCGGGCAAAACACAGAAAATTAAAAAAAAAAAAAATCGAATATATGAACACCTATAAGAAATTCGAAAGAAAATGGAAACTAATGCTTTAAGGAAATGTAACGGAGAATGAAGGGCACACTTTTAAATTTTTTGTGATTGATAATATATGCACTGAATTAAGAGGGGGTGCTTGGTCATTATTGTTGGAGAAAAGGGAACTATGCTGGCAGCTCCTTTTGGATGCTTGTAATTGGCCAGGATTGAATGAAAGTATTTCTGTAAGTTCCCTTTTTAGACTAAAAGCATTAATGAGATGAATTGTATTTATTTATTTTAACACTGGCCAATAACCCTTATTCATGTAGAAACACTTTCAGCTTCAGCAAAACAGTAAGCAAAAATTGTGACGGATCCACCAATAAGTGCCCCTCACCACTGACTCGCAAAGGCGATGTAAATGCAGCTAGACAAACAAAAAATCCTTCACTTCCAAGGGTTCTCACGAACTGAAACAGTTTATTCACAACCAAACTAAAACACTGTTCAAAACAGATCCAAAATGCACATACAAAACATATATTGTAGTAAAAACATGAGTTAAGCGCTTTCACCCCCCCCCCAAAAATGGGCTTCCTCAGAACTACTACTACCATTTAACTGACTCATTAAGTAAACTTTTTGGCACTAAAAAGTTTGAATTTTGTATATCCATTTAAAGCAACAGTAACATATACATAGGTGTCAGTTCTCTTCCTTGCTATATATTATTATTACCTCTTGTCCTACTCGTAATGTCGAGTGACCTAAAGAATTCCATAAAAAATCATTTAACTAAAATAAAATATCATGAATTGAATATATACATTTTTCATGTTTATTTTAAAAAACTTGATAAAAGCAAATTTGAATGGGATGAAATATGTATTATCACGGAGATGATGTCTATAGTATTGGATAATAATTTTATTTTCTTTGAAGGAGAGTACTTTAAGCAGACTAGGGTTGTAGCTATGGGGGCAGCATGTGCCCCTATTTATGCTAACCTAGTCATGTTAGAATGGGAAAATACTATATTATTTCCTAGTACGCATTATAAATGTATTAAACATTATTCCAGGTTCCTGGATGATCTTTATATCCTCTGGGAAGGAGATATGAATTCTTTACAGTCTTTCATTTTCTTCATTAATAGCAGCAGTGAATATTTAAAATGTACCCACACATACAGTCTTGAGGGTGTAGCATATCTAGACACTTATATTTATCAACAAGGAGGGATAATTAAATCTTAGATACACCAAAAAAGTATTTTCTCTAATAATTATTTAGAGTATAGTAGCTGTCACCCAGATAATGTTAAATACAATGTTTTTAAAGAGCAATGTATAAGAGCTGCACGAATGACCTCTGAATATGACAGTATGATAACATAATTTAATTTTATTACTAAACTATTCTTACAAAGAGGATACCCTATAGACATGCTGACCAATGTGACAATATATTATACAGGAAAGGGACAAAAGATTTCAACCATTATTAGAAGCAGGAACAATGAATTTGTCTAAAAAGAAATCAGCCATGCAGGATGAAAGTAACAATACTACAGGCTCCTTTCAGAGATATTGTATTATAGAATTTAATTTAGCAGCAGATGAGATAAAACGTCTAATGAATAAATATTGGTATCTAATTATGGGTGATAGTGACTTGATAGAACTTATGGGCATCAAACCCAACTTAATTTACAAAATGGGGCAAAATATAAAACAATATATAGAATGATCGTGGAACAATTAAGACCAACAAGAGGAATAATAGGACATATAGTAAGAAATGTGGGGCTTGCAGTCAATGCAGCTACATATTGGAAAATGATAAACTACAGTTAGAAAATGGACACAATACAATGATTAGATTTAAAGGAGGAGGTGTAATACTAAAATGGTTGTATATCTTGCTAAGTGTAACATATGTACTAGTTATTATGCAGGCAAAACCAAAAGATGTTTTAAGAAGAGAATATATGACCACATATACAGTATTAGAACCAAAGATAACACCAACGCATTATATAGACACATTGAGAAAAATGATAATACACACCATTTCAAATTTGCTATTTTGGATGTTATCAAAACAAATCCTAGGGGGGTGATATCAAAAGGGTATTAAGTTATAAGGAAGTATGGTGGCAAATTTATCTAGATGCCACTATACCACCTGGATTGAATGACCATATTCCCATTAAACCCATTCTGGACACCATAGTAGGAATGTATATAACAGGGTATGTTTTTTGTATGTCCCTGTAAATATATGATATCTTTGTCTATCCAATGCTTATTTTTATTTATTTTATTACATATATTCCATAGTAATTTAATTTATATATGATTTATGATTTTATATGACATGTATATAGTAGGTTTAGACATATAGTTTAAATATTTTTATATATCTTGATATATTTCATTTATAGTATAAAGGCCAAACAGCTAATTAGTTATTTTTTGCTATTGAGGGGTTTTTGCACATATTCTGGCGCAATTTGCGAGAGCGATATGTTTAGAGTTTTTTTTAAATAATCATGAAAAATGTATATACTCAATTCATGATATTTTATTTTATTTAAATCATGGAATTCTTTAGGTCACTCGACATTATGAGTAGGACAAGAGGTAATAATAATATATAGCAAGGAAGAGAACTGACACCTATGTATATGTTACTGTTGCTTTAAATGGATATATAAAATTCAAACTTTTTGGCGCCAAAAAGTTTATTTAATGAGTAAGTTAAATGGTAGTAGTAGTTCTGAGGAAGCCCATTTTTGTTGGGTGAAAGCGCTTAACTCATGTTTTTACTTCAATATATGTTTCGTATGTGCATTTTGGATCTGTTTTGAACAGTGTTTTCGTTTGGTTGTGAATAAACTGTTTCAGTTCATGAGAACCCTTGGAAGTGAAGGATTTTTTGTCTAGCTGCTTTTACATCGCCTTATTCATGTAGGGTATTTTGCACATAAAGATAGTATTTAGGTCCAAGCTTGTCATACATTTTAACAATTTATATTTAATATTTATCAGCTTTACATATATTCCTACAGTTGAAAGTATTAATTAATTATAGTTTTGATGTTTTAATGTGTTGGTTAATGTTTTTAATATATATGTTTTATATGTGGTGTAATGTATATGATGTATATCTTTAAAAAGGGGGCGAGGATATTTAGCATTTTGGGACATGTGACTGCTTTGATTATGCTTTAAATATGTGTAATTAATTGAAGGGGATTGTCTGATGAAGTTCTGTGATTCAGGATGAAAGTGCTTACCAGCTTTCCAGAGTGTTTTTACTGAATAAACTTTTCATGTTTGTGGAACATTTGGTTTTCCTCATTGTGTATAGAGAAGAGCATAGCAGAGATTTCCTTTCTCGGTTGCACTGTGTTCTGCAGCAGTTTTTTTTCTTTTATCTGCTTGTTGAAGCACTGAGGTTGCCATGTTGAACCTGACAAATTGCTAGAGGACCCATATGTTGTTTTAGATGGACTAAATGTATAAGATAAAATGTTTGTTAGTTTGAGAAACTGTGTAAAACCTATCTTTCTTTTTGGAAACTGAATGAAAGAATCAGGATTATTACAGGCAACATTAACTGCATCCTCTAAGGCTGGCTCAGTAGGAGGTATGGGAGTTGAATGAGGCATGTAGCATATCATAATGTATTCTCAGTTCAGGAGGATATCTGTTTGAAGGTGCCAAAGAAGGTGTGGAAGGAGGGCACTGACTGGATGTGTTTTCAGAAAAACACCTCATTCATCCTGGCTCTTGTCTGGGAAAATGAAAAGTCCTGCAAGGGAAGTTTGCGAGAATCAAGTTTCCAATGAATCACAGATTTGGACTTGGGAATCTGCAGGTGAAGAAGCTCTGTCTCTTTCTATGTCAGAATCCTCTGACATCTTCTCTTCAGGAATATCTATGCAGACATTATTTTCAGGAAATGATTTCTAAGTACCAGGATTAATAACCTGTAACAATTCCCTGGTTAAAGTAAGAAAATCATCTTTTCTAACATATACCATGTCTTCAAATGAGCAATGTCCGCAAATATAATTTTGCATAAGCAGCACCCTGAATTTCTGTCAGAAAACCCTTTTTTAAAAAATTCAATCCAACAGGAAAAAATGGCAGGTGCGTTGTCACACAGTGTACACAAGAACTAACATACCCCATAAGTGCCCCTGCCTGTAGAAAACATTGCCTGATACTAACCCTTTCATTAAGCTGTATGCAGTTTACATACACAGTACATTTTCCCACAAATAGCCCCCAAAATAGCTTAGAGATAAAAAATAGCAGTCCAGGACAGGAAACATTTGATATCAGAAAAAATATTGCTAAAAAGCCCTATTTAAAAATACCATTTTTAAGGACAGTGTTCTGTGTGGAAGGGTTCCCCACTGCAAACTCATCTGCCAGGAAACCTGAGGCAGCATGACAATACTGAAAAAAAAAAAAAAAGCCAAGAGCTGATTTCCCTCCACAGGACTAACCAATCAGCAGTCAGAATGAAGATGTGTGAGGGAGCCAGAGCTTTTGAAAACTGGCCAGTTACTGTGGCCTGAGAGGACACAACCCATATAACCTATAGGCTTTTGCAGCAGTGGGAATGATGGACATATGCCGTTGCATGCTTTCTGGTGACCAGGACAGGCCATGCCTGGTCTTGCTGAATTCTGACAGCACTCATCCACCCTTTTGGCAGTCTCTGGCTCAATTTTGATACTTACCTTGGTCAGTGGATGAGTGATAACTCTTGCCATTCCTAGTTGTCGTGCATTTGGCAGTCATTTTTAATTTGCATAGCATATCTCTGACAAGCTGCAAGTTTCCACCAGGACAAGCTAAAAAGAGCAATTTCATCTATATAGTCAAGAGCACAGTCTCCATCTCCTGCTAGCATGTAGGCCAACAGCATCTGCAAAGTTGCAGGGGCATTATTCATCCTAAAAAAGTTGAGTGAATTCATACAACCCAAATAGGGTAAAAAATGCTGTCTTCTCCATTGATGCTGGTGTTAGGTATACCTGCCAGTAAACATTAGCTAGATCAACAGTGGCCAGATACTTTGCTCCACCCATCTACTTTAAAGCTTCATCCCTCATTAGCATGGGGTAGGTATTTGCTTCTGTCTGCTACTGACTTGTACAGGCAACTTGTAAGGAGCCTATTTGATTGGCAAGTGGGATCCTTTGTCTATGTAGTGGTCTACAAGCTGAATACAAACTGGGTTATCAATGTATATGTCCTCAGAATAATTTAGCACTGTCCACATTTCTAGAATCTGTGTAGAGGATAGCTACATCATCCACTAAGGTGTCGGTACAAATATATACCGACATAGCAAATCAAAACCAAGAAAAACTAAAGGTATTACTTCCCAATGTTAGGAGTCTAAACAAAAAACTCCACTCCCTAGAAGCTCTCTTTACCCTACAGTATGCTGATGTCTGTGCAGTCACTGAGACATGGTTTAAAGACACAGACAGCATACCAACAGTGCAAGGTTATAATGCCTTCCACACATTTAAGCCAGCTACTTCACAAGCAGGGACTAAAGGTGGAGGTATCTCTATTTACATAAAAAATAAATATACTTCAAGGCTGGTCAACCAGGACAATGCACTTGAGCTGATCCATGTTCAAATCATCATAGGTAAAATCCAATACTACTTCCTTGCAAGCTATAGGTCCCTGTCTATGACCAAAGAAATCCATACCATGTATTTAAATGTATTAGAAATACTAACCAACCAACCCAATACCACATTCATGGGTCACTTAAATTACCCCACTATTAAATGGGAATCCTATACGACACCAACTGTACATGCACAGAGATTCCTGGATTTTGTAAACACAAACACCCTGGACCAGATAGATAATACAACAACCAGGGGTGCAACCAGACTGGAACTGGTCCTCACTAATATGGGAAACTGCTGCACACCCCATACTGTAATGCCTTCCTTGGTAAGGTCAGGCCACAAAATGGTCTCCTTTGAGGTAAAAATAAAACCTGGACCCCCAGCTAAATCTGGAATATTCAGGAACTATTCTAAGGCTAACCTCCTGCTATTAAGTGAGAACTTGGCAACATTTCAACCCCCCCATAAACTCTGAGAACATTTCTGCCTATGCAGAACTGTTCACAGAAACCCTGTACAAGCATGTTAATAGTTGCATAGAGGCAGCTGTACCCACCAGAAAGAAGTACAGAACTACTTCACAAAACAAGCCACCCTGGTAGAATCACAAAATCAGTCAGCTGTATAACAGGAGGATGGAAATCATGGCAAAAAATTAGGAGGTGCATCACCCAGCAGAATAAAAGTACTCTCAAACTAAACAAACAACTCAGAGGACAAATAAAGTCCACCAAAGCCAAATATGAGGTGAGTTTGGCCTCCAAGGCCAAGGACAACCACAAAGCATTCTTTAGCTATGTCTGCAACCTCAAAGGCAATACACAAGTGTGTGCAGAGCTTGCTGTAAATGGAGCCACCTATACTGAGCCAGAAAATATAACAAACCTCCTGGCTGATAAATTCAGCTCCAACTTTATCCCTCTCTCCCCCACAACCTTCCCTCAGGAAATATCATCAAATATAACTCCCCTACTATCACTAGGGAACAGGTCCTTAATGCTCTCTCTAAGACCAAGAATACTGCATCAATGGGCCTACATAATATTCCAGGATGCCTTCTAAACAGCATGAAACATGACCTATCAGGGTTTCTGGAATTACTATTTAACTGTAGCCTCTACACAGGCTCCGTGCTTCATGAATGGAGAAAGGCAGCAATCATCCCTCTGCACAAAGGTGGGCCATCTACAGACCCATAAGTCTCACTAGTCTTATATGTAAAGCCATGGAAAGAATTATCATGGAGATGATCAACAGAGATATAGTAAACTTCCAGACACTGAACCCAACCCAGTTTGGTTTTATCAAGGGCAGATCATGCCTAACCTGGTGGACTTCTTCGAGAAGGTCACCAAAGCAATGGATGAGGGCAAAGTCATTCACACTGTCTACCTTGACCTGGCCAAGGCATTTGCCACAATACCCCACAAACTCAAGAGGTTAGGTACAATGTCACCTGATGGATAGCCAACTGGCTCACAAACAGGAACCAGGAAGTTAGAATTGGAGAGTCCACCTCTACAAAGAGGCCAATCACAAATGGAGTCCCTCAAAGATCAGTCCTTGGACCTCTCCTTTTTTGGCATTTACTTCTCAGAAGTCAAGGCCAATGTCAGTGGTCTCTGACTGACTATATTTGCAGATGATTGCAGATTAGAAGCTGTCATTGAATCTCACATTGACACAAATGTACTCCAGGAGGGGCTGACACAGACAAACAACTGGTGTCAGAGGCATGGACTAAAACTAAATGCCAAGAAATGCATAATAGTATCCTTTGGGAAGTCATCCATCCCTGGTAACTATCATATTGCTAACACACACCATAGAGTTGACTCAGTTTTCAGGGACTTAGGGACACACATACATAGTAATCTAGCTTTTGATCATCATGTGTCTACAGTGGGGAGGAAATAATTCTATGTTGTGCAACTTATAAACAAAGGTATGGCATCTAAGTCCAAGGAAGTCATTGTTCCACTGTATGAGGCATTCGTCAGACCTATCATTGAGTACAATGCCCCTTTTGGTATGTACCTAACCAGGCATATCCAACAACTGGAACGTCCACAGAGGTTCCTCACTAAAAGAATACAGGGCATAAGTAATATGCCCGATGCAGACCACCTCCAAGGCCCTATCCCTGTATTATGTCTTCTACAGGCTTTTGAGGGGAGATCTATGACTGGCATACAGGGCATTGTGAGACCCACTCTGATGGACCTCCTGCATATCCACAAAACAAACAGCACCAGAATTATCCATTCTGAAGACTTAAACCTTGCCTGTTATATAAATAGGACCTGCTGGAGAGATAGGTATGTATCCCATAGACTACCCCGTCTATGGAACAGGCTTCCCATCCATGTGAAGCAGAGTCCCTCCCTAACCCAATTAAATGCAACTTGGACAATTGGATGGGAATCTGGAAATTCATCCCTAGTTTGGCACCTATGTCGCTAATAGACAGAGGTAACCTGTAAATGGTTCATCTCCCAGGCCCAAGCTTAGACTTATCAAGGGTATCAGAACTTGCCAGAGATTTGGGATGCATGGCTAGGCTTAAAAAGGCCCTTGTGGTCATTAGCCTAGTAAACATATATGAACCTATGAACCTATATCAACTAGAAGCTCTACTACGAGATACCACTAGATTTCTCAATTAAGCTTCTGCATATTGTAAGTACTACAGGCACTCAATTATGATAAGCCTTCATCATACTGACATGGAGATTTTTTTTGTTTTTACACTCAGTTTGGTAACTCCACCACATAATAAGCATCACCCAACAATCCCACTTCACTGAAAATTCCAACCCAAGTTGCCTGCAACTTTTTTCTGATAAACAGCAGTAAGCACCATCAAATTTAGTAGAGCTGTATGTTCACAGGTTCCTACTGCTTTATGAGAGCAAGTTATTTTGTTGCAGTTGTGGTTTTGCTAGGTGCTCCTGTGCTTAATGCTAAAATTCTGCACATAATGCACAACAGGCCCTTTGTGGGTATCCCAGTTACCTGCTCTGTGTGGATTAAGTCAAGAGGCCCATTAACCCTGGAATTGCAAATTGCCTCAAATGATGAAAAAACTGTGGATTCTTTAGATAGCTCCTTGGAGCTGCCACTTACCTGCTGCTATTGTGAAACTGCTTCGGAATTTGATATTTAAAGTTTACGATTTTGAATTATTTTTATTTTTTAAACACCTTTATTGAATTATCACTTGTGACATAGGCAAATAGATTTACATTTATACAAACGGAATCAAACTGTATTAACAAATTAACATTAACAAGCATTACACTTCACATATACTGCTATATATATATATATATATATATATATATATATATGATATAACCTAAGCAACATTACATACATTTTTCAATTCCTGACTTTTTTAATAAGAAACATCTTTATTAAACCATCACTTACAACATAAGCAATCATCCATTTATATAAGTGAAAACAAACCACACCGACACAATCCTAGCTGCAAGCATTTGACATCACAAACCATACTGACACACTCCCAGTTGCAAACATTATACATCACTTATAATCTACCCAATTATTTTCAGTCAAACCTTACATAGCTCATTTAATTCCTGCCTTCTTTTAAACCTCATTCCTCCCTGTATGTATTGTTCCCACAATTCCCATTTTTTTCCTATGTAGTTTGCTCCTACCCTTTTCTAAAAAATTCAATTCCAGTTGTTTTATCTCTACTGTTATATTCACTACTTCTACTAGATTATGACTTCATTTTCTAGTAATTGCTTGTTTTTGCAGCCACCATAATTAGACACACCAAGGCCTTACCATGTCTAGGCAATTCCAATTCTGCATCACAGCTCAGAAAAATCATTTCCCTTGTCAAACCAATCCATCCACCCAGCATCTCTGACAGTATATCCTGCAGGGAAAGTCCGCCAACTCACTGCACACCCAGAAAATATTTTCCAAGTACATCTTTGTTCCCCGTCACACCTCCAACATTTTCTGTCTACCCGAGGAAAAAATTCTCTGGAGTCTCCTTGGGGTACAAAAGTATCTATATAAACATTTCCAAGCAAAAATCCTAAATCTTGTTGATACTGCATATTTGATTCTACTCTAGTTTATTGCAATTTGATATAGCTCAAATTTGTTTTTCTTTAAACTTACTGTACTTTAAATTTGTTTTTATTGTGGAGTTTTAAAACTATTTAGGGCAAGCTAGGAGATATTTATTTTCTGTTCTCTGCTCTGACTGCAAGGAGATTAAATTTAGATGATCTGAGGGAGGAGATGAAACACAGCATTTATCATTTAAAGTTAATGCAAAATGAAAAGGTTTTAATCTTTTGAAGCTATCACTGATCTGCTGCTGTTGTGAAACTGATTCCCATCCACCCACCCTTCCTGTGCTGTGCTATTAAACTCAGTGTCTCTTTATTAGACAGCCCTTTGTACATTTGACTTTTGAAACTTCTCCCATTCTCATCTTGTCTGCTCGCTAAAAGTTCAAACTAGGAAGGCTCTCCCCATAGACTGTTAACACTTCAATTACTCTTTCTTTCATATCTGCCTACTGTTTAATGTAGTGCAAACTGCAATGCCAAGAATATCAGTCCATTTTGTTCTAACCTACTTTTAAAATTACAAACATCTTGGCAAGCATATAAATCAGTGGTAGCTTACAACCACATCTTAAGAATCAGCTTGGGATTAGTTATTCTGTTTTGATTATGGTGAGAGAAGGAACACAGGGACATTATTTTCTGGTCTTCCCATAGACTGCCAATCACTAGAAAGCCTGTAAACTGCTTCTTAAGAGCCAGCTCGGGATTTGTGCTATGGTTTCACACCTAGTGAGAGGAGTAAGGACACACCAATTCCAGACTGTCACTGAATGGACAGTGTGCATGAGATTTCCATGTCTGGTCCAGGTTCACACCACTGTGTAGCTGTGCTCCCTTGCACTGAGCTACTTTATGTGATATTCAGGGCATTAATGAGGTGAAAGCTGCAACAAGCGTACAAATCCACAGAACATTTGGGAAAGTCTGTTTATCAAACAGCTTGTCACCTGCTTCTTAAAAAAACTAATTTGGGATTAGTTCTACTGTTTTGCTTCTGGTGAGAGTGGAAACAAAGGAATATTGACTGCTAGCTGAGTGTATCTGTGGTAACACCAGCACCCAGCACTAGTAATACCCAAGTAGTAGCCAGATAGGCAAATCACCACTATTTATTGTACTGAGTGGCTAAAGTAGTGATTTTTTGCTGAAATTAGTTTACTGATTCCTTTTGTGTGCAGAAAAAGGTTCCCAGGCTAGTTGTGGACATTACTTGCTACTCAGGCTAAATTCAAGTAGGATCATAGGAAGTTACTAGGCTATTTGGCCTGAGGCCCTTACAAGCCTAGACAAGAATTTAGCCCATGTTCTGATAAGTCAGCACCCGATGCCTCTGTCCAGCAGGGACATAGGTGGAATCCCACGGTTGTATGGGTATACCCCATCCAGTTATCCAGATTGCACTTAAAACAGGTTAACGAGGTACTCTGCTTGACATGGAGAGGGAGTCTATACCACAGAAGGGAGAGTCTCTGGACCCATACCTCTCAACTGTACTGAATTCCTCAGTAAATACCGGTTTTGAGGGCAAAATAGTGGGGTGCCATGAATTCCCGTGTGGCCCCTTTAAATTTCCAAAACTTCCTGTTTTTTTTTTTTTTTTTAATTTTTTTTTACTCCTGATGTCATCACAAGCAGGGCGTGTGCGATGATGTCAGCTTCTGCAGACCAGTCTGTGTGCACACCACAGCTTTCTTCCCCGGCATGGGTCATCCTCCAGGAGCAGCAGTTTACCTATTTAACGGCTATTCCGTTTGTTTTTTCCAGCTGCTTCCTCCTCCAGGTAAAAAATGTAAACCTAAAAGTCTTCACTTTAACAGCAGGACAAACAGCAGCAGCTTTAAGCAGGAGAAACTGTGCTTTCTTTAACAGCAGGAGTGTGTTACATCTTTTTACGTTAACAGCAGAAGTATGCTACAGGTTACGTTTCTCTTAGCAGCTTTAAGCAGGAGAAACTGTGCTTTAACAGCAGGAGTGCACTACAGGTTACATTTGTTTCCCCAACCTAAATGCATTAAGCAGGAGAAAACTGTGTGCTTTCTTTTACTTAGAAGTGTGTACAACATTTGTTTATAAACTGTGTGCTTTCTTTTTACTTAGGAATATGTAATACATTTGTTTATGTGATTACTGTGTGCAGCAGCTTCCTACTTATAACAGCAGGACAAACAGCAGAGAAACCGCTACCGTTAACGGCAGGAGTGTGCTACGTATTTTTACTTTAACAGCAGGAGTGTGCTACAGTTTAACAGCTGCAGTCAGGTTACATTTGTCGGCTTGTAAACCTAAACACATTAAGCAGGAGTTTCTTTTTACTTTAATGGCAGCAGGAGTGTGCTACAGGTTACATTTGTTTTTCCCAGCTCGGCTTGTAAACCTAAACGCAATAAGCAGGAGAAAACTGTGTTTTCTTTTTACGTAGGAGTGTGTACTACATTTGTTTATGTGATTACTGTGTGCAACAGCTTCCTGCTTATAGAAACCGTTAATGGCAGGAGTGAGGTTACATTTGTCGGCTTGTAAACCTAAACACATTAAGCAGGAGTTTCTTTTTACTTTAATGGCAGCAGGAGTGTGCTACAGGTTACATTTGTTTTTCCCAGCTCGGCTTGTAAACCTAAACACAATAAGCAGGAGAAAACTGTGTTCTTTCTTTTTACGTAGGAGTGTGTACTACATTTGTTTATGTGATTACTGTGTGCAACAGCTTCCTGCTTATAGAAACCGTTAATGGCAGGAGTGTGCTACATTTTAACAGCTGCAGGCATGCTTTGATTCTTTTTACTTTAACAGCAGGAGTGTGCTACTCTACATCTGTACTGTACTTACGTAAGTGTGTGTGTGTGTGTGTGTGTGTGTGTGTGTGTGTGTGTGTGTGTGTGTGTGTGTGTGTGTGTGTGTGTGTGTGTGTGTGTGTGTGTAAAATGCCTTGGGTACAGGTAGCAAGATCCTGAATTCTCTACCCACCACCACTTGTGATTCAATGTCTGGAATGTTTGGCTCATGGTCTGTTCTATACCCCTCAACTGTCCAGATTTTTACCTCATATTTTTGTTCTGTTCCTCATAAAATCTTTGGTTTTCTGGATTTTTGTGGCAAATTGGTGAGGACTGAATTTACTAAATGTTAGCCATTTAAGTTTCAGTCTTCCTATCTTTCAGAAAACACATGGTAGCAACATAACATTTTATTCTAGCAACTTTCCAAGATTATACAAGCAATGTTTAAAATGTGTCCCTGGTTTTTGGGCTTCTGTCCCCCCCAATAAATTTTGGCTTTTTCCAGATTTCTTGTGCTGCAAAGTTGAGAGATACAGTTGAGTATCAAGTGGATTTTACAAGGACCTGAGAGCTTCGGGGAAGAGACGTTTAGTGCAGCTTATGCCAAGTCTGCTTGTATCGTTAGTAGCACAACAGGTTGAATACTTGCTTTTGATGCAGAAGACTGTGGGTTCTACTCCCACACTATGTGGATGCATTGATGATACTGTACTGTGTTGTACTTTTAAAGGCGGTGGATGTTGCAGTCCTGAGAATATCCTCTTTGGTGGCAATACTTAGTAACTATTAACCTGTTATCAGTTAGCCATCCATTCCCTATTGCAATATTAATACTTATTTTTTTTTAATTTAACATAGTCAATTTATTCCTCAAGAGCAACAGGCACTTTATTTGTAGATGAATCAATGAAATATAAAGTTGTTAGCTAGCAGCAACCTTTTCATTAGTTACAGATCTCTTTAATGAGGAATTTAGATGACTTTTACTTCTGCAGAGATTGTGCATATTTACTGATACAGGTGGATTGTAGAAGTTTGAATAGACGTTTATGATGGAAATATTCTGAACTGGGCAGTTTTGTCATTACTGGTTCATACATTTTGTTTCATTGCTTAATGGAAAAATGTTCAAAACAATAAATTTAAAATACACTCTAACAACTGTACTGTATTATACAAGGAATACAATTTAATACAATCAGGAAGGTGTATCAAAGAACACATGTATGTTTTGTGTGCAAGGGTCCTATGATTTGAAAACAGCCCAAAGGTAATCTTTATCCACCACTGGCCAGATGCATTTTCTTTGAATGTGGGTTTCAATACTGTTTCCATGAGTGCGACTTTCAAGGGCAGAGAAGTTTTAATGCTAAGTCTGTTTTCATTGTGAGACTGCACTGCTTTCTTTAGCAGATGTCTATTAGTGTCTGTGCTGTAAAATGTAAAATAAAAGTTTTAAATGAAATCCAAATCATTGTAGAAGTAAAGCAGTATGCACATTACAATGTTTTATGGTAAATTGGGTGAGATGGCCACGTAATGGGACATTGGAATGGCTGCAGAAGGGAGGGCTGTGTATTGGGGTGCCCCATTCGAATATGATTTTGTGAGTGAGAAGGGAGGCAAACTCAGACAACCCCGGATGGAACAAACTGTAGCTATACCACTAATCAGTAGACCATGAAGAATGTCTTTTGGAGGTCCTAGCAAACTGTAATATTTTTTTGCTAACATTAAAATATTACCTACCATTAAATTGTTTACTTTTACCATAAAACACACATACTGCAAGTCACCAAAAAGAAAATCCTAAGGTTCATCATCTTCTCAGTGAACATCCATACACATTTAAAAACAATGATTACCATTTACTACAGGGTCTGGGGCCATATTTTGGTTGTCTGTTCTTCAGTTTGCATTTGAAAGTTGACAGCCCATAATTCTATTGGAGTGGGTGGGGTTACATAATTATGTATGCACATTTTATGTTAATCAGCTCACCGATTTGTACCTATTTTCCATGGGCCTTTGTCCAGATATTTGATTATTCCAGGTTGAGATATATGGTGATCAGTTGGGAAGGTGCACCCCTTTAGCTTCTTAACCTTGAATTATCTTCTGTCTCCTCACGTTCTACTACTAAAAAAAATGATTGCACTCTTCCTTCTTCATTTTGCTTGCGCATAGGTGTTCAACTGAATTTAGTTTGCCATATTTGTTACTGCTTATTGGTAGCCTGATTAAATTGATGACAGTATTCTACTGAATTGTTGTTTTATTTGAGCTCTTTTTACTGTTGTAATTGTGAGCTAATTTATCACATTTGCACTGTTTTAAAGCAATTTACTGGTTAACTGCATTTCATTACTGTTTGATTGTATTTCATTGCTATTTATTACAATGCATTACTGTTTGACTGCATTTTACTGCAGTCTATTACTGTTTTAACTGTATTTTTTCATACTGTGAGTTCTGTTTTTGTCTGTAAGTGGTTAATCTGTGCTTTGTGAGTTTTACAGTGTTCCTAACCCTTCCATTGAGTAGCATAGTCTGGATACAGGTTTGCTGCATCCAGAGCCATTTGCTTTCGCCTTCTTTGTTTCTGGCAGCCATCTTGTGTTTACCTTCTGTGTTTCTGGCAGACATCTTGTGTTGGTAGGGGCCTATCTTCTCTGCTAGTGAGTGTAGCAGGGCTGCCTTCACCTTGTCTGGCACAGGCTGAATGGTAAAGAAAGCAAGGGTTAGCAGGATTGGATAGATTTCTGTGCTTCTAGAATCTTCTATTTTTTTTGTGTATTTAAACAGGGTCTATATTATCATATTGCATGCTCAGAAGAGCGGACGACAGGTAATCGATCCCATACAAGCGAAAGTTTACAATGTCAAAACTTCAGAACAGTGATTATTTTCCAATGGAAAACAATCGCTGTTCCAAAGGAAAAAAAAAACAGTAAAACATTACTTAATGTGGGGGCTTCGCCTCCCACACCCCCTGATGTGGGGGGCTGTGCCCCCTACACCCCTCTACTTAAATATACCAATTCCGAGATCGCACTACAGTGCCGAAAAGGCAAAGTAGCGAAAGCAGCCAAACAAATTATTTTCCAGGGAAAGAATTCACTGAAACGCCACTTCACTATTTTGCCTTTTCAAGCTTTACTGTTTGATAAAGACGCATTCGACAACCTGCGTCTGCAATGGCATAATAGGGAACCTTTAAACACCCTTGTCTAAGCTGTTTTGGGCTTGTGTGCACATCATGCACCACAGCTGCACTGTTTTTAACCCATTATGAAGGTATTCCAGGTACAGAATTTCCCTTAGTAGCACTTGTGTGATCACCTAGTAGTACTCCTCTTAGATCTTCCACCCTTTACCCCTTAGCTTTCTCTGGCCTCTCTCCATCAGATTCTGACAAATATGGATGGACAGTTTACAGTTTCTCCTGCCAGTCTGGTTGATATGGGCATCCTTAGACAGTGTAGAAACTGCCTCATGTACATGGACAACCCTCTACTACTACCACCTAGGAACACAATTTGTGAGAGATGCAATTACATTAAGAACTTAGAGTCTATGCTCTCTCCCTTACAAGCCAGTATATCTTGCACTGAGAAGTTTGTCAACATAAGCATCACACTTCAAGCACCACCCACACCTACACAACACATACCCACATATGAGGAGGTCCTCAACACAAACTTACCCAAATGAAAGAGACCTCCGAGGCAAACACACATGCAAACTCCACTGTCCACCACACCACACACCACACATAGTTCATATACCTGTGTCTCACAGCCACTAAGGCCTAAACATATACCCAACATATTAGTCATAGGAGACTCCATTATGAGACACACAGATGTACCCCTCATCAGGCTCGATAAGGAGAAAGTCACGGTTAGTTGTTTGTCAGGTGCCAAAATCTGCCATATCACCCATGCACTCAACTATCTCAACAATAGGTACTGTTATGACTGTCACAGTCCATGTTGGCATGAATGACTTGAGATGTGCCTCCCTGGACAATACGAAGAGAAATGTGATTGAGCTCGCTGAATATCTGTCTCAGGCAGGTATGTTCCTAGCCTTAAGTAGCAATCTACTGTCACCCAAAATAATGCCTCAATACAAACAGAAAATGACTGCTTTAGCAATTGGCTTAGTTTCTGTTGTCATTCCAAAGGGATCCAGTCCCTGACAGCCTGGGAAGACATGATCGGCAGATCACAATGCTTTGCCAGAGATGGCCTGCATCTGTCTCCCTTTTGCTTCAGACTTCTGGCAAAGGCTCTTGCCACCCCCATAGTGCCTTTTTTTAGGCAATGCCATGAGGTCAAAACTACCAACATGAAAAGTTCATCAACAACACAAATTAAAAGTCATGCTGCTAAATTCTAGGAGCCCAAACATGAAACTGCACTCATTACAAGCATTCTTAACCCTGGAAGATGCTGACATTCATTCAGCTACAGAAACCTGGTTCAAAGCTGTGGAGAGCACCCCAGCCATACCAGGTTACTCATCCTATTATACAGTCAGATCCCAAACCGTGGACAGCAAAGCAAAAGGAGGTGGAGTTGTAGTATATATTAGACACACACACCTCCAGGCTAGTGAAACAGTATGATGCACAGGAGAAACTCCAGGTGCAGTTAACCACTGACAAGACCCCTATTCAAATCATAGCTATCTATAGGCCCCCAACTGTGAATCAAGATGCCCATTCCACCTAGCTGGACTTCTTCGAATCTATCAAGATTCAACCCTTTACCCTGATCCTGGGTGGCTTTAACTGTCCAACCATGGATTGGAAGAACTACTTATGCCAAAACACAAATGCCCAGAGATTCCTTGATTTTGTCAGTGCAAATGCCTTGGACCAGCTGGTCAACTCTCCCACAAGAGGTGATAACATCTTGGACTTGGTATTAACCAACAGGAGTAAGTACTGCAGCATCTCTACAGTGTTATCCTCCCTGGTAAGATCTGACCACAAAGTAGTCACTTTCGAAGTCACCGTCTCCCCCTACCCCCCAGCTAGGGTCAAACAAAAAAAACTTCTCCAAAGCTGATTACAACCTCCTGAGGGAAGGTAAACAGTTCCATAGACCCTCCCCCTCCATAGCAACTGGCACATATGTCTAAACCTGCACCAAAGTACTATACAAGCATTTATATAGCTGCATGGAATCAGGAATGCCTCACAGAACAAAATCATCATCCTCATGGAAGAGTAAGCCTGTCTGGTGGACATCTGCAATAAATTAACTTTATAATAAAAGGAAAATAATGCTGTCCAGGGTGAAGAAGGAGCAGGTATCTAAATGGAAGCAATCTCTCCTTAGCCTGAACAAGCAAATAAGAGCACTAGTGAAATCCTCCAAAGCAAACTTTGAGTCTAAACTGGCCACATCTACAAAATACAGTCATAAGGCCTTCTTCACATGTCCGCAGTCTCAAAGGAAGCAGTCGGAACTGCTCAGAACTGGTGGTCAAGGACACACACAAACACCGTAGATATAGCCAACCTGCTGGCAGACAGGGTCAGTAAAAACGTCACTCTTCTGTCCCTCTATCAGTAAATCAGGACATCCCCAACACCTGTCCCCCTCCCCTTATCTCTAGAGAGTAAGTCATCACTGCCATCTCAAAGGCAAAAAATACAGCCTACATGGTACCTGATAACATCCCACGCTGCATCCTACATGAACTCAGGTAAGAACTTGCAGCACCATTAGTCACCCTAGTCAACCAAAGTTACTGTCATCCCTTTGCACAAGATGGAGCATCCAGCAATCCAGGAAATTATAGACCCATCAGCCTAACTAGCCTGATCTGCAAGGCCATGGAATGGATTATCATGAACCTCATTAACAAGGACATTGGTAACCTCCAAACACTTGATCACACACAGTTTGGTTTTGTCAAGGGGAGGCCATGTCTGTTCTGGTTAACTTCTTTGAGACAGTCACCAAAGCCATGGATGAAGGGACGATGGTGCATACCACCTACCTTGACATGGCCTAAGCAATTGATACTGTTCCCCACTCGGGTATAATAGATACCTCTTTCAACTAGGCATCAATCTGTATGTTACTAAATGGGTAGCAAATTGGCTCACTGATAGAACCCACCTAGTCAAAATAGGGAAAGCCATCTCAAGCAGTAGACCTGTAACGAGCGGTGTACCCCAGCAGGGATCAGTCTTGTGGCCTCTCTTGTTTTGGATATACCTTTCTGAGGTGTGGGACAAAACCAGTGGGCTATGTCTGACCAAGTTTTCAGATGACTGCAAGCTGGGCGCTGTCATCAATTCCCCTAGTGATGTGGACATCCTCCAAGAGAGTCTCACCCAAACGAATGACTGGTGCCAGAAATGTGGCTTCAAACTGAATGCCAAAAATACATCATCTCTTTTGGGGAGAGTAATGTCCCCACAAATTATCACATTAATAGCAAGGTCCTAAGCATTCAATCAGTTGTGAGGGACTTGGGCACCCAGGTTGATAGCAAACTGACTTTTGACCACCAAGTTGCCTCCGTTGTACGAAAAGCTTTCTACATGGTCCACCTCACCAGTAAGGGCATCTCATCTGGGGGCAAGGAGGTCATAACATCCCTGTATTCTTCCCATTATAAGACCCATTATTGAGTACAATGCCCTTTTTGGCATGTACCTCACAAAGCACATGTAGCAGTTGGAGAGACCACAGTGGTTCCTCACCAGGAAAATCCAGGGCCTCAAACATCTACCCTACACAGATAGTCTAAAAGCCCAGTCCCTCTACTCAGTCTCATACAGATTCCTCAGAGGTGACCTCTGTCTGGCATAAAAATCAATCTCAGACCCCACCTTGATGGGACTGCTGCATATCCACAAGTCAAGCTCCACTTGAGTAACCCACACGTGTGACCTCAACCTGGTCTGTGACATCAATAAGACTTGTTGGTGGGACAGGTATGTGTCCCAGACATATCTCTCAACCTGGAAACATCAAAAATATGGACAAAGGCCCATGAGAAATAGGTATAAATCTGTGTGCTGATTAACATAAAATTTGCGTACATAATTATGTAACCCAGCCCACTCCAATCAAATTGTGGGATACCAACTTTCAAACACAAACTGAAGAACAGACATATGGTGCCAGACCTTGTACTAATGGTAACCATTTTTTTAAATGTATAGTAATGGTGGTCACTGGGAAGGGAGAAGATGATGAACCTTATGATTTTATTTTTGGTGACTTGCAGTACATAGGTTTTGTGGTAAAAGTAGGGCATTTAATGTCAGGCAATATTCTAATCTTAGCAAAAGAATATTATAGTTTGCTAGGACCTCCAAAAGTCATTCTCCATGGCCTACTGATTAGTGGTATAGTTAGAGTTTGTGCCACCCAGGGATGTTGAATTTTTACAGCCCTTCCTCCCTTACAAAATCATGGTCGAATGCAGCCCCCATTACTTGGCTATTTCACCACATTTACCATAAACGCTGTAATGTGCATACTGCTTTACTTCTACAGTGATTATTTGGATTTCATTTAAAACTTTTAATTTAAATTTTATAGCACAAACACTAATAGACATCTGCTAAACAAAGCAATACAGTCTCACAATGAAAACAGACTTGGCATTAAAACTTCTCTGACCTTGAAACTCACATCATTGAAACAGTATTGAAACCCACATTTAAAGAAAATGCAAAAGTCATTAAATAATTCCACATTAAAGAGATCTGTAACTAATGAAGAGGTTGCTGTTAACAAATAGCTTTATATTTCATTGTTTCATCTGCAAATAAAGTGCCTGTTGCCCTTGAAGAATAAATTGCCTATGTTACATTAAAAAACTGATAAGCTAGTAATATTGCAATAGGGAATGGATGGCAAACTGATAACAGGTTCATAGTTACTAGGTATCTCTGCCAAAGAGAGCATTGTCAGGAATGCAGCATCCACTCCCTTTAAAAGTACAACACATTAGTGTATCAGCAAACCAACTACATACTGTGAAAGTAGAACCCACAGCCTTCTGAATCAAAAGCAAGCATACTACCTTTTGTACTACTAACAACACTAGCAGACTTGGCATAAGCATCACTAAACTTCTCTCCCCCTGAAGAACTATGCAGCACAAGAAATATGGAAAAAGACAAAATTTATTGGGGGGAGGGGGCAAAGGCCCAAAACCAGGGACACAATTTAAACATTGCTTGTATAATCTTAGAACGTTCCTAGAATACAATGTTTTGTGTTACCATGAGTTTCCTGAAAGACAGGAAGACTGAAACTTAAATGGTTATTATTTTGTGAATTCAGTTCTCACTGATTTGCCAGAAAACCATAAATTTTAAGAGGAATAGACTAAAGTATGAGCCAAACATTCTGTGAAACTTTGGACAGTTGAGAAACTCCTTCAATCATGAGTGGTGGTATGGACGGAGAATGTAGGCTCTTGCTCTTTGTACCTAAGGTACAGGGTTTGAGTCTGAGTAACCCTAACTACCAGGTATACCTAACTGAGGCATTTTGCACACAAACACACACACACACACACACACACACACACACACACACACACACACACACACACACACACACACACACACACACACACACACACACCTAAACATTCAAATTCAAACTGCAAAGACATGAGAAATGCAAAGGAAGTAGCACTCCAGCCCTTAAATGAGCAATAGCTCTAAACATTCAAACTGTAAAGGAACTAGCACTAGAGTCCAAAACATTCAAACTGCAAAGGAACTTGCACTTGAGTCTCGAGCCCTTAAGCAAGAAATGCAATAGCAACACGCAAAAGTAAGCAATACACTTGCAGAGCTTGCATTTGCTTAATTTGAATGTTAGTAAAAGACAATAGCAGTAGTGTGTTGTATACATAAGCAAATCAATGCAACGGGAAGACCGACCCAACATCGTCTAAACATTCAAAATGCTAGCACTTGAGCCCAGCATGAAAAATTAAGTAACAGTCTCTCTCTCTTTTTTTTTTCTTACCTGGAGCTGGGGTAAGAAAGAAACTGCCTATCTGAATAAAACCCGCAGACCGGTAAAGTTAAATTAATTAAGTAGTAGTGGCTTGGTTGCTGAATTGTGCTGACATCATCACACATGCCCAGCATGTGATGATGTCAGGAACAGTCAAAAAAAAGAAAAAAAAGAAAGAAAAAACTTCAAAAAAACCCCAGGAAATTTGGAAATTAAAGGGGCCACTCGGGAATTTGGTACGGTTGAGAGGTATGGATGGAAGATGGCATTATTTTCAAAGGTCCTAAAATTGTTGTTCCTGCTTCCTTACAACATGAGTACATCCAGATTTTGCATCATGGTCACTCAAGTTCCACATCCACCAAGAGGCGAGCAAGAGAATTAATATTTTGGCCTTCATTATGGAAAGACATTGATTAAGTGCTTTCTTCTTGTTCAGTATGCAACAGTACTAGATTGCACCTGCAAAGAGAACCGCTTCAGCTACATCCAGTTCCTGAACCATTTTGGTTGACAGTAGCCACTGATATCTTTGAGAGGAACAATCAGCACTACTTGGTATTGGTAGACTCTTATTCGAATTGGTTTGAGATTGATCTACTACCTAATCTAACATCTGCTACTGTTATTACTAAGCTGAAATGTAATTTCTCAGTCCATGGTAGTCCACACAAAGTTATTTCTGAAAATGGTACTCAATTTACTAGCCAGTTACTTCAGAAATTTGCAAGGGGGTGGGACTTTCTACACATTACCAGCAGTCCTGAGTATCCTCAGTCGAATGGCCTGGCTGAGTGAATTGTGACGTGTGTGAAACAGTTACTTGAAAGGTTAAGACATGACAGTTCAGACAATTTTTTAAATCTGCTTAACCTTGGAACGTACCTTGTGATGATGTTCTCGGATCTCCAGCTCAACAACTTCTTTCCAGGCAGACAAGAACTACGCTACCTATTCCTACGAATCTACTAAAGCTTAAAGCCAAGAATAAGGCCATCAAGATTCAATTATTTAAAAAACGTTCAATTCAGAAGTCATTGTACGACAAGTCAAACAAACTTCTTTCTTCATTAAGGGAAGGAGAAACAGTCAGACTTCAAACAGAAAAAGGTTTTGATCACATAGGAAAAGTTATTGGCATATGTCCTGAACTGAGATCCTACCTTATAGACTCAGAAGGTACGCAGTACAGGCAAAACTGTAAACATCTATTACCTGTACCAGAATCATCATCACAACATTGTTATAGCGACTCAGACTCTAAATTGCAGAAACAGCCAACTATTATTTCTCTCCCAGAGGGTGTTCCTACCTCTGATTCCATCCCTGAAGATGTTCCATGTAAATCACAGATCGAAAAATTTTCAGAGACAGATCCAGTAGTTAAGCCCATTTCTCAATTTTATATCACACTTTATAGAAGAGTATCTAAGCCCAGTATGAAATGTGTGGCAACATGTACTTAACTGTGTGTATATGTATTATATCTTGTATTAATGCATGACAGATAGTTGTTTGTGATATCTGCATGCCAAAATATCCATAACATTGCACATTTTGTTTTTTCAAGAGGGAGGATGCAGATCAGAGAGCACGTGCTATGTGCTGCATCTTTAAAGAAGCACGCCAATGACTGAGCATGGACGTATAAATGTGATGCACGTCATTCCTCGTGCCACTTTGACAATGCAGCCAAGGAGTAAGCATGCATGAATACAGCAATTAGTTTGGATATTTTACCTAAGTTACAGTCAGTAAACTTCTATCGTGATGTGTTTGCATAAAATAAAGCTGATTAAACAGAACCCACGAAGACTCTTCTATTGTGTCCAAAATAGGAGAGTGACATATTTGATAACCGTTTAGTGTCCAACTGGGCTAGCAGCCCGTTTTCAGTGGAGACCGGAGGAGAAAAGCTCCAGTGCAGTAACAATAGAAAAAAACTAGTAGTTATGTACATAAATAGGAAAAAATGCATTTTACACAGTTACATGAGAAATACCAGTACTAATGTAAAAAAATAAAATACAATTAAAGCTAAATTATATCAATATCTAAGGTAAAAGAGTATAATACGCAAAAAATATAAAGGCATACAGAAGCTGTTATACAAAAATTGTTAGGGAATAAAACTACAATCCACACTGCTACAGGCCCCATGAAGGCTCAGTGTCTCTCCAACCTAACACCACTCTTAAGTATTCAACTGCGGTGCCACCTTTAACATTCCTATAAGAAAAGTGCAGTGGGGGTCTGAGCTCTCTGCAAACCGCTACAGTTAACTTTGAACCTAACACCACTGTTAAGTATTCAACTGCGGTACCACCTTTAACATTCCTATAAGAAAAGTGCAGTCCGGGTCTGAACTGTCTGCAAACAGCTACAGTTAACTTTGAGTATGTGTCTAACTGTTTGAGCCAATCTTCATTTTCCCCTGGAGAGCACTGTGCTTTGGCTGTAAGCAGCCCTCCCCCCACACCACACACATCTTCCACTTTCTCTTATTCCCTTCTATTAGCAAATAGTACCCATAACTGATCAATACTGTGTGTTTGTTTATTTAAACTATACCACAGTAGCCTACTGATACAAGGTTATCCTGGTTTTCCACCTGAGAAATTAAGACAAGACTTACAGCTTCAGAGCAGTCCTTGGTCAATTGTGATTGTTCTTAACACATACTTGTCTTGCTTTGGCTCATTAGCAGCAGTACAAAGAACTGCCTGCTCACACCCTTGTTCTCCCCTTCCCTGTTTATTACCTTAAGACAATCCCAGAGTTAATAAATATTACCTGTGGCAGGCACCCTTTGTAAAACTACAATCCACTCTGCTACAGGCCCCATGAAGGCTCAGTGTCTCTCCAGTAAGTGTTTTACAACTGTAAATGCCTATTTATGTTGAATTGTATTAGACATTTTACAACTGTATATGTTTATGTTGAATTGTGTAAGACATCTAATATGCTTTATGCTTTATTTTTGATGTTACTATGGCATGCACCAAGTTGTTACTAGTATAATAGTATGTATGGTCTATTTGCATAGCTGCACCTTGTTCACTAATGTTATTCATGTAATAGTGTTGTGTGTAGACAGCTCATTCTAGTGTCTAAATTATTTCTATAAGTTTGTGCTGTTACTGGTGGATAGAATCACATTAGAGAACCACGACAGATTGCTGCTCGCTATATTTTTATCTGTGGCTACATAACTGTCTGTCTGGTTTTTGTTTTCTAATGTTCTTCCAATTGGCTCAGTATCTGCATATACTAAGTAGTGGTTCAGGACATTGCATGTGGTAGCTATATGCTCAGTGTGTTTTTTATAATCTTTATAATATATATTTACCATCTCAAAAGTGCTTACTCCTCTCTGTACTCTTCTTTTCTAGACCTAACACCACTCTTAAGTATTCAACTGCGGTACCACCTTTAACATTCCTATACGAAAAGTGCAGTCCGGGTCCGAACTGTCTGCAAACAGCTACAGTTAACTTTGAGTATGTGTCTAACTGTTTGAGCCAATCTTCATTTTCCCCTGGAGAGCACTGTGCTTTGGCTGTAAGCAGCCCCCCCCCCACCACACACATCTTCCACTTTCTCTTATTCCCTTCTGTTAGCAAATAGTACCCATAACTGATCAATACTGTGTTTCTTTATTTAAACTATACCACAGTAGCCTACTGATACAAGGTTATCCTGGTTTTCCACCTGAGAAATTAAGACAAGACTTACAGTTTCAGAGCAGTCCTTGGTCAATTGTGATTGTTCTTAACACATACATGTCTTGCTTTGGTTCATTAGCAGCAGTACAAAGAACTGCCTGCTCACACCCTTGTTCTCCCCTCCCCTTCCCTGTTTATTACCTTAAGACAATCCCAGAGTTAATAAATATTACCTGTGGCAGGCACCATTTGTAAAACTACAATCCACTCTGCTACAGGCCCCATGAAGGCTCAGTGTCTCTCCAGTAAGTGTTTTACAACTGTAAATGCCTATTTATGTTGAATTGTATTAGACATTTTACAAGTGTATATGTTTATGTTGAATTGTGTAAGACATCTAATATGCTTTATTTTTGATGTTACTATGGCATGCACCAAGTTGTTACTAGTATAATAGTATGTATGGTCTATTTGCATAGCTGCACCTTGTTCACTAATGTTATTCATGTAATAGTGTTGTGTGTAGACAGCTCATACTAGTGTCTAAATTATTTCTATAAGTTTGTGCTGTTACTGGTGGATAGAATCACATTAGAGAACCACGACAGATTGCTGCTCGCTATATTTTTATCTGTGGCTACATAACTGTCTGTCTGGTTTTTGTTTTCTAATGTTCTTCCAATTGGCTCAGTATCTGCATATACTAAGTAGTGGTTCAGGACATTGCATGTGGTAGCTATTTGCTCAGTGTGTTTTTTATAATCTTTATAATATATATTTACCATCTCAAAAGTGCTTACTCCTTTCTGTACTCTTCTTTTCTAGACCTAATACCACTCTTAAGTATTCAACTGCGGTACCACCTTTAACATTCCTATATGAAAAGTGCAGTCCGGGTCTGAACTGTCTGCAAACAGCTACAGTTAACTTTGAGTATGTGTCTAACTGTTTGAGCCAATCTTCATTTTCCTTTGGAGAGCACTGTGCTTTGGCTGTAAGCCCACCCCCCCCCCCCCGACCACCACACACATCTTCCACTTTCTCTTATTCCCTTCTGTTACCAAATAGTACCCATAACTGATCAATACTGTGTGTTTGTTTATTTAAACTATACCACAGTAGCCTACTGATACAAGGTTATCCTGGTTTTCCACCTGAGAAATTAAGATAAGACTTACAGTTTCAGAGCAGTCCTTGGTCAATTGTGATTGTTCTTAACACATGCTTGTCTTGCTTTGGCTCATTAGGAGCAGTACAAAGAACTGCCTGCTCACACCCTTGTTCTCCCCTCCCCTTCCCTGTTTATTACCTTAAGACAATCCCAGAGTTAATAAATATTACCTGTGGCAGGCAGCATTTGTAAAACTACAATCTACTCTGCTACAGGCCCCATGAAGGCTCAGTGTCTCTCCAGTAAGTGTTTTACAACTGTAAATGCCTATTTATGTTGAATTGTATTAGACATTTTACAAGTGTATATGTTTATGTTGAATTGTGTAAGACATCTAATATGCTTTATGCTTTATTTTTGATGTTACTATGGCATGCACCAAGTTGTTACTAGTATAACAGTATGTATGGTCTATTTGCATAGCTGCACCTTGTTCACTAATGTTATTCATGTAATAGTGTTGTGTGTAGACAGCTCATACTAGTGTCTAAATTATTTCTATAAGTTTGTGCTGTTACTGGTGGATAGAATCACATTAGAGAACCACGACAGATTGCTGCTCGCTATATTTTATTCTGTGGCTACATAACTGTCTGTCTGATTTTTGTTTTCTAATGTTCTTCCAATTGGCTCAGTATCTGCATATACTAAGTAGTGGTTCAGGACATTGCATGTGGTAGCTATTTGCTCAGTGTGTTTTTTATAATCTTTATAATATATATTTACCATCTCAAAAGTGCTTACTCCTCTCTGTACTCTTCTAGACCTAACACCACTCTTAAGTATTCAACTGCGGTACCACCTTTAACATTCCTATACGAAAAGTGCATTCCGGGTCTGAACTGTCTGCAAACAGCTACAGTTAACTTTGAGTATGTGTCTAACTGTTTGAGCCAATCTTCATTTTCCCTTGGAGAGCACTGTGCTTTGGCTGCAAGCAGCCCCCCCCCTATTTGCTCAGTGTGTTTTTTATAATCTTTATAATATATATTTACCATCTCAAAAGTGCTTACTCCTTTCCGTACTCTTCTTTTCTAGACCTAACACCACTCTTAAGTATTCAACTGCGGTACCACCTTTAACATTCCTATACGAAAAGTGCAGTCCGGGTCTGAACTGTCTGCAAACAGCTACAGTTAACTTTGAGTATGTGTCTAACTGTTTGAGCCAATCTTCATTTTCCCTTGGAGAGCACTGTGCTTTGGCTGTAAGCAGCCCCCCACCACCTCACACATCTTCCACTTTCTCTTATTCCCTTCTGTTAGCAAATAGTACCCATAACTGATCAATACTGTGTGTTTGTTTATTTAAACTATACCACAGTAGCCTACTGATACAAGGTTATCCTGGTTTTCCACCTGAGAAATTAAGACAAGACTTACAGTTTCAGAGCAGTCCTTGGTCAATTGTGATTGTTCTTAACACATACTTGTCTTGCTTTGGCTCATTAGCAGCAGTACAAAGAACTGCCTGCTCACACCCTTGTTCTCCCCTTCCCTGTTTATTACCTTAAGACAATCCCAGAGTTAATAAATATTACCTGTGGCAGGCACCATTTGTAAAACTACAATCCACTCTGCTACAGGCCCCATGAAGGCTCAGTGTCTCTCCAGTAAGTGTTTTACAACTGTAAATGCCTATTTATGTTGAATTGTATTAGACATTTTACAAGTGTATATGTTTATGTTGAATTGTGTAAGACATCTAATATGCTTTATGCTTTATTTTTGATGTTACTTTGGCATGCACCAAGTTGTTACTAGTATAATAGTATGTATGGTCTATTTGCATAGCTGCATCTTGTTCACTAATGTTATTCATGTAATAGTGTTGTGTGTAGACAGCTCATACTAGTGTCTAGTTTTTTTTTAAATAAAACCCAAAATTTTCCCTTTTATCTTTTTCCCCAAAAACCTTTTTTTTCTCCCAAACCCCCATTTGAAAAGGTTTTTAAAATTTCACCAAAAAAAATTTTTTTTTTTTTAAAATTCTTTATTTTCCCTTTAAAATTTTTTTTTAACACCCCCAAAACACCCCTTTAAATTCTTTAAAACCCCCGTTAACAAAAATAATTTTAATTTGGGTTTTTTTTCCAACCTTTCCCCCCGGGGCGGGCCCCACTTTTTTTTTTTTTTAAAAATTTCTTTAAAAGTTTTTTTATTTCTTCGGCCTAACAACAAAGGTTTCCCCCGGGCCCCCCTTTTTTTAAAAGGGATCCGGTTAAATTTTTCCCCCTTTTTTTTAAAAAACACGTAAAACCCCAATTTTTTCCCCCCTTTTTTTTTTCTTTAAACCCCCCCAATTTTTTTTTACTTTTTACCCTTTGTTAAAAAATTTTCTCAAATTTTTTTTTTATTTCTTCCCCGAGTTTTAAAAGTTTTGTTTTTTTAGAAAAAAACCTTTTTCAATTTTTTGTAATTTTTTGTTTTAACATATTTTTTTTTTATTCAAAAAAAGGGGTTTCTTAAAATTTTTTTCCCCCCGTTTTTCCAAAATTTTTTGTTAAAAAATTTTTTGTGGGGTTTTTTTTAATTTTTCCATTTGGGCCCAAACTGTGGGTTCAAATTGGGGAAAAACTTTTTTTTTTTTTTTAAAATTTTTTTTTTTTTAAACTCCTTCTTTTTTTTAATTTTTTTTTGGACACCGTTTACTTTTTTTATTTTAAAAAATTTTTTTTTCCCCCAAAAACTTTTTGGTTTTTAACTTTAAAAATCTTAAATTTTTAAATGGTTTCTTTTCCCCCAAACCAAAAAATTCCTTTTTTTTCCCGTCAAATTTTTGTTTTTGTTTTTAAAAAAATTCCCCTTCCCTTTTTTCCCTTTCCCCCCATTTTTTTTTTTTTTTTTTAAAAATCCCCAAATGTATTTTTTTTTTTTTCCCCCCATTTAAATTAAAAAAAACCCCTTTCCCCCCCCCCTTTAATTCCAAACCCAAAATTTATTTTTTAACTTTTTGGGGGTTTTTTCCCCCAAAAACTGGGGCCCCCCAAACTCCCCCCCCCTTTTTTTCCTTAAAAACCTTTTTTTAAAAAAATTCCCTTAAAAAATTGTTTTTTAAAAAATTTCCCCAAAATGTTTTTTTTTTTTACCAAATTTTTTTGATTAATTTAAAAGGGTTTTTATTTATTTTTTAAAAATTTTCTTTTTGGTTTTTTAAATTTTTAAAAATTTTCTAAAAGTTTTCTTGGGTTACCTTAAAACCCCCGTTTTTTTTTATTTTTTTAAAACCCTTTTTTTTTTTTTTTTTGGGTATGTTTATAATTTTTAAAAACCATTTGTTAATTTTTATTTTTTCCCTTTTTTTTTTAATTTTAAAAAACATTCTTTCTTTTTTTTAGCCAAACCCCTTTATATTTGGGGGTTTTTTTTTATAAAAATTTTCCTTAATTTTTTTTTGTAACTTTTTTTCTAAAAACCCCCCCTTTTTTTTTAATTTTTCCTTTAAAAAACCCCCCCCCCCAAAATTTTTTTTTTTTTTTCAATTTTTTCCCTGTTTTGTTTTAAACCCCCCCCCCCCAAAATTTCCCCTTTTTTTTTTTTAAAAAATTTTCCCTTTCAAATCTTTTTTTTTTTTAAAAAAAACCCCTTTTTAAAAAAGACAAACCCTTTTCCCCTTTTTCCCCCTTAATTCCAACAACCCTTTTTTTATTTCTTACAACTTTTTTCCCCCCCATTGACAGCCCCCCCCCTTTTTTCCCCTTTTTTTTCCCTTTTACCAAAAATTTAATTTTTAATTTCGTGGGGATTTAAAAAAAAAGAACCCTTTAAGGTTTTATTGGGTTTTACTTAAATTAAAATTTTTTTTTTTAAATTTTTCAATGTATTTTTTAAATTTTTGGGTTTTGGCTTTAAAGTTTTTTTTTCAAACCCCCCCCTTTTTTCTTAAAATTTTTTTATGTGGGGCCGTTAAAATAATTTTTTAAAAAGGTTTAAAATTTTATTTTTTAAATTGGGTTTTTTTTGAATTTTTAAAACCCAAAATTTAATTTTTATTTTTTAAAATTTTTTTTGTTTTTTAAAATCCCAATTTATATTTAATTTAGTTTATTTTAATTTCCCCCTTTTAGTATTTTAGTTGTTTTTAAAATTTAAATTTATTTTCTAAAGTTTCTTTTTTTTTTAAATAAAACCAAAATTTTTAACCCCCTTTAAAATTTTAATGTTTTTTTTCCAAAAAAAAATTTGATTTCTAATTTTTTTTTTTTCCCCGGGGCTTTTTCGGTTTTTTAAAAAACCCCAAAAATTTACCCTTTTTCATTTCTTTTCAAATTTTTTAATACACCCTTTTTTTTAAAACTTTCCCTTTTCTTAAAAAGTATGGTTTTCTAAAATTTAAAAACTTTTTTTCAACTTTTCCCTTTATTTTTTAAACGTTTTTTTTTTCCAAAAAACCCTTTTTTACCCCTTTTTCCTCCCCCAAAAAAATAAACCCTCCCCTTTTTAAAATTTCCCTTTGGGATTTAAAATTCAAAACCCCCCCGGGCTTTTTAAATTTTTTTTAAAACCTTTTTGGTTTTTAAAACCCCCCTTTTTTTTTTAAAAAAAACCCCCTAAATTTTTTTTTTTTCTTTTAAATTTTTTATTTAAAATTTTTAAAATTTTTTAAAAGGCCCTTTTACAAACAAATTTTGGGGAGCAGCCTTCATTTAAATTTTTTAAAAATTTTTTTTTTTTGGTATTGAAAAAAAAGGGTTTTGTTTTTCTTTTCTTTTTTTTTTTTTTAATTAAAAAGGGGCGAAATGTTTTCAAATTTTGGCCCCCCCGTCATGTTTTTTAATTTTTTTAAACCATTTTTTTGTTTTTTTTTAAATTTTTTTTTTTGGGGTTTTTAAAACCAAATTTTTGTTATTTTTGGGAAAAAAATTTTTTGGTTTTTAATTTTTTTTTCATTCCCCTTTAAATTTTTTTGGGAAATTTTTTCACCAAATTTTTTAAAATTTTTTTTTTTACTTTCAAAGGACCCAAAATTTTTTTTTAAAAATTTAAAAATTCCCACAAAAGGTTTTTGGTTTTTTAATTTTCCCCAAAACCCGTTTGAAATTTTAATTTGGGATTTTTTCCCAAAATTGCTTTGGTTTTAAACCCCAAAAATCCCCAATTTCCCTTTCCCCCCCTTTTTTCCCCCCAAAAAACCCATTTTAAAATGTGGGGGTTTTTTAAAACACATCCCCCTTTAAAGGATTTGGCCACTTTTTTTAAAAAAAAGGGTTTTTGAAGGAAATTTTAAAACAATTTTTTTTTTTAACTTTAAAAAAATGTTTTTTGTTTTCCCCCCCTTTTTTTTTTTTTAAAATAAAAAATTTTTTTATCGGCCCTTTTTAAAAAAAAAAATTTTGGGTTTTAAATCTGTCAAAAAATTTTTTTAAATTTTGTTTTTGGTAAAAAAATTTAAAAACAAGAATTTTGTTAATTTTTGTTTCCCCCTTCCCTTTTTTTTTTTAAATTTTTTTTAAAAAAAACTGAAATTTTAAAATTTAACATTTTGGGGGGTTTGTCATGTTTTTTAATTTTTTTAAACCATTATGTTTTTTTTTAATTTTTTTTTTAAAATATTTTAAAAAAATTTTTTCCCCTTTTTTTTTTTTTCCCGTTTTCTGTTTTTTTAATTTTTATTTTGCTATTTTCCAATTTTTTTTAGGTTTTTGGGCTTTTTTTTTTTTTTTTTTTTCTTAAAATCCTTAAACCCCAAATTTTTTTTAATTTTTCTTTAATCCTGCTTTTTTTTTTCCCAAAATTTTGGCCTAATTTTTTGGGGGGTTGGATTGTCTAAATTTTTTTTTTTTCTTAAATTTTCCCGGGACCCCTTTCCCCTTTTTTTTTTCCCCCAAAAACCCAAAATAAATTATTTTTTAAATTTAAAAAACCCCTTTCGCCCTAACTGGGTTTTCCCCCTAAAATTTTTTTTGAAAGCTAAGTTTTGGTTTCATTTTTTAAAATTTTGTTTTGGGCCCCTTTCCCTTTTTAAAACCCTTTTTAAATTTTTCCCCCCCTTTTTTTGAAAAAAAATTTAAAAAAATTTTCGTGGGACCTTTTACTAAATAGTTTGGGCAGGGTCTTGCTTTATTTTTAAATTTTGTTTTTTTGGATTTAAGAAAACAATTTTTTTTTTTTAATTTTTAAAAAAATTTCTTTTTTTTTTTTTTCAGGCCCCTTGTAATAAAAATTTGGACCCCTGGCCTTTTTTTGTTTTTTAATTTTTCCTTCTTTTTCTAACAATTGGGGTTAAATTCTGTGGAGACCATTTTTTTTTAAACTTTTTAAAAAATTTTACCCCAAAAGGCTTATCCCCCGTTTTTTTTCAACCTAAACCCCCCTTTAATTTAATGGTTTTAAATTTAAAATTTATAAAAAATATTGGGTTGAAATTTTAAAAGCTAAATTAATTTGGATGTTCTAATGTTTTACCAATTTCATTTTTAGAGACTTTTTTAAACCACCCCCTTTATTTTTTATTTTTGTTAGCAAATAGTTCCTAATATCAAAAGTTGTTTGTTTTTTTAAAAAACCCCATAGCCACGAAAAAGGTTTCCCGGTTTTACCCGGAAATTTAAAACGCTTGTTTAAAGGGCCCTTTCAATTGGTTGTTCTTCAATACTTGTTTGTTTGGCCCTTGCAGGTAAAAAAACTTGCTCAATTTTTTTCCCCCCCCTTTTTATTACCTTAAAACAATCCCGGTTTAAAAATTTTTCCCTTCAGGACCTTTGTAAAATAAAACCCTTCACGGATAAGGCCAGTTCTTCCCGAAGTTTTTCAATGTAAAAATTTTATTTTTTGTTTGCTTTTCAATGAAGTTTTTTTGGGAATTGTAAAAACTTTTTTTCTTTTTTTTATTTTCTAGGCACCCAAAGGGTTTTAATAATATTGAGGCATTTGAACTCACCTTGTTACAAGCATGAAAGTGTTTTTTAGAAGTTACATGTTTAAAATTTTTTTTAATTTTGCTTTACGGGGGATAGTAATTAAGGGAAAACAATTGCTTGCTTATTTTTATCTTGGCTCAAAGTTGTTTTTGTTTTTAATGTTTTCCAAATTGGCCCTACTGCATTACTAATGTTTCAGGAATTTTGTGGTAGCAGCTCATTGTTTTTAAATTTTTAAAAAATTTTTTCCTGTTACTTTTGATCCTTTTAGACCAACAACCCCCTTAATTTAACTGGGTACCACCCTTTTTTTAAAAAACTCCGGGGTAATTCTGCAAACATAAGTTAACTTTGGATGTGTTTCTTTTGGGCCCTTTTTTTCCCCAAATTTTTCTTAAAGCCCCCCACCACACACATCTTCCCCTTTTTCTTTTTCCCTTCTTTTTGCAAATAGTTACCCAAACTGATCAATACTGTGTGTTTGTTTATTTAAACTATACCACAGTAGCCTACTGATACAAGGTTATCCTGGTTTTCCACCTGAGAAATTAAGACAAGACTTACAGTTTCAGAGCAGTCCTTGGTCAATTGTGATTGTTTTTAACACATACTTGTCTTGCTTTGGCTCATTAGCAGCAGTACAAAGAACTGCCTGCTCACACCCTTGTTCTCCCCCTTTCCCCGTTTATTACCTTAAGACAATCCCAGAGTTAATAGATATTACCTGTGGCAGGCACCATTTGTAAAACTACAATCCAAATCTGCTACAAGGGCCCCATGAAGGCTCAGTGTCTCTCCAGTAAGTGTTTTACAACTGTAAATGCCTATTTATGTTGAATTGTATTAGACATTTTACAAGTGTATATGTTTATGTTGAATTGTGTAAAACATCTAATATGCTTTTTTGCTTTATTTTTGATGTTACTATGGCATGCACCAAGTTGTTACTAGTATAATAGTATGTATGGTCTATTTGCATAGCTGCACCTTGTTCACTAATGTTATTCCTGTAATAGTGTTGTGTGTAGACAGCTCATACTAGTGTCTAAATTATTTCTATAAGTTTGTGCTGTTACTGGTGGATAGAATCACATTATAGAACCACGACAGATTGCTGCTCGCTATATTTTTATCTGTGGCTACATAACTGTCTGTCTGGTTTTTGTTTTCTAATGTTCTTCCAATTGGCTCATTATCTGCATATACTAAGTAGTGGTTCAGGACATTGCATGTGGTAGCTATTTGCTCAGTGTGTTTTTTATAATCTTTATAATATATATTTACCATCTCAAAAGTGCTTACTCCTTTCTGTACTCTTCTTTTCTAGACCTAACACCACTCTTAAGTATTCAACTGGGGACCACCTTTAACATTCCTATAAAAAGTGCAGTCGGGGCTGAACTGTCTGCAAACAGCTACAGTTAACTTTGAGTATGTGTCTAACTGTTTGAGCCAATCTTCATTTTCCCTTTGGGGCACTGTGCTTTGGCTGTAAGCAGCCCCCCCCCACCCACACATCTTCCACTTTCTCTTATTCCCTTCTGTTTGCAAATAGTACCCTAACTGATCAATCCCGTGTGTTTGTTTATTTAAACTATACCACAGTAGCCTACTGATACAAGGTTATCCTGGTTTTCCACCTGAGAAATTAAGAAAGACTTACAGTTTCAGAGCAGTCCTTGGTCAATTGTGATTGTTCTTAACACATACTTGTCTTGCTTTGGCTCATTAGCAGCAGTACAAAGAACTGCCTGCTCACACCCTTGTTTTCCCTCCCTTCCCTGTTTATTACCTTAAGACACTCCCAGAGTTAATAAATATTACCTGTGGCAGGCACCATTTGTAAATCTACAATCCACTCTGCTACAGGCCCCATGAATGCTCAGTGTCTCTCCAGTAAGTGTTTTACAACTGTAAATGCCTATTTATGTTGAATTGTATTAGACATTTTACAATAGTTTATGTTTATGTTGAATTGTGTAAGACATCTAATATGCTTTATGCTTTATTTTTTATGTTACTATGGCATGCACCAAGTTGTTACTAGTATAATAGTATGTATGGTCTATTTGCATAGCTGCACCTTGTTCACTAATGTTATTCATGTAATAGTGTTGTGTGTAGACAGCTCATAATAGTGTCTAAATTATTTCTATAAGTTAGTGCTGTTACTGGTGGATAGAATCACATTAGAGAACCACGACAGATTGCTGCTCGCTATATTTTTATCTGTGGCTACATAACTGTCTGTCTGGTTTTTGTTTTCTAATGTTCTTCCAATTGGCTTAGTATCTGCATATACTAAGTAGTGGTTCAGGGCATTGCATGTGTTAGCTATTTGCTCAGTGTGTTTTTTATAATCTTTATAATATATATTTACCATCTCAAAAGTGCTTACTCCTCTCTGTACTCTTTTTTTCTAGACCTAACACCTTAACATTCCTATACGAAAAGTGCAGTCCGGGTCTGAACTGTCTGCAAACAGCTACAGTTAACTTTGAGTATGTGTCTAACTGTTTGACCCAATCTTCATTTTCCCTTGGAGAGCACTGTGCTTTGGCTGTAAGCAGCCCCCCCCACACCCCCACTACCACCACCACACACATCTTCCACTTTCTCTTATTCCCTTCTGTTAGCAAATAGTACCCATAACTGATCAATACTGTGTGTTTGTTTAATTAAACTATACCACAGTAGCCTACTGATACAAGGTTATCCTGGTTTTCCACCTGAGAAATTAATACAAGACTTACAGTTTCAGAGCAGTCCTTGCTCAATTGTGATTGTTCTTAACACATATGCTTTCTTTTTGGGTCATTAGAGCAGTACAAAGAACTGCCTGCTCACACCCTTTTTCTCCCTCCCTTCCTGTTTATTACCTTAAGACAATCCCAGAGTTAATAAATATTACCTGTGGCAGGCACCATTTGTAAAACTACAATCCACTCTGCTACAGGCCCCATGAAGGCTCAGTGTCTCTCCAGTAAGTGTTTTACAACTGTAAATGCCTATTTATGTTGAATTGTATTAGACATTTTACAATAGTTTATGTTTATGTTGAATTGTGTAAGACATCTAATATGCTTTATGCTTTATTTTTGATGTTACTATGGCATGCACCAAGTTGTTACTAGTATAATAGTATGTATGGTCTATTTGCATAGCTGCACCTTGTTCACTAATGTTATTCATGTAATAGTGTTGTGTGTAGACAGCTCATACTAGTGTCTAAATTATTTCTATAAGTTTGTGCTGTTACTGGTGGATAGAATCACATTAGAGAACCACGACAGATTGCTGCTCGCTATATTTTTATCTGTGGCTACATAACTGTCTGTTTTTTGTTTTCTAATGTTCTTCCAATTGGCTCAGTATCTGCATATACTAAGTAGTGGTTCAGGACATTGCATGTGGTAGCTATTTGCTCAGTGTGTTTTTTATAATCTTTATAATATATATTTACCATCTCAAAAGTGCTTACTCCTCTCTGTACTCTTCTTTCCTAGACCTAACACCACTCTTAAGTATTCAACTGCGGTACCACCTTTAACTTTCCTATACGAAAAGTGCAGTCCGGGTCTGAACTGTCTGCAAACAGCTACAGTTAACTTTGAGTATGTGTCTAACTGTTTGAGCCAATCTTCATTTTCCCTTGGAGAGCACTGTGCTTTGGCTGTAAGCAGCCCCCCCCCCCCACCACACACATCTTCCACTTTCTCTTATTCCCTTCTGTTAGCAAATAGTACCCATAACTGATCAATACTGTGTGTTTGTTTATTTAAACTATACCACAGTAGCCTACTGATACAAGGTTATCCTGGTTTTCCACCTGAGAAATTAAGACAAGACTTACAGTTTCAGAGCAGTCCTTGGTCAATTGTGATTGTTCTTAACACATACTTGTCTTGCTTTGGCTCATTAGCAGCAGTACAAAGAACTGCCTGCTCACACCCTTGTTCTCCCTCCCTTCCCTGTTTATTACCTTAAGACAATCCCAGAGTTAATAAATATTACCTGTAGGCACCATTTGTAAAACTACAATCCACTCTGCTACAGGCCCCATGAAGGCTCAGTGTCTCTCCAGTAAGTGTTTTACAACTGTAAATGCCTATTTATGTTGAATTGTATTAGACATTTTACAAGTGTATATGTTTATGTTGAATTGTGTAAAACATCTAATATGCTTTTGCTTTTTTGATGTTAATATGGCATGCACCAAGTTGTTACTAGTATAATAGTTTATGGTCTATTTGCATAGCTGCACCTTGTTCACTAATGTTATTCATGTAATAGTGTTGTGTGTAGACAGCTCATACTATGTCTAAATTATTTCTATAAGTTTGTGCTGTTACTGGTGGATAGAATCACATTAGAGAACCACGACAGATTGCTGCTCGCTATATTTTTATCTGTGGCTACATAACTGTCTGTCTGGGTTTTCTAATGTTCTTCCAATTGGCTCAGTATCTGCATATACTAAGTAGTGGTTCAGGACATTGCATTGTGCTTTGCTCAGTGTGTTTTTTATAATCTTTATAATATATATTTACCATCTCAAAAGTGCTTACTCCTCTCTGTACTCTTCTTTTCTAGACCTAACACCACTCTTAAGTATTCAACTGCAGTACCACCTTTAACATTCCTATACGAAAAGTGCAGTCTGGGTCTGAACTGTCTGCAAACAGCTACAGTTAACTTTGAGTATGTGTCTAACTGTTTGAGCCAATCTTCATTTTCCCTTGGAGAGCACTGTGCTTTGGCTGTAAGCAGCCCCCATCTTCCACTTTCTCTTATTCCCTTCTGTTAGCAAATAGTACCCATAACTGATCAATACTGTGTGTTTGTTTATTTAAACTATACCACAGTAGCCTACTGATACAAGGTTATCCTGGTTTTCCACCTGAGAAATTAAGACAAGACTTACAGTTTCAGAGCAGTCCTTGGTCAATTGTGATTGTTCTTAACACATACTTGTCTTGCTTTGGCTCATTAGCAGCAGTAGAAAGAACTGCCTGCTCACACCCTTGTTCTCCCCTCCCCTGTTTATTACCTTAAAGGGACAATCCCAGAGTTTAAAAAATATTACCTGTGGGAGGCACCATTTGTAAAACTACAATCCACTCTGCTACAGGCCCCATGAAGGCTCAGTGTCTCTCCAGTAAGTGTTTTACAACTGTAAATGCCTATTTATGTTGAATTGTATTAGACATTTTACAAGTGTATATGTTTATTTTTTGTGTGTCTTTCTTTAGCTTATTTTAGTTACCATTCACCAGTTGTTACTGTTAATAGTTTTAAAGGTCTTATTTGCTAGCGCCCCCTGTTAAATTTATTCATTAATATTTGTGTTGTAGACAGCCAACACAAATTATTTTTGTTTTGTTTTTATGGGGGAAGAATCAATTTTGGCAGCAGATTTCTGGGTGCAATTTTTACTGTTAATAATGTTGGGCTTTTTTGTTTTCCCAATGTTTTCCAATTGGTAATATTTTTGCAAAAAAAAATTTTTTTTTTTTTTTTACCCTTTTTTAAGTTAAGGGTTTTTTTTGGTTTTTCAGGAAAAAAATTTGGCATTTTTGGTAGCTATTTGCTCAGTGTGTTTTTTTATAATCTTTATAATATATATTTACCATCTCAAAAGTGATTACTCCTCTCTGTACTCTTCTTTTTTATACTTAACACCACTCTTAATTATTCAACTGCACCACCTTTAACATTCCTATAAGAAAAGTGCAGTCCGGGTCTGAACTGTCTGCAAACAGCTACAGTTAACTTTGAGTATGTGTCTAACTGTTTGAGCCAATCTTCATTTTCCCCTGGAGAGCACTGTGCTTTGGCTGTAAGCAGCCCCCCTCCACCACCACACACATCTTCCACTTTCTCTTATTCCCTTCTGTTAGCAAATAGTACCCATAACTGATCAATACTGTGTGTTTGTTTATTTAAACTATACCACAGTAGCCTACTGATACAAGGTTATCCTGGTTTTCCACCTGAGAAATTAAGACAAGACTTACAGTTTCAGAGCAGTCCTTGGTCAATTGTGATTGTTCTTAACACATACTTGTCTTGCTTTGGCTCATTAGCAGCAGTACAAAGAACTGCCTGCTCACACCCTTGTTCTCCCCTTCCCTGTTTATTACCTTAAGACAATCCCAGAGTTAATAAATATTACCTGTGGCAGGCACCATTTGTAAAACTACAATCCACTCTGCTACAGGCCCCATGAAGGCTCAGTGTCTCTCCAGTAAGTGTTTTACAACTGTAAATGCCTATTTATGTTGAATTGTATTAGACATTTTACAACTGTATATGTTTATGTTGAATTGTGTAGACATCTAATATGTTTATGCTTTATTTTGATGTTACTATGGCATGCACCAAGTTGTTTTTAATATAATACTTTGTATGGTCTATTTGCATAGCTGCACCTTGTTCACTAATGTTATTCATGTAATTTGTTGTGTGTAGACAGCTCACACTAGTGTCTAAATTATTTCTATAAGTTTGTGCTGTTACTGGTGGATAGAATCACATTAGAGAACCACGACAGCTGCTCTATATTTTATCTGTGGCTACATAACTGTCTGTCTGGTTTTTTTTCTAATGTTCTTCCAAGTATCTGCATATACTAAGTAGTGGTTCAGGACATTGCCTGTGGTAGCTATTTGCTCAGTGTGTTTTTTATAATCTTTATAATATATATTTACCATCTCAAAAGTGCTTACTCCTCTCTGTACTCTTCTTTTCTAGACCTACACCTTAACATTCCTAAAAAGTGCAGTCCGGGTCTGAACTGTCTGCAAACAGCTACAGTTAACTTTGAGTATGTGTCTAACTGTTTGAGCCAATCTTCATTTTCCCTTGGAGAGCACTGCGCTTTGGCTGTAAGCAGCCCCCCCCCCACCACCACCACACACATCTTCCACTTTCTCTTATTCCCTTCTGTTAGCAAATAGTACCCATAACTGATCAATACTGTGTGTTTGTTTATTTAAACTATACCACAGTAGCCTACTGATACAAGGTTATCCTGGTTTTCCACCTGAGAAATTAAGACAAGACTTACAGTTTCAGAGCAGTCCTTGGTCAGCTGTGATTGTTTTTAGCACATACTTGTCTTGCTTTGGCTCATTGGCAGCAGTACAAAGAACTGCCTGCTCACACCCTTGTTCTCCCCTCCCCTTCCCTGTTTATTACCTTAAGATAATCCCAGAGTTAATAAATATTACCTGTGGCAGGCACCATTTGTAAAACTACAATCCACTCTGCTACAGGCCCCATGAAGGCTCAGTGTCTCTCCAGTAAGTGTTTTACAACTGTAAATGCCTATTTATGTTGAATTGTATTAGACATTTTACAAGAGTATATGTTTATGTTGAATTGTGTAAGACATCTAATATGCTTTATGCTTTATTTTTGATGTTACTATGGCATGCACCAAGTTGTTACTAGTATAATAGTATGTATGGTCTATTTGCATAGCTGCACCTTGTTCACTAATGTTATTCATGTAATAGTGTTGTGTGTAGACAGCTCATACTAGTGTCTAAATTATTTCTATAAGTTTGTGCAGTTACTGGTGGATAGAATCACATTAGAGAACCACGACAGATTGCTGCTCGCTATATTTTTATCTGTGGCTACATAACTGTCTGTCTGGTTTTTGTTTTCTAATGTTCTTCCAATTGGCTCAGTATCTGCATATACTAAGTAGTGGTTCAGGACATTGCATGTGGTAGCTATTTGCTCAGTGTGTTTTTTATAATCTTTATAATATATATTTACCATCTCAAAAGTGCTTACTCCTCTCTGTACTCTTTTTTTCTAGACCTAACACCTTAACATTCCTATACGAAAAGTGCAGTCCGGGTCTGAACTGTCTGCAAACAGCTACAGTTAACTTTGAGTATGTGTCTAACTGTTTGACCCAATCTTCATTTTCCCTTGGAGAGCACTGTGCTTTGGCTGTAAGCAGCCCCCACCACACACATCTTCCACTTTCTCTTATTCCCTTCTGTTAGCAAATAGTACCCATAACTGATCAATACTGTGTGTTTGTTTAATTAAACTATACCACAGTAGCCTACTGATACAAGGTTATCCTGGTTTTCCACCTGAGAAATTAATACAAGACTTACAGTTTCAGAGCAGTCCTTGCTCAATTGTGATTGTTCTTAAAACATACTTCTCTTGCTTTGGCTATTAGCAGCAGTACAAAGAACTGCTGCTCCACCCTTGTTCTCCCTCCCTTCCCTGTTTATTACTAAGACAATCCCAGAGTTAATAAATATTACCTGTGAGGCACATTTGTAAAACTACAATCCACTCTGCTACAGGCCCCATGAAGGCTCAGTGTCTCTCCAGTAAGTATTTTCAACTGTAATGCCTATTTATGTTGAATTGTATTAGACATTTTACAAGTGTATATGTTTATGTTGAATTGTGTAAGACATCTATATACTTTATGCTTTATTTTGATGTTACTATGCATGCACAAGTTGTTTATATAATAGTATGTATGGTCTATTGCATAGCTGCACCTTGTTCACTAATGTTATTCTGTAATAGTGTTGTGTGTAGACAGCTCATCTAGTGTCTAAATTATTTCTATAAGTTTGTGCTGTTACTGGTGGATAGAATCACATTAGAGAACCACGACAGTTGCTGTCGCTATATTTTTATCTTTGGCTCATAATGTCTGTCTGGTTTTGTTTTCTAATGTTCTTCCAATTGGCTCAGTATCTGCATATACTAAGTAGTGGTTCAGGACATTGCATGGTATCTATTTGCTCAGTGTTTTTTATTACCTTTATAATTTATATTTACCCTCTCAAAAGTGCTTACTCCTCCCTCTTATCTTCTTTTCTAGACCTACCTCCACTCTTAAGTATTCAACTGCGGTACCACCTTTAACATTCCTTAAAAGTGCAGTCCGGGTCTGAACTGTCTGCAAACAGCTACAGTTAACTTTGAGTAAGTGACTAACTGTTTGAGCGAATCTTCATTTTCCCTGAGAGCACTGTGCTTTGGCTGTAAGCAGCCCCCACCACTAACACATCTTCCATTTTCTTATTCCCTTCTGTTAGCAAATAGTACCCATAACTGATCAATACTGTGTGTTTGTTTATTTAAACTATACCACAGTAGCCTACTGATACAAGGTTATCTTGTTTTCCACCATTAGACAAGATTAAGTTCACAGTCCTTGGCAATGTATTGGGGGGGGGGGGGGGGGGGGGGGGGGGGGGGGGGGGGGGGGGGGGGGGAGGGGGGGGGGGGGGGGGGGGGGGGGGGGGGGGGGGGGGGGGGGGGGGGGGGGGGGGGGGGGGGGGGGGGGGGGGGGGGGGGGGGGGGGGGGGGGGGGGGGGGGGGGGGGGGGGGGGGGGGGGGGGGGGGGGGGGGGGGGGGGGGGGGGGGGGGGGGGGGGGGGGGGGGGGGGGGGGGGGGGGGGGGGGGGGGGTTTTTTTTTTTTTTTTTTTTTTTTTTTTTTTTTTTTTTTTTTTTTTTTTTTTTTTTTTTTTTTTTTTTTTTTTTTTTTTTTTTTTTTTTTTTTTTTTTTTTTTTTTTTTTTTTTTTTTTTTTTTTTTTTTTTTTTTTTTTTTTTTTTTTTTTTTTTTTTTTTTTTTTTTTTTTTTTTTTTTTTTTTTTTTTTTTTTTTTTTTTTTTTTTTTTTTTTTTTTTTTTTTTTTTTTTTTTTTTTTTTTTTTTTTTTTTTTTTTTTTTTTTTTTTTTTTTTTTTTTTTTTTTTTTTTTTTTTTTTTTTTTTTTTTTTTTTTTTTTTTTTTTTTTTTTTTTTTTTTTTTTTTTTTTTTTTTTTTTTTTTTTTTTTTTTTTTTTTTTTTTTTTTTTTTTTTTTTTTTTTTTTTTTTTTTTTTTTTTTTTTTTTTTTTTTTTTTTTTTTTTTTTTTTTTTTTTTTTTTTTTTTTTTTTTTTTTTTTTTTTTTTTTTTTTTTTTTTTTTTTTGTTTTTTTTTTTTTTTTTTTTTTTTTTTTTTTTTTTTTTTTTTTTTTTTTTTTTTTTTATTTCTTTTTTTTTTTTTTTTTTTTTTTTTTTTTTTAATTGTATTAGACATTTTACAAGAGTATATGTTTATGTTGAATTGTGTAAGACATCTAATATGCTTTATGCTTTATTTTTGATGTTACTATGGCATGCACCAAGTTGTTACTAGTATAATAGTATGTATGGTCTATTTGCATAGCTGCACCTTGTTCACTAATGTTATTCATGTAATAGTGTTGTGTGTAGACAGCTCATACTAGTGTCTAAATTATTTCTATAAGTTTGTGCAGTTACTGGTGGATAGAATCACATTAGAGAACCACGACAGATTGCTGCTCGCTATATTTTTATCTGTGGCTACATAACTTTCTGTCTGGTTTTTGTTTTCTAATGTTCTTCCAATTGGCTCAGTATCTGCATGTACTAAGTAGTGGTTCAGGGCATTGCATGTGTTAGCTATTTGCTCAGTGTGTTTTTTATCATCTTTATAATATATATTTACCATCTCAAAAGTGCTTACTCCTCTCTGTACTCTTTTTTTCTAGACCTAACACCTTAACATTCCTATACGAAAAGTGCAGTCCGGGTCTGAACTGTCTGCAAACAGCTACATTAACTTTGAGTATGTGTCTAACTGTTTGAGCCAATCTTCATTTTCCCTTGGAGAGCACTGTAGCTTTGGCTGTAAGCAGCCCCCCCCCCCCACCACACACATCTTCCACTTTCTCTTATTCCCTTCTGTTAGCAAATAGTACCCATAACTGATCAATACTGTGTGTTTGTTTATTTAAACTATACCACAGTAGCCTACTGATACAAGGTTATCCTGGTTTTCCACCTGAGAAATTAAGACAAGACTTACAGTTTCAGAGCAGTCCTTGGTCAATTATGATTGTTCTTAAAACATACTTGTCTTGCTTTGGCTCATTAGCAGCAGTACAAAGAACTGCCTGCTCACACCCTTGTTCTCCCCTCCCCTGTTTATTACCTTAAGACAATCCCAGAGTTAATAAATATTACCTGTGGCAGGCACCATTTGTAAAACTACAATCCACTCTGCTACAGGCCCCATGAAGGCTCAGTGTCTCTCCAGTAAGTATTTTACAACTGTAAATGCCTATTTATGTTGAATTGTATTAGACATTTTACAAGTGTATATGTTTATGTTGAATTGTGTAAGACATCTACTATGCTTTATGCTTTATTTTTGATGTTACTATGGCATGCACCAAGTTGTTACTAGTATAATAGTATGTATGGTCTACTTGCATAGCTGCACCTTGTTCACTAATGTTATTCATGTAATAGTGTTGTGTGTAGACAGCTCATACTAGTGTCTAAATTATTTCTATAAGTTTGTGCTGTTACTGGTGGATAGAATCACATTAGAGAACCACGACAGATTGCTGCTCGCTATATTTTTATCTTTGGCTACATAACTGTCTGTCTGGTTTTTGTTTTCTAATGTTCTTCCAATTGGCTCAGTATCTGCATATACTAAGTAGTGGTTCAGGACATTGCATGTGGTATCTATTTGCTCAGTGTGTTTTTTATAATCTTTATAATATATATTTACCATCTCAAAAGTGCTTACTCCTCTCTGTACTCTTCTTTTCTAGACCTAACACCACTCTTAAGTATTCAACTGCGGTACCACCTTTAACATTCCTATACGAAAAGTGCAGTCCGGGTCTGAACTGTCTGCAAACAGCTACAGTTAACTTTGAGTATGTGTCTAACTGTTTGAGCCAATCTTCATTTTCCCTTGGAGAGCACTGTGCTTTGGCTGTAAGCAGCCCGCCCCCCCACCACACACATCTTCCACTTTATCTTATTCCCTTCTGTTAGCAAATAGTACCCATAACTGATCAATACTGTGTGTTTGTTTATTTAAACTATACCACAGTAGCCTACTGATACAAGGTTATCTTGGTTTTCCACCTGAGAAATTAAGACAAGACTTACAGTTTCAGAGCAGTCCTTGGTCAATTGTGATTGTTCTTAACACATACTTGTCTTGCTTTGTGATTGTTTCCAGCCCCTCATACAAGAACGTACCAGGGTCTCTACCCGCTTCGCTCCCCGCCCTGCCCCCTATTCCCACTCGCCCCCAGTGGTCCCACCTTTATTGCACTCAAACCCCTCCCATCTTTCCAATAGACAACCACAGCGCTAACCCAACACTACCTCCTCCATATTCCCTCTATTATCACACCTCCTCAACTGACATGTACAAGCATACCTTTCCTTTGCTCACTGCATGCACTCTTTTTGCATATCTTACATCCTACCAAAGCTCCATCATTCCCCCAGTCAACCACTACCACTGTACTACTACTCACACCACCACCCATGTCTCACCCATACTCAGCTCCCCTCCCACCAGCTCAAGAACCATCCCTATGCACCCCCCACATATTCTACCAACTATATTACCCAAACGTAAAGCATCCCTACAACTTAATATAGTAACCCTCCCACCATACCTATTACCCACAGAGAACAATCATAACATTTCCCTTATAAACAAACACATTCAAAAACTGAGAAAACTAATAATCTCATGCATATCAAAACTAGCCCTAAGTGGAGACATCCACCCCAACCCTGGTCCTACCATCCCCAACCCCAATCCTCATAATCAGACTAGAAATCACAACTTCTCCCATGTTACAGCCAATAGAAAGCCAAGTGACTTCCTTCTACTAAGCCTAAATATTAGAAGTATATCCAACAAAGTCCATGAACTCCATGCCACCATAGACTTATACTCCCCAGATATAGTCGTCCTGACAGAAACCTGGCTAAAACCTCACATTACCAGTGAGCAAATACTCCCTACAGGTTACGGAATACTAAGAGTAGACCAGCTAAACAAAAAAGAAGGTGGTGTAGCTATAATATTTAAACAACATCTAAACATCCAGATCATAAAATCATCAGCTCCACAAATAGGCAATGAAGAAATAATATATACCAACCTCAAAATTAACCGAAACAAAACCATCAACATAAGTGGATGCTACTTCCCACCTGGCCAAAACATCCCTCCACTAGAAAACCTCCTCAGCTGGTCTACCCACCATCTCCCCCAAGAAACTATCATCTTAGGTGATTTCAATATTGACTGGCAATCCTGTTCTGGCAACAATCCAACCCATCATGTACACCTTCATGGCTTCACCCAACTAGTCCAGTCACCAACAAGGATAAATAAAACTCCAGCAAGCACTCTACCCTGGATTGGATACTAGTCAGTAAGAACCCCCAGTCATATATAACAGGCTGCTTATCAGATAGCCTCAGTGATCACTCCCCAACATTCCTACTCAAAAATACCTGTACCAAGCTAAACCTGTCGTCTATCATCAAATACGTAAAAAAATAAACTTTAACCCACTCACATTCATCTCATCCCTCAAAGAATGTAACTGGCATGCTCTAAAGTACCTCAGTCTAGATGACGCAGTTGAATCTTTTAATACTACCTTCCTGAACATCCTTAATTACCATGTCCCCATAAGATTTTCCAGAAACAAAGCACAACCCTCCCCATGGCTACAGAAAACCACTAAGTCAGAAATGAAAAACAGGGATAAGCCTGGGAGCACTGGCGCAAAAACAAAACCCCTGCAGCTAGACAGAAATTCCTAGAACTACGCAATAGAGTCAAAAAGCTAATAAAATGGGATAAATTCCAATACTACCAGTCTGCCCTAGACTCCTCACAACACAGCCCCAAACAATTCTGGTCCTCCATAAACTCCATCCTCCACCCAGGTAAAGTCAGTACCCCTCCTCCTAACATCCCTCACTCCTCAGAAAATATTGCTACCTCATTCAACACACACTTCACCCAAACCATACTATCACTAGCTAAACAACACAACCCCCCTCCCCCCCAATCCACACCTTCAAATAGTAATCTCCCCACTGCCTTCTCTTTTTCTCCTGTACCTACCTCCAACATAAAAATCTCTTAACTAAACTTAAACCCACCAAATTAGCAGCAGACAACCTCCCAAGTGAATACCTACAAATCGCAGCTGATGCTCTGGCCTACCCAGTATCCATCTTGATTAACTGATCTCTGTCAGAAAGTTACGTTCCCACATTGTGGAAAGTCTCACATATAATTCCCCTCCATAAAGGCGGACCCTCTGCAGAACTAACCTATTACCGCCCCATAGCTATTCTCTCTCCACTCTCCAAAATACTAGAGAGATGCATACACTCTCAGGTCTCACACTACCTCCTTACTAACAACCTCCTTTCCAGTACTCAGCATGGTTTCCAACCAAACCATAGCACCACCACTGCCTTACTCTCCTTTACAAACACTATCCTTCAGCATAAAAACAATGGATATCTCTCCTCTGCTACTTTCCTAGACCTATCTAAAGCATTTGACATGGTCCCACACAAAAAACTTATCTCTGTCCTCGATAACCTATCCTTCTCACAATCAGTCACCAACTGGTTTCAGAGTTACCTGTCTGACCGCCAAAAATCTGTTGTATGGCAGAATGACATATCTCCCCAACTACATGTCTCCATAGGGGTTCCCCAAGGATCCATTCTTGGACCCCTACTTTTCTCTGTTTACACCAATAATCTAGCCTCTGCCACCAAACATGGCACACTCATCCAATACGCAGATGACTCTACCATCATCTGCTCAGCCCAGTCCCTACCCAAACTGCAAAAAGTCACACAGGAAGCCTTTTCCTCTGTTGAAACATGGTTATCCGATGCCCAATTAATACTCAACCCAAACAAAACTACTCATCTTCCAACCCACCAAACATACTCAAAACAACTCTCACTTTAACATCACAGCAAAAGACACCACTATATACCCAACTGAACACACCAAATTGCTAGGAGTGGAAATAGACAATAAACTAAAATTTGACATTCACATATCCATGACCATAAAAAAAGTCCACAAAAAACTAGGAGCATTATACAGAAATAAACAATTTCTCACCAAAGCAGCAAAGATTTCAATAGGAAATTCCCACCTTATCTCCACCCTACTTTATGCCTCTCCAGTATATACCAACCTAAGGCAATGTGATCTAAACAAGCTAGAGACCTGCTACAACAAAATCGCAAAATTTGCCACAGGGGCATCCTACCGTAGTCACCACTGTCTCTGACTTGCTGAACTGGGCTGGCTTGAACTCCCTCACCTCCTTCAATGGTGTCAACTCTCACTCACCCACAAACTAGTAAACCATCCACTAAATGTCCCATCCCTCCAGAATCTACTCCAACCCTATCGCACCACCAGACCACTAAGATCCAGCAACAAAAATCACTTGCAGATCACTAAAGCCAATAACTCTGCTGGTGAAGCACTATTCTCTTGCGCCATAGCCAAATTATGGAACTCACTCCCACCCACAATTACCTCCGTACCATCATGCACCAACTTCAAAACTTTATTAAAAGCACCTAAAAACATGCTGGCTATGCCCTTGCAACTCCCACTCTAATATCATCCACCCCATCCAACTACTACCTTTCTTTCACCTCCACTAACTACATTGATGATAGCAAGCTCAGATGCTCATAAGCCTAGTACTTATTATACAGCAGGAACTTCTCATTGTTACATTTGTTAATGCCTGTTATGTACTTCACAGATAAAGATTCTAGTTGTCTACTGATGTACTATGTTCTTCATCTGTAAATATGTTGTAAGTAATTTCTGTGTTAAATTGTTAATCACTATGTAATCCAATGTAACTACTGTCTGTTTATTTTACTGTGGAGCTTTTCTCCCCGGGCCTCCGCTGAAAATGGACCCACGTCCAGTCTGACACTCCCGGTCAACAAATTTAAATAAATAATAAAATAAATAAATAAATAAATAAGCAAGTTTGTTTGAAGGAGCATGAGGCAATATGCCCTAGCTTCTTAAAGGTACTTAAGAGAATTACATGAGAAGGGAGACAGTGAAGTAAATAGCATAAAGAAACTAGCCAGGAGCCATACAGGCGCAAAGCCAGTTACTATAGAGATAATCTTTTAGGGATTTTTTTAAATGAGGACATGTTTGGGTTATTTTGGTTATGCTGAGGAAGAGCATTCCAGTCCTTAGCTATTTTGTAGGAGTAGAGGGAGTCACCATAGTAGCTGTGAGACTGGGTAACGTTTAGCATAGGTCTGTCGGAAGATCTAAGGGCCCTACAAGTAAAGTTAGGTTGTAGCAGTCTTGAAAGAGCAGTGCAGTTACTGGGTTGTGAATGACTTTTTGTGCAAAGGTAAGTTGGCTTTGTGTTAAGAGGCTTGGCAGTTCCAGCTAGTTGAGTTGTTGAAGAATGGAGCAGTGATGTGTTTTATGGGGCTGATTGGCGGCAAACTTAGCTATCTTGTTATAGCATGAATCTAGGTTATTAAGGTCAGTCTTACAAAGGCTGGTGAAGATAGGTGAGCAGTAAAGAAGGATAGATAGCAAGTGAGATCCAGCTGTGGTTAGTCTGGCTTGGGGTGTAAGGTATGGTTTGGCCCTGTAGAGGGCTCCAAGTTTGGAGTGGACTTTTTTGATTGTTAGGGAGATGTTTTTATCGTACTTTAGTCTGTCATCTACTGTGACACCTAGACACATGCTTTGATCAGTAGGTTCTATTTTAGTACCATTAGAGGAGTGAAAAGAGAGAGGTGGTGAGCTGTGCAAGGATTATTTGTTTGTGAAGATCATTAATTTGGTCTTTTTTGGGTTAACGATGAGTTGATGGTTGGAGAGGTAATTCTCAATGTCTTGGAAAGATGTTTGCATTTTGTGTTAAAGTTCTTGGGGGTAGGGGGCTGAGCAGATAAGCAAGGAATCATTGGCATATTGGATGATAGTGGCAAGTTGGGTGGCTGAATTTAGGTTGTTGGTAAATATGGAAAAGAGGAGGGGACCAAGTAGAGATCCTTGGGGTACCCCAGTGGTGATTGGTAGAAGCGGTGAGAGTTTGTTGTCCTAATTTGTAGCTTGTTGTCGGTTAGACAGATAGCTGTGGAACCATGTGAGGGAAGATGAGTTGAGATTATAAGATGTGAGTTTATTAAGTAGCAGTTGATGGAATACAGTGTCAAAGGCTTTTGAAATATCCAGGAAAATTGCTGAGACTAGTTGTCCTGCATTTTTAAGGTGATGGATAGTATCTGTAAAGGCTATTAGTGCTGTGTTAGTGCTATGTTTAGGTCTAAAGCCATGCTGAGTGCTGGACAGTAGGTTGTTAGTGGTTAGGTGATTCATGAGTCGTTGGTGTATACATTTTTCCAGGATTGTGGCTGTGGGAGAGAGTATAGCAATGAGTCAATAGTTAGAAATAACTCTAGAGGGGCCGTCCTTATGGAGGGGTATGATGTGGGAGGTTTTCCAGAGGTGAGGTACATAGTGTTCAGAGATAGAGTGATTGATTAGGACTTATATGAGGTACGCGATGGATGGAGCAGCTCATTTTAGAAATTTGTTGGGTAGTTTGTCAGCAGCAAGACAGCAGGGTTTTAGTTTGCTTAGAAGTTTTTTATGTAAGATGTTTGAATGGGATTAAAGGAGAAAGAGTTTGTATGTTCAGTTGTAGGTGAGGGGACTATGAGTGGTAGGTTTTCTTTGTTATCTAGGAGAGCGGTGATAGAAGTGAAGTGAGAGTTAAACTGTGAGACTAAGGATTCGGAAGTATTAGATGTGGAAAGAGCAGGGGTAGGGGTTTTACCAGGGTTAAGTAGGTGGTTGATGTTTTGCCAGAACTTTTGAGGGTTGTGCTGGTAATTTTGTTGGCAGGATAGAAAGTATTTTTTTTTGCCGTGGTTGCTGATATAGGGTTAAATCGCCTTTGTCTTTCGTCGTATGATATAGTAACCAAGCTCTATCCCTTTGTTTAATTAGAAGTTTAGTTTCATTGGATAGACAAGGTAATTGTTTGGATTTGTGGTGTATTTTCCTGCTGGGGGCAAGATTATTTAAGATGTTAATAAATTTGTAATTGAAGTATTCCACTGCAAGGTCTAGTTTTATGTTCTTTAAAGGAGAAGATTCACAATGTCGAAGTAGTAGATTAAATGTATCAGGGGGAAAATGTTTCTTGCTATGGGTGTATTTGAAAGGGATGCAGGTTTGGGATTACATTTTTTTTCTGATTAGGAATGTAGAGGAATGGTCACTTAGTGTGACAGGTAGGAAGCCAGCTTGGTACCCCAGGTTTGGATTGTTGGTCAGTATCCAGTCAAGTAAAGACTGCTTTTTGGAACATTTGTCAGTACGGGTAGGACAGCTTATAGTTTGGGTGAAATTGTACAGATTAATAAAGTTGGTAGGGTAGTTAGATGTGCAGGAGAGCCAGTCAAGGTTGAAGTCACCTAAGATGATAGTTTCTTGGTTAAAAGAAGAAGTGGACCAAGAGAGCAGGGATTCTATGCTGTGATGGGTGCTACCTAGGGGCAGGTAGGAGGCTATGATAATGATGGCTTTTTGAGGATTAATATGTAGGTGTGTGATTAGAATTTCAGCTGTGGGAATGTCTGGGAAGTACAATTTAGTTTTATCATTTTCAAAGAGTCTTTATATGTAATTGCCACACACCCACCTTGCTTATTTAGCCTATCTTGTCTTATAATATTGTATCCATTTGTTGCAATTTCAGAGTCCTTGATGTGGGGCTTTAACCAGGTTTCTGTTATAACAGCTATGTCCAGAGAGTAAGTGGCCAGGGTGGCATGGGACTCGGTGATTTTATTTACAAAGCTTCTGAGTTTGAAATTGGTTATTAGAAGATCTGAGTTAGTGGTTAAAGGTAGTGAGGTATATAGGGTGGTATCAATGCAATTTTGGTCTGTCACAGTAGAAGAGGACCTTGGGGGAACTGTTGATTAGGAGGGAAGTTACATTTGGGACCTGGGTTAGGATGGATATCTGCCTGGAGTTTTATATGTGTGAGAGAGTGCAATACTATGTTTTTTTTAGTTAAATCATTAGTCGGTTATACTTGAAGGTGGACAACCGAAGGTTGATGGAGTGTATATGTTTAAATGGGAAGAGCACAGTATTGTAGCTGCGCTATAAACGAGGGCTGATGAAACTATAAGATTTAGATATGTGTTGAGGAGATGTGCAAGTGAGTGTTGGGGAATGATAGTGTAATATTTTATAATTATGGAAGTCTGTGGCATTGTAAGCTAGGTAGAGACAGAATAAAAGAATTGTGTAGAAGTTTAGGGAGTGGCAGACCCCCATAGTGGGAGAGGTTTAATGAAACAATAGAGGAAGAGAAGTAGAGTAGCAAAGGGAGGGGAACTGTGCTAGCAAATGGTTATAGGGCTGAGAGAAAATGGTGTTGATTGGGAAGAGAATTTTTTAAGAATAATGTGGTGTGAGGGGAGTGGAAAGTTGAGGGGGATGGGATGATTGGTGGAAGTGGTAAGGGGTGTGGAATACTTAGGTATAAAGGAAATCAAAGATGGTGTGGATGGGAATGGGGTAGGGTAGGGTAGCGGAGTAAGCCTGAGTGTAGGGAGGGCAAACGGAGTGGTTTGGACCAGATGATAGCATAAGGGCTCCACCAGAAACAATCAGAGAGGATAGAAGTGACTAGTACTTTTAGTAAATGGTTTTAGTTAAAATTGCTGACAAAAGATTTATATGCGCCCTGAAGCAGAAGTAAATGTATGAGTGGTCTTTATAGTGATGGAAAAATAAGGAGATATATAAGTTTCTCGCACTGCTCATATAGCAATTTAGCAGTGATGAGGGGCAATAATTGGAAGTGTGAGGTACAAAACCAGGCTGATATGAATATTAGCTGTTGGAGGGGGGTGGGGCGCTATGTCCCTGCTGCTGTGCCGCACTAGGTATATACTGAGGTATTGAGCAGAAAAAGAACAAATCAAAAATATCCTAACACCTATAAATTACTAGAATGTTTGTCCAGGTAGCAGACTTGATGAAGTAAATAGCAGTTGTTGATGCTTTTTGGAGAAAACACTGTATGTGGGTTATGGTTGCGGGGTAGTTAGGTATTCCCAATGGGCTAGGTTGAAAATTACTGTTGTTTTAGTTAATCAGAAGTGGAGAAAGCTGAAAATAAGTGTCTTGCTATTAGCTGGTATGCCCTGTAGAGATGTTTTTGCTTATTTCCTTTGTTATAAAAAGGCAATTTAGCATACATCTAAACTGTACAGATTTTCGCAGAATGTCCAGATTTTTGCCTCATATTTTTGGTCCGTTTCAATTAAAATTGTGTTTTTTTTCTGGAAAATCATTGGCAAATTGAATCATTGATGGTTAAAGTCAGAAAATAATGGCAGGCATTTGAGTTTCAGACTTCATACCCTTCAGAAAATTCATGCTAATGCGAAACCTGTGATTCTATCAATTTTCTAAGTTTATAAGAGCCATATTTAAAAAGTGTCCCTATTTTTGGGCCTTTGCTCCCCCCATTATTGATGGCTTTGCCCAGAATTCCTGCTCTAAGAGGTTGAGAGGTATGCAGTTTAGCTTGATGATGCTCATCATGCAGTGACATGACGCACTGCAATGTACAGACACAGCATTCAGAGTCTTAACTTTACCTATACAAACTACTCCTCACTTCCTATTGTATCTTAAATAGTAGTTGTGCAAAGAGGCACTAGTTTGCACTAGGTGGTATATCATTCTTCACGGGTAGAGTGTTTGTTTTAAACAAATAGCACCTCAAGTAAATCAACTCTAAACCTTACATCCACAACTCCCCTCTACAGCCCATACTAATAAGCACCTGAAACCATAAGCATGCACTTTCCAACCATCTCCGTAGCCAGCCTAGTTGAAATAGGTATCCCTACACAATGTAGCAACTGTGTCATATTTACTGACAGCCACCTCAGAAACATACAACACAGGGAGAATCCACAATGAAACATACATCTAAGAGTCACGATGACTCAGCTGAAAAGCTTATAAAGCAAACCTCCACATAATCCAATATCCTAGTCATAGGTGATTCCATAGTGAAACACATCAATGCACCACTCACAGGGCTGCGCAAGGTGACAGTCATGGTTAGCTGCACAAGTACACATATGACACAGTCGTAATACACATAGGTGTAAATGATTTGAGACATTCCTTCCTGGACTATATAAATAGATACATGTTGGAGCCCTCAGAATATGCGACTGTAAATGGTATGAACTTAGCCTTGATCAAATTCTACCATCATCAAGAATAACACCACAATATGACCATAAGATTGTTTTCAACATTTAGCTTCACTTCAGTTGTCATTCTAAGGGTTTATAGGTTCATAGGTGGTTACTAGGCTAGCAGCCCTACAGTCTTTACAAGCCTAGCTATGTTAATCCCAAGTATCCCCATGTGTTCTTTTTGGGTAGTTCACAGAATGAATGTATGCACACACTTATCAGCACTGGCTACCCTGTCCACGAGTGACATAAGTGCCACCCCAGGGGCAAATTTGCAGTCTCCCATCCAGTTATCTAGGATGTGTTTGAATAGGGTCAGTGAGGAGCTCTGCTTTACGTGAATAGGAAGTCTGTTCCAGAGAAGTATCAGTCTCTGGTAGACACATCTGTCTCTCCAGCATATTCTGTTAATGTCACAAAATAGGTTGAAATCCCTAGAGCAAGTGACTCTTGTGCCATTTCACTTGCGGATATGCAGCATTTTCATTAGGGCAGAGCTGGAGACTGCCCTATATGCCAGGCACAAGTCATCTCTCAGCAGCCTATAAGATGCAGAGTAAAGTGCCAGGGCTTTCAGTCTGTCCATATAGACCATGGTTCAGAGTCCCTCTATTTTCTGAGTGAGAAACCTCAGGTCTCTCCAGCTGCTGCAGGTGTCAGGTGAGGTACATGCAAAAGGGTGCATTATACTCTATTAGTGGTCTGGTGAAGGTAGAGTACAGTGGAATTGCAACACCGCTTGACCTGGATGATATGCCCTTGCTTATGAGATGTGCTACATAGAAGGCTTTCTTACCACTGTGGAAACTTAGTGGTCAGAGTTCAGATTGCTAGCAACCCATGTTCCCAAGTCTCACACCACTGAGTTGGAACTCAGGGTGGTGCTGGCAATACCATAATTTGTAGGGAATTCTGTTTTGCCAAAGGGAACAATAATGCATTTTTTGAATTTAGTTTTAGACCATGGCTTTGGCACCAATCATTTGTTTGCGTTAGTCCTTCTTGTAATATGTTGACATCACTGGGGGACTCAGTGGCACCAATCATTTGTTTGCGTTAGTCCTTCTTGTAATATGTTGACATCACTGGGGGACTCAATGATTGCTCCCAGTTTGCAATCAATACATTTCAGCTTGAGAGGAGATGGTAGACAGTCGTAGCTGTTTTGCCAGGGATGGCCTGCACCTCTCCTCCCAAGACTTTCATACATACCTCTCAACTGTCCAGATGCATCATAGTTTTGACCTGTTTCTCATAAAATTTGTGTTTTTCCTGCCAACTCATTGAGGAATGAAGACAATAAATAATCCCAGACATTTGAGTTCCAGCCTTCATAGCCTTCAGAAAATAGATGCTAATGCAAAACCTGTTATTCTATCAATGTTCTAATATTGTAAGAGCAATATTTAAAATCTGTCCCTGATTTTGGACCTTTGTATTCCATAAATTTTAGTTTTGTCCAGATTCTTTGAGCTAAGAAGTTGAGAAGTATGCTTTCGTACACTGGCTAAAAAAAAATTCACCTTTAGATTTGATACACAAGATAATAACCTGGAACTCCTAAACATCCATCTTACTGTTAACAAGACCCCTTATATCATAGCAAACTATAGGACCTCTTTGGCACATATCTCTTACCTAACTAATATGGAGTCTCTATGTATTAAACAAAATGCTATACTCCTAAGAGACTTCAACTATCCCTCCATAAACTGGAAGACTTATACATCCTCAAACATGTATACCCAGAAATTTCTGGACCCCAACAATACAAACTGGCTGGACTAGTTTGTCCACACCCTAACCAAAGGTGACACAATTATGGGTTTGGTCTAAATTTACCAATATGGGTCAGCTTTGCTCCTTACCAATTGTAACTTCCTCCTTAGCCAAATCAGACCTCAGATCAGTCACATTCACCATAACACTGAAGCATGAAGGAACTTCTAATATTCTTGTACTTAGAAATTATTTGATGACTAATCTACTGAAATTGAGTGATGACCTGACTGAATTCAAAAGTCCCTTCCATCTTGATGACCCCCACAACACTGCTTATGCAGAATCATTTACTGCCAAATATTATGTACATGTAAATAGTTGCACAGACACTTCTATCCCCCTCAGAAATATAATGCCATATTTAAAAATAAACTGCTATGGTGGAACCCTAATATAAACAGGCTCTATAATAAAAGCAAAAAATTAATTTTAGACAAAAACAAATTAACTTTGAAGATGCCAAACACACTTTTGCTAAACTAAACAAGGAACTCTAGACCCTGACAAAATCAACCAAAACCAGATACAAGATAAAAATAGCATCCAGGTGAAGGAAAACCATAAAGCCACCATTAACTGTGTTAGAAACCTCAGAAACAATGCCCAGAGTTAAAAGCAATTGACATTCCATACTTGGACCTAGAAGACATTGCCAATCTACTAGCAGACATATTTAGCTTAAACTTCATCTCCCTCTCCCCTATGTCATTTTCTGATCAGATACTTGCATCTACCCCACTCCCCAAAATCTCCCAAGAACAAGTCCTCAAGGCACCAGGTAAGGCCAAATATACCACTTCTATGGAGCTAGAAAAGATATCATACTGTCTACTGGTAAGCCTGAAACATGACTTGTCAGACTTCCTACAAAGGTTATTCAACATCAGCCTCAAAACAGGTTTCACGCCAGCTGCATAGAGGGCAGCAACAGTTATTCCCTTGTACAAAGATAGGGCTTCAACAGACCTGGGTAATTATAGACCCATAAGCCTGACCAGCCTCATCTGTAAGGCTATAGAAAGGATCATTGTGTAATTAATAAATAAGGATATAGGTAACCCTACTGACTCTTGATCCAAGTCAGTTCAGATTCGTCAAGCGCAGATCCTGTGTACTTAATCAGGCTGACTTTTTAGAAAACATCACTGTAGCAACATACTATGTAAAATACATACACATTGCCTATCTAGACCTTTCAAAGGAGTTTGACACCATCCCACACTCTGGCATCATAAATAAACTATCCAAGTTAAATGTATATCACTGTGTGACTCACTGGATAGCAAACTGGCTCACAGAGTCCAGGAAATAAAAGTTGGTGGTTCTACCTTGTCCAAGAAATCTTTCAATAGTGGTGTAATCCAGGGTTCAGTCCTTGAACTGGATCTATTTTGCATTTACTTCTTGGACGTCAAAGGTAATGTTAAGGGTTTATGTCTGACCGAGTCTGCAAATGACTGTAAACTTGGTGCCATACTTCCCAGAGGACAGCAAGATTGCCCAAAGGGACCTACCCAAAGCAAACGGATAGTGACAAAACCATAGACTATAAACCTACATGCCAAGAGATGTATTATTATTATATCTTTTAGCAAGACACCCCTGAAAACTGATTCTATGGTCAGGGATCTGGAAACATATATCAACAATAAAGTGTCCTTTGATCACCATGTATCTATTATTTTAAGGAAGCCCTTTTTCATCGTACAGCTTATATCTAAATGCATGGTACCCAGATCCACAGATGTTATCATTCCACTGTACTTGGCACTCATTAAGTCAATCATTGTATATAATGCCCTTTTCAGTATGTGCTTGTCCAAATACCTGTCACAACTGGATTGACCACAATTCTTTCTCACTAAGAAAATAAAGGGACCAAATCATTGAAAACTATGAGGACAATCTCATAGGTTTGCCCCTCTTCTTGGTATTACACAAACTGCTGAGAAGAAACCTCTGCCTCAGATATAGACCTACTGTCAAACATATTACACATTCACAAATCCTGTGACAGGCTAAACATTCTATGAAGGGGGTCTCAATCTCTTCTGCAACATAAATACAACATGTTGGAGGACAAGTATATATCACAGAGAGTTCCACTTCAATTTGTCTTCCGCTCCACATAAAGCAAAGTAGTTCTCTTACTCTTTTCAAAAGTCATTTGGGCGAATGAATGGTTAACTACAAATTAACCCCCAGTTTAGCACCTTTGTCCCTCAAGGATATGGGCGACATATAAATATCTCAACATATCCTTGCTATTCCCTTCTCTGGGTTATTTTGTACAAAATACATAAGGTCTAAAAACTACTATGGGAATGCAAAGCCAGGCTTCTTAAGATCCTCACATATCAACAGTATTGCAATTGAAAGTGTTCAGCATCACCAAACCATTTGTATGAAGATGACAGAGGGTGATTTTTAACTTCTTTACCTCATTGTGCTTCCACAAACAAGTCAGCAAGCTGATATGAATTTATCCCTTTATTCATCAGTATTTCCTTGAGAAACTATTCCTGAAAAGGTCTGACAGAGTGTGTTACCTTTTCTGTCTCAGCAGAAGGCAAAGCCTTCACCTCAGGGCATCTTGTAACATATTCTACCACTTCCAAGATATACCCCTTAGCTGTGTTGTTTGAAGTACTAAGGAACTTCACAATATCCAAGCCTATTGCTTTGAAACTGTTCCTCGGTAACTGCAATGGCACCAAACAATCTTATTTCTATCTCCTGTCTTGTGGAAATAGTGGCACTGATCTCATGTCTTGCAATACCCTCTTATATATTTGGCAACCGGGACAACAAAAAATATATATACATTAACATTTTTTGTTATGCTCTATGTCCAAACGGCCAAAAAAGGAATTTCAAAGGATATGGTCAGAAGTGCCCTATGGAAGGCCCTTGGAACTTCTAGCTGCTATATAATTTACCATCCTTCAAAAGTCTATTCTTTGTACAATAATCTTTTGTCTCAGTATGCACACTCCCTTTGCCCTTGAGTATCAGGAACCTCCCAGAATACCTCTGTCAAGTCCTGTAAGGTTAAATCCAATCACTGTGCTTCCTTCAATGCTCTTTGATCCTTCCCAGTTCCCTCTGCAGCAGAAGTTTGTTATTTTTAGATAACTGATTGTCACATGCTACCAACCATCTTTTCATCTGAAGTTGCCCCTTCCAGAAGAAGCCCAGCACCTTTTGACAGCAGTGACTCAAGTTCAGACTTTCTGCTACTACAAGCTCTTTCTCTGAAGTAGCCACATCACCACCTTCTGTTGGAGGTGTGGGCAATGGCTAGGTCTTGCCCTGTCACCTTTCCCACATGATTGTCTTCATGCTTGGCTGCATGTAAACTGTAGGAAAAGAAGGTACTGTGTTATCAAATTCATTACATAGTAAACCACTTGCAGAGATCTTATCAAATACTAGCACCTGTTTCTATCCCTGCTATACTTTCTAGTCCAAATGAACCTGGCCAAAGGCATCAATAAAGATGCTCCTTTTATGGCCCTAAGTGAAATGAGATCCCAAGGCACAAAAAGCACATATTTAACAACTGTAGGAGTAGCAGTAGTTATACCTGATGCAGTACTGATCTAAACAAAGCTTTCTTTACCCTTTACCAGTATGGGATCAAGACACTGGATAATCTGGATCAGCTGTAGTTTCAAGACAATTAACCACAACTGTGTTGCTATCCCTGTTAGCCGCCTCATGTGGTATTTGTTCTGCATCCTGTCACTATGGCAATTTAGACCCTATATATGTCCCATTCAGTTACACCATGTTACTCCAAGACTACTGTGTACTTGAGCCAGTATTTTTTTACTTTGATTGGACAACTTGTTGGAATGACTCAGACTGCACTCATGGGCTCCCTTACACTGAAATGTAGTGTTTGGTACCAGTTGTGTACCAATTAGTTAACCAGATTCCTATATCATTTGAGTACTGAATTCTCATTTTCTTATCGTAAGGTCTCCCAGTATTTCAAAAGTAATAACTTGATATCCACTTACCCAACTATGAAACAAGTGCTTAGTTCTGCACTATAATCATGAACAGACATTTGCCTTTCCTCCATGTTCTCTAAACATTTTTTTATAAGCTTCATATGAGTTAACTTTAAAAATTTCAAAGAATCAGTAGGCCAGATTCAATAAAGCCTACACTAAGTGTACACGATATGTATTCAAGAACATTCTCATCATATTTTATGCGATTTCCAGTCACTCAAAATGATTACACTAAGTGTACATATAGTCTACACTTTGTGGTAACCTTTATGAATTGCTGTCAATATTTAAAGCTGCAAGAATATCGATAGGAAAACTAAAATTAGGAGGAAGAAGATGTGAGTTATGTCTGTGCTGTCTGTTCAATCAGAACAGTGTACACTTAATGTAGGCATTACTGAATCAAGATGTTTTTTTACTTAATTCAGTTGGAACAGTCTGTATCACTCATTTTAGTAAATGCATGAAGGGACTAACCCATAAGCAAAATAAATTAAAAACTTTACCCACTGCTCCTGGTCAGTCTAGTGCTGATTATATTTTGAAATGTCTAAATACAGCTATCAAAGTCATATTTCACTTCAGCCTGAAGAATCAATTTAGCACTGACCTTAGCACTCAAGACTTGGTTTTAACTCATACTACTCATGTTTTTTTTTTTTTTCAAGGGCCAATACCTCATTCTCACACTTGTAGTACATTTTTTCAGCTTCACTCTGTTCTTGTTTCTTTTGAATACAAGCTGCTTTATTATCTCAGCTGTATCAAGGTGTCTCGTCTCTAGATATAACATACTTTTTTTTCCTGAGATCACCTGGAGATGGGATGAGTTGCTTTTCTGCCTGCTCTGCGCTTAGCACCCATGACTAAGATGCATCCAGTTTTAGTAGAATGAGTTGTGACTGTATCCAAGATGACTATTGTACAATCCTTAGTCATGGTGTCATACGGAATTCTCTTTGTTTTGCACTCTTTAGTCAGATGTGACACTGGCAATGTCTAGTACACCAACAGTGCTTATTTTTGCCTGTTTCCTAACTACTCTGAGTAAAAAAATAAAATAACCACTGTTACAACAATAGCATTTCCACCTCACACCAAGAAGTTCTCTGGCTAAGTTTTCAACTGCAGTGTCTTCTATCTACAGTCTGTAAGTTGCTCCTGTGTCCATTTGGACTTTCTGGGTACTCCAGTTTTTTTCCACCTCCCAAAGACATGCAGTAGGTAAACTGGAGTTCTATAAATTGCCTGTAAGTGTGCATGTAGTATGTAAACGATCATGTATATTTTGCTACAGACAAGCACTGTGTCCAGAATGAGCTTTAGTGCCTTGCGTCCACTGATTTCTGAGAGAGAGAGACTCCACTATACCCGTGCCTGTGTAAAGGTCAAAGTGGTTAATCAGAAAATAAATGGATGGATACAGTACAAGGCACATTGCTGTATATTTACCTTGTGGTTGCATAGGTGCACACACTTTCTGCTGACAAAACATTTTTTAGGTTATACAAGTCCAATATGCAATATCTCCACTGCTTCCTAGCTAAATATATGTGGAGATCAGGGGTTACCAGTATATAACTCCCATCTGCTGCCAGCAAGCATATATGATGGGCAGGGGAATGTTCTCTTGATCTACACTGGTGTAGCCAATTAATATGCTAGGGGGTGACTAGCCCTAAGGGTACATGGTAAATCTGTATTGTCTTGGTTAATAGCCAATACCTGCCACACTTAATTAAGCTTACACCCAATTAAGCTTTACACTAAAAACTGCAGATCAGAGGTATGATCCCTGGCTCCCTAAGATTTCACCCACCTTAGACAAAGCCCAATATCTTCTAGTGTAATGCTATGAAAAGTGACTCAATCCTATCCACAGTTATTTTGCAAACACACATGCACACACAATAATTTTAAAAAAGGACAGTAAATAATAACTATCTAATACTATCACCATCTCATCCAAATTTATGGCAATGCTGCCACTAACCAGACTACCCTGTCAGAACCAAGAATACAACCGACTGCATACCCTTAAAATAAGCCAACCTTTAAAAATCTGAATGTTAGCATTTAGCTCTGACCAGTCACCTCTTTAATAGACTGATGCCAGTAGTTAAAAATCTACTGACTAAGTACACAAACCATCATGCTCTTAAATAAATACATTACCAGCCACATGCATCTAAAGCCATTTATAAAATCTCTTTACATTAAATAAATAAAGCATTTTTCTTAGAAAGTGACTATGCAAACAAGAATAATCTTGGAAGATAAATTAAAATAAAAATAAATTGAACAAAGAGATAACATACAGTAAACTCTATCAGCTAGTCTAGAATTTAAATGGTTTAGCTAGCAATATATATTGCATTGTCTGTCAGTAGCTTTCAACATCAGAATAGAACCTGTAAAGTTTTTAGAGGCGTCTCGGTCTCTGTGTGTACTACACCAAGAAGATCCATCAATGCTCTAGTTGGCAGGGTCTCTCGCCAAGTGTGTGTGTGTGTGTGTGTGTGTGTGTGTGTGTGTGTGTGTGTGTGTGTGTGTGTGTGAATGAATCGTAAGGAGAATTTCCAATAGCTTTAGATTTACATTTTGGAAGATTATTTTTTTGTTCCCTCAGCTTCATACCTTGGGTGAGGAAATAGTCCCAAATAAGGTACAAATATGTCCTTTGACCTACAGGGGAATCCTCAAGCAGCATTAGGCTTCAAGGATTGCAAATGTGTGCACAGTGGTTATTTTCACTGTTAAAATGCTGCATATTTTCCAAGCAACAAATGTACTCAGTCTGTATAAGATTTCACAAAATTATTTTTAAATATTGCATTTTTACTAAAAGGGCAAGTATGATGAGACTTCTTTCAAATTTATATTTTAAAAATTGCTTAGTACACTTTTTCACAACCTGTGTTGGGAGTTACCAGTGAGAGCCTCTGTTGGAATATCATAAAGTTACTGTTCTTTCAAATCTGGGCTGGGAGAAACAAAACAGTTGGGAAGATCTATTTTATATTATGTTTTATTGTTACAGAGACTCTTCTTAAAACATATTTTATAACACAGAGTGGCAACTGAACCCTGAAAAAGAGGTGGAGAATAGCTCACAATATGGAATACAGTCAAGTAAATGCCAGTTAAAGTGCAAAGGAAAGCTAAATATATTAAGTTTGCATAGTTATGTAGGCCAAGGCCAGATACAAACCAGCTTAACGTGCCGCTACCTTGTGCAGTGGGAGGTTACACTACTTAAAAAGCCACCTGATTGTGGAAGGTTAGAACAACATCTAGGTGCTATACTGTTGAAAGATCCTCCTAAAAGAAATACATTTACTCTACTTTTGCTGTACAGTATAATCCATGATTTTTTCTTTTAAGTGGGGAAAGTACAGCTGTGCAAATTCTACTTACCATAATAACAGACTTTTAAATTCCTCATTGCTGCAGTAGCTTTTTGGCTATATGGATTGAAGTTTACCAAGAATACAACAGCTGTCCAGTTTCACAAATCTCTGTCTCTCTTCTACATTTTCACTCTGACTGCTGATTGGTTAGCCTAGTGAAGAGAAATCAGCATGAAGAATGACGATATGTTGAGGACTTCCAATGTGGCTCCACACTGAGTGACAGCTTAATTCTAGTTCTCTCACTGTGAAAACAAAAATTTACCAGAGAAAGCCAGTGGACTTGCATTTCTGAGTAAACTGCTTGGATGCCAGGAAAAAAAGAAATACAGAGGACCTGAAGGAAAATCAGCTATAAAATCTGTGGAAAAAACACTGACTGGGAAAAGTACTGCTGCTGTTCAGCTAAAAGCAGTGCAACCACTATAGGAAAGTATAAGACAACTACACACGGATCTGATTAAAATAAATGAAACACTGATAGCGTATATCAACTCAAACAGTACAAGGGTGGAAAAAATGGAAGAAGATTTAAACAGATATTCAGATGAGGTAATGAAACTGAAAAAAACAGAGGTTGAAATGAAGAAAAGGCTGGCTGATTATGAGAGTACTCAAGAAGAGGTGTTTCAAAAAAATAACAGAATTGGAGGACAGACCACATAAGGAAAACCTGAGAGTTTCTGCTGGACCTGCAAAGCTGGAAAGAACAGACTGTATTAATTTTATTAAAGTACAGATAAGCAACTGGACTGGCATTCCACAGCAGAAGTTGTTAATTGAAAGGGTACATTGTGTGTATGCTCCAGATCTGGCCAAGAAAAAGCAACCTAGACCTTTAATAGTAAAGATGCAATCCTACCAGCAGAAGGAGTTGATTCTAACAAAACTGTGGCAGAAGGACAAAGTACTAAAGGTAGGAAACAGCAGAGTGTTTGTGGAGAATGATTACTCATTGTACACCAGGCAGAAGAGGAGTAAATTTATTACACTATTCAGAGAATGTTGAGAAGCAGGCATGAGATTTGGGTCTATATTAAATCAGCGAACACTTAAAAAAAGTGAACGCTTATTTATCGATCCCATGTAAGCGAAAGCTTACAATCCTGAACACTTGGAACAGCGATTTTTTTCCCAGGGAAAAAAAATCGCTGTTCCACAAAAAAAAAATAAATAAAAATGAAAACTTCAAAACATTATATAAAGTGGGAAACTTCACCCCCACACCCCCACTTAAATATACCAAATCCAAGATTGCACTACAGTGAGGAAAATGGCAAAGTAACGGAGGGGAACGAAATTGCTTATATGCCATTTCGCTAGTTTGCTGTTTCGTGCTTTCAAGTTCAATCAAAACACATTCGAAGGATTGATTCTTCGATTATATAATAGGAAACCTGAGATTTAAACTGCTGTACCCAGTTATCTTCAAAATATTCATCCCTGGAAGAAGAAAATCATTTTTTGATGATGTGCATGCTAAGGAGGAAATACAAAAAAATATGTCCAACAAAAAGAGAACTGTGAAACAGAAGATAATTCTGCTTCTTGTTCTTTTGGCAAAAAAGACCACTGAGAGACTGTGCCCCTGAAACCTTTTCCAATGTTTCAATGGAAAATGCTTGAGAGAAGGAAATGCCACAAGAGTTGACTAGAAAAATTGAGAGTATGTTGGAAATGAAACAGAGACAGGATTTGGGAGGTGGTGATGAACAGGTACAAAAATAGTATCTTGGAAACTGAAAAATGTGGGTTTACAAAGCAATAATTATATTTGTGAAACATGGCAGAACAAGAAAATCTGGAAATACTGGACTTTTTAAGACTTTGTTAAACTTATTGGGGACTCTACAATATATGCCTTATTTCATGTCATTAATGTTCAGAAAAATACTTAAGAGGGGGAAGAAGAGGGAGAAAGTTAATTGTAAGTAAAACAAAATTATTTCCTAATGTTACTGTTTTATAGTTCATGATTTTCTTTGCATGCCATAAAGTAAATGTATCAGTTATTATTAAGTGTATTGGGGATACTGATATAAACAGGTGCACCTGTTTTTTTTCTTTCTCCCTTCTTCTCTCTTTCTCTTTGTTTAGTTTTAAGAAATGTAGGCACAGCAATGTAAAAAAAGTCTGGTTAAAAGAGCACGACAAAAGAAAAATTTGTGTCCCTTTTATATATTTTTTCTAGCAAATACATGTATACTTAGTAGCAATTCTGTATCTGGTCCTTATGTCTCCAGGAGACAATCAATCTGATAAAAAGAAATGGCTAGTAGATTATGTTATCTGAAAGTGACCAATTATTTACCCAGCTGGGAGCACTATGACGATAAGACAAAATCAGATCTCACTTAGTAGAAGCACAGGCTGCACTGAGCATCTTTGAGTGCGGCTTTCAATTTGGAACATTTCCTAATATTAGGGGGGTAAACCTTCAATATTTGAAAATGTACATACTTTTGCGTGTTATTATTAATTTGATAGGTTTTAGGGGGTATTGGGGTGTTTGTTTTTTTGTTTGAGGGCCTTCAATAAAACAAAAAGCTTTGCAAGATGTGATATAAGCTCAAATGGCTATCACAACAGACAATTGTGTAAATGATCAACTTGCCAAACAGCGTATGCATGTAACACAAAAGCTGGAACTAGACATTTAACAAAAAAGCTGTTATACATAAAAGCTGGGAATAATAACATTTTAATACAATGATACTTTCTGTAATGTCTGTAAATATCAGTGGTCTCACAGGTAAATACAAAAAAGAAAGAGTAGTGAACTATATTAAAAAAATGTAGAACACAAATAACTATGCTGCAGGAGACACACTTGGAAAGAACTGAACATATGAAATTTGAGAAGAAAGGCTCTCAAGATTGCTATTCAGCAGAACACCTGGGACAAAGGAAAAGAGGCGTACTTCTATTAAATACAAGAGGAGCTCCACTAGTAATAGAAGACAATAAAATAATGCTGATCTGCTCAATGCCAGAAGTCTAAATCTCAAAATGCACGCACTCGAGGCCCTTCTCAGTATGGAGAACATCGATGTCTGTGCTGTAACTGAAACCTGGTTCAAGGCTCCTGAGAGCACCCGTGCACTATTAGGTTTTACCTCATATCATGCGTTCCGGCCCCAAAACCCGGACCACACCACAAAAGGAGGGGGTGTATCCATATTCATAAAGGATACCCACACCTCCAGGTTGGTGGCAACGCACGAAGCTTCGGAAACCATCCAGGTGCAACTAACCATAGGCAAAACTGCTCTACAAATTGTAGCATGCTACAGGCCACCCTCTCAAACTCAGGAACCCCACACAGCCTTCCTGAAGACACTGGAGGGTATAAATGTATCTCCAAACACCATCATATTGGGTGACTTCAACTACCCGAATATAGACTGGGAACATTACTCAAGCCCTAACTTTCTAGCCCAACGGTTCCTGGAGTTCATAAATTCAAATGCCATGGAACAGCTAGTCACTGTTCCCACGAGAGGAGAAAATATACTAGATCTCATTGTCACAAACATGGGGACAAAATGCTCCACACGAAGTATATCCCTCATTGGTGAGATCTGATCATAAACTAATCTCACTGGAAATCCACATCCGCCCCACCCCAAACAAAAAAGACCATAGTGAAGAACTTCTCTAAAGAAAACTTCACACTACTCAAGACTGGTGTGGTATCCTTCAAGGCCCCTGAGCCAGTGGAAACCACAACCCAAGCTGGAAGCCCTTACAAATGCCTTCTATGAACACCTCCAGGACTGCATGGATCAGGCAATCCCAAATAAAACCAAGACTCTTTCCACAAAGGGCAAACGTCCAGTCTGGTGGACCCCAGCCATTAACAAACTTTACAATAAGAGGAGAAAGCTATTACATGATAGAACAAAATCCATAAAAGGGAAGTCACCCCTGATCATTATTAGTAAAAAAATACGAGCACTCATAAAATCAACTAAGGCCAATTTTGAGAGAAAAATTGCCATGGATTCAAAGGACAATCATAAGGCCTTTTTCAGCTATGTTAGGAACCTGGGTGGAAACTCCCAGATATGCTCAGAATTAGTCCAAAATGATACAAAAATCACTGAACCCACAGACATTGCCAACATACTGGCAGACAGGTTCAGTGCAAACTTCACCCCTCTCCCCTAAAGGAGAGATAACTATCCCAGCCGAGTGTAGCCTCCCGGACATCTCAAATGTGCAGGTGAAAGCTGCTCTCTCTAAAGCTAAAAACACAGCATCAATGGGACCGGATGGTGTCTCCGGCTGTGTGCTACATGAGCTAAATGAGGAATTAAACCCGCACATAAGGCAGCTGTTTAATCTCAGCCTTACCACAGGATACGTGCCCAAGGAGTGGCGTACGGCAACTGTTGTCCCACTCCACAAAGGCGGCGCCTCTACGGACCCTGGTAATTACCGCCCCATAAGCTTAACAAGTCTAGTCTGCAAAGCTATGGAGAGGATCATAATGGAGCTCATAAACAAAGATATAGGGGACTTGCAGACATTGGACCCGACCCAGTTTGGCTTTGTCAAGGGAAGATCATGCCTTTTGAACTTGGTCGACTTCTTCGAAACAGTCACCAAGGCCATTGATGAGGGAAAGGCAGTCTATTCAGCCTACCTTGATCTTGCAAAGGCTTTCGACACAATACCCCACTCGGGTATTGTAGAAAAACTTACCAGCTTAAATGTAAACCCATATGTCACAAGATGGGTTGCAAACTGGCTTAAGGACAGAACCCACAGGGTTAGAGTTGCTGGCGCTGTGTCAGACTCCAAGCCGGTCACAAGTGGTGTCCCACAGGGCTCGGTCCTTGGCCCCCTATTGTTTGGCATCTACTTCTCAGAAGTACAGGCCAACATAGGAGGACTTTGGCTGACAAAGTTTGCAGACGACTGCAAACTGGGCGCCATAGTGGAAAGTGCATCAGACACAGATATCCTTCAGAAGGGACTCACGGAAACAGATAGCTGGTGCCAGAGCCATGGCCTGAAGTTAAACGCCAAAAATGTATAGTCATACCCTTCGGGAAAAACAAGGTAACCCCAAGCTACCATATAGGTGGCAATCCACTAAGCACAGAAGAGGTTATCAGGGACCTGGGGACCCAGGTTGACAGTGGCCTTTCTTTTGACACTCACATTGCTAAAGTGGTTAGAAAGACCTTCTACATTGCCCACCTGATCATGAAGGGATTCACATCCAGATCTAGTGAGGTTATTGTTCCCCTGTACTCTTCACTTATCAGACCAATGATCGAGTACAATGCCCCATTCGGGATGTATCTCACCCGACATCTGCAGCAATTGGAGAGACCCCAAAGTTCCTCACCAAAAGGATAAAGGGACTCCAAAATCTGTCATATGCTGCCAGATTGAAGAAACTCCAGCTCTATTCAGTCGCATACCGTCTGCTCAGAGGTGACATGTGCCTGACATACAAGGCCATGTCCAACCCGGAATTAATGGACATGCTCCACCTCAAAAAATCCAAATCCACCAAAACCACTAGAGCAAGTGACTTAAACCTTAGCACGGATATAAATAGGACGTGCTGGAGGGATAGATTTATCACTCAGAGACTCCCTATGCTGTGGAATAAAATCCCGGTCCATGTGAGGCAGAGCACCTCGCTGAATCTGTTCAAGAGAAATCTAGACCTGTGGATGGGAGAGCGTAGGTTTACCCCGGGAATCATCTCTGTGTCACTGCTGGACAGAGGCACAACAAACTAATGGGCACAGTATTTTTTCATATAAGGGGTGGCTTAAGCCACAAAAATTTGGGCTAGGCTTATAAATGCCTTAGGGCAGATAGCCTAGTATAAACCTATGAACCTATGAACCTAAAAAGATGATAATGGTAGATTTCTAGTACTAAGGAGCTACTGGCCAAGGGAGGAAGATTACACTGGCATGTATTTATATTCCAACTAAAAACTGCTATAATGTAGCTTAAAAAATTATGGGATAAATAATCAGCTTTCAACAAGGAATATTACTTATGGGTGGGGACTGGAATTTGATTTGCAACACTGAAGATGTGTCTGGGGGGCCCAGAAGGGAAAATATGACAAGGGAGGGTAGATTTTTGAAGAAATATGTGAAAATATTTGGCATGGATGATGTGAATTCAGTACTAGGAGTTCAGAGTGAAATCACATATTATTCTGAAGATACAAAAACTGCGCTAGGCTAGACAGAATTCACATTTCACTGGAACATGTCTATATAATTGAAGGCCTTGATATGCATCCAATAACTATTTCAGATTATGCACCAATAATAACTAAAATAAAAACACAGAGTAATGAAATTAAAATAAGGCAATGACACTTTCCCATCTGTCTGTTGAAAAGAGAAGAATTTAAGGAATGAGTAGTGGAACTTATTCAGGAGCTATTAGAGAAGATATACAGGTATTCTGACAATATAACTAGGGAGTGGGATAAAATTAAAGCAGAATTTAAAAATAGGGTGGAAATAAAAGAAAGAGCGATATGGTTAAGAAGTAACAAGAGGGAATGACAAATGTTGTAGTATTGCAAAATAGAGGGAATCCCACATAACAAGAACAGGAGCAACTGAAGAATGCTGAACAGAAAATAAGGGATTACTGCGAAAAGATACATGAGTTTAGAAAGATTCCTGTTAAGCAACTGTTCTTTGATAATAACTCTAGTCCACAAAAACTTTTAGCACAACGACACAGCAACAGAAAGTAGAAAGGGTTGTCATAAACCTTAGCGAGTCTATAACAAGGAAGATAACAAGAGATCCTGTATTGAAAATATTTTGGAAATTCTATGAAAGTCTTTATAAAGCAGAGAAATATGGAAATCAAGAAAAAGTACAAATGGAAATGTTTATGGAAGAGTTGAATATGCCAAGGTTAGAGGCAGATGTGGCCTAATTATTAACAGTTAGAATAGGAGGAGATGATAAATGCTGATGTATAACCAGTCTACAGGAAAATTCCCAGGAATTGATGGTATTCTTGTGGAAGTTTGGAAGCTAAGAGGGAAAAAATGATAAAAGATCTGGAAGGTTTTGTTTAACAGTATTTTAAGAGAAGTACCAATATCATGCAAGAAAGCAGTAGTACCTGTATTACCTAAAGAGGGCAAAGATTCATCAGATCTTGCTTCATACAGGCCCATTTCAATACTAAACCATGATTATAAACTGTTTATGTCTATAATGGCTAAACTTTTGGCAAAAGTGATGCCAAAATTGACAGATGTGGAACAATGTGCTTTTGTGGAGGGCAGGCAAACATTCAACAACATTAACAGACCATTGATGATCCAGAGGGAAGCAAAATCAAAGAAAATACCACTGTTGTTAGTGAATCTTAATGCAGATAAAGCATTTGACAGAGTAAACTGGGACTTTACAAGCAGGGAAATGGAAGCATTTGCATTCCTTGATAAAATTATAAGGTTGACTAGGAGGATATATGAGGGATCAAATGTGAAATTAATGTTGGTGGTTCTCTCTGATAATTTCTGCTTTAGAAGAGGAACAAGACAGGGGTATCCTCTTTCCCTTTTGTTATTTGCATTATATATAGAACCACTGGCAAAGAAAATAATGGACTCAAAAATTCAAGGATATAATTGCTATGTCAGTCAAGAAAAGCTGGATCTATTTGCAAATGATATTATTTCAAACCTGATAAAGCCGGAAAAGGACATTACTGTGTTGAAGAACACTTTTAGACAGTTTCAAATCTTTTCAGGATACAAAATTAATGAAGCTAAAACAAAAGCAATAGAGGTAAATTATGTACCAACGCACACATTTGATCAGCAATATCCATATTAATGGCGACATGATAAAATTAAGTATTTAGGATTATGGCTTAAAAAATATTGCAGTGTAGCAGCTAAGGCTATATGGGAAGAAACTAAATTAAAGATAATACAAAATCTGAGAAACTGGAAGCTCTGTTGTGTGTGGATATAGACTGTAGGATACAAGCAGTTAAAATGTCTTTAGTCCTTTTAATCTTATACACAGACCAGGCATATTTTTATCAACCAGAGGAGAAGCTGTGGATAGCAATTAATAAATAGCTGAAGGATTTTATCTGGGAGGGGAAGATGGCAAGAGTCAAGTGGGATTAGCTGATTCTTCCAACAGAACACGACGGATTGGGGTTACCCGATTTAAAGGGATATTTCAGAGCTACATAGCTAAGGCTCCTATACATAACACAGGCAAAAACATATAACGCAAACTGGAAATGAGATGATGATGAAACAGGGGGGAAGCTCAAGAAACAAGGAGAGACTGGGATTTTGGATGCAGAGCTTTAAGGAGAATAACAATAATCATAGAGGATATTATATTCATAAAGTAGCAGAAAGTATTCTAAGAACTAAGCCAACATGGGAATGGAGAAAGGAGATTCTGACAATAGGAGTGACTGCAATTATAGATACAGACAATAAGTAAGAGGGGGCTGGAATTTATTGCGGAGAACAGGAAAGGAACCAAGGTACTGGGAGCAAATAACTAGAGAGGGAAGGTAACAGTATGGGAAGATACCAAAAATTTTAGACTGCAGGTTAGAGATTGGCTTCCCTATCAAGGACTGATATCAGAGTATAGGCAAAGAGAACGAAATAGGGGGTCCTAAAAGAAAGACCAGCACTCGTAGAGTTTTTAGTACAATCTAGAACAGCAGCTGCCATTAAAAAAATAATAATTAGTAGATCATATAAAATACTGCATGATTTATTTATTTATTTATTCATTCATTTATTTTACATTTGTTTACCGGGAAAGTCCAGCTGGACATAAGTCCTTTTTCAGTGGAGGCCCGGGGAGAAAAGCTCTAGTATAATACAGTAACATAGTATATTAAAAACAACGTAATTGAAACTTATAGAGTACATCAAAACTGTAAGACATTAATATAGTACATTAATAAATTGAAATAGTGGGAAGTATAGCAGCAGCATATTATACATCATGTGAAATTGTAGTTATGAACAATTACAAAGCTATTAGTAGTGACAATTTAAGTTGAGTCCAGGTTGAAAAGTCAGGGTGCCCCAGATAATGATTTACTGGGAGAAATGAAAGTTCAGGTTTTCTGAAGTGGTGAAGTATAGTGGAGGATGAAGGGTAAGAAGAGGGATTAAGGAGCAGGCATGATAAGTGTAAGAATCAAACAGAGAAGGTTAGACATAATTGGGAAGAGAGACTGGATAAGCAATTCACAAAAACCAATAGGGGATATATGTTTGTCTCACGAATATGCAACAAAATCTAGAAGATTTAGGATTCTTGCTTGGAAATGTTTACATAGATAATTTATACCCCAAGTAGACTCCAGAGACTGCCTCTTCAGGTAGACAGCAAATGTTGGAGGTGTGATGGGAAAGAAAAAGGTAATTGGGAACATATATTTGAGGAGTATAAGGAGTTGGCAGATTTTAAACATTCCCTGCAGACTACTCTATCAGAGAAACTGGGTGAATAAATTGGTATAACTAAGGAAATTATTTTTCTTAGCTATGATACAAAATTGGAATTGCCTAGACATAGTAAGGCCTTGCTGAGTCTATTTATGGTGGCTGCCAACAAGGAATTACTAGAAAATGGAAATCAAAGTGTAAACCAACTGTTCTAGAAATACTGAATATAGTAACAGAGATAAAGCAAGGAACTGGGATCTTTAGGAAAGGGTAGGAACAAATTACATAGGAGAAATTGGAATTGTGGGAAAAATACATACAGGGGAGGAATGTGGTTTAAAAGAAGGCAGGATTTCAATGAGCTATGTAATCTTAGACTGACAATGATTGGGTAGATTATAAGTGATGCATAGCGTTTGCGACTAAAATTATGTCAAGATGGTTTGTGATGTAAAATGCTTGCAACTAAGATTAGGTCAATATGGCTTGTTTTCATTTATATAAATGTATGATTGCCTATGTCATAAGTGATAATTTAATAAATATGTTTCTTGTTTAACAAAAGAGTGAAGATATATTCAGGACTTTCTACCCCATACACAGAGAAAAATATACTGACTCTGACCTCTAAAATATATAAACAGTAAAGTAAAAACTTCATAGCCCAACAACTAACTACATACAGAAGTAGAGGAATGGTTGGGGGTGTGGCTACTGCAGAATTGAGGAATTCTGAACATCTACTGTTATGGTAAGTGCAACTTCATGCAACTGCTCTATGTTCATCATTCTTACTGTAGCAGTAGCCTTTTGACTATATGGGTTGATTACCAAAACCTATTCAACCAGGAGGAGGAAGAATAAGGATCCAGGAGCCCCTGGGGAATGGTCCTAAAAATGTCAGTTCAGGACCTGGAAAAGGAATCCAGTTTATTCTGCTTTGTAAATATATGTACAGAGAACCAGGTTACTGCCTCTAGAATGTTTCTAGAGTCCGTCCCTTTTGATTATGTCATCACAGATGCCAAAGCTTTAATGGAACATTCCTTGATGCTGCCTGGAACTGATTTACCACAGTGGGTATAACAAAAAGCAATAGCCAAAGACAACCACTTAGAAACAGTCGGTTTTGACAAAGGTTGTTCCTTCTCTGTCCCATCATAATAAATAAACATCTGATCGGCTTTTCTAAAGGACTTACTTCTGTCAAGTTAGCAAATCAGCTGCCTTTGCAAGTCCAAAGGACACAGACTCACTTCTCCCTGGTTCTGAGGATTCAGATAAAGCACAGGAAGGTGGATGGCTTGATTCCAAGTAAACTGAAATAACTTTTTTAAACAAGAAACATCTTTATTAAATTATCATTTATGACATAGGCAATCATACATTTATATAAATGAAAACAAACCACATTGACATAATCCCAACAGCAAGCATTTTACATAACAAACCATAGTGACATAATCCTAGTTGCAAACATTATACATAATTTATAATCTACCAAATTATTGTTAGTCAAACATTACATAGCTCATTCAAGTCCTCCCTTCTTTTAAATTTCATTTCTCCCTTGCATGTACTGTTCCCACAATTCCCATTTTTCTTCTATGTAATTTCCTCCTATCCTTTTTAAAGATCCCGATTCCAGTTGTTTTATCTATGTTCTCTACTTCTAGCACAGTTGGTTTGATTTCCATTTTCTAGCACTTCCTTTTTGGCAGCCACTACAATTAAACACAGCATGGCCTTACTATGTGTAGGCAATTCTAATAATGTATCATAGCTCAGAAAACAATTTCCCTAGTTACACCAATTTGCTCACCCAATATCTCTGACAGAGTAGTCTGCAGGGAATCTTTAAAGTTTGCTAGCTTATTATACTCCTAGAAAATACGCTCCCAATTACCTCTTTCTCTCCTATCACACCTCCAACATTTACTGACTACCTGAGGAAAAAATTCTCTGGAGTCTACTTGGGGTATAAAATATCTATGTAAACATTTCCAAGCAAAATCCCTTAATCTTCTAGATTTTGTTCCATGCTTGGGAGACATTCATATATCCCCCATTGTTTCTTTGTGAATTGCTTATCTAGTCTCTCTTCCCAATCCTTTCTACCCTCCTCTGATTGATTCTTATAGTTATCATACAATATTTTTTATGCTCTACATATTATTCCTTTTTTTAATGGCAGCTTCTGTTCTAGACTCTACTAAAAACTCTACCAGTGCTGGTCTTTGGTTTAGGACTCCCCTATTTCTTTCTCTTTGCCAATACTCTGATATCAGTCCTTGATAGGGAAAGGCAATCTTTAACCTGCAGTCCAAATTAATTCTTGGTGTCTTCCCATTCTATTACCTTCCCCCTCTCTACGTATTTGCTCCCAATACTTTGGTTCTTTTGCCACTTTCCTCCAATAAATTCCAACCCCCTCTTACCTATTGTCTGTATTCCTAATTGCAGTCATCCCTAGCAGCAGAATCTCTTTCCTCCATTCCCATGTTGGCTTAGTTCTTAGAATACTTTCTGCTGCTTTATGAATTATAATATTCTGTATGATTACTGTTATTCTCCTTAAAGATCTGCATCCAAAATCCCAGTCTCTCCTTGTTTCTTGAGCTTCTTTCCTGTTTCATCACCATCCCTTTCCACTTTGAATTATTGGTTTCTGCTTGTACTGTGTACAGGAGCCTTAACTGTTTAGCTCTGAAACACCCATTTGAATCAGATAACCCAAATCTACCTTGCTCTATTGGAAGAATTATCTTATTCCACTTGACTCTTGTTGTCTTCCCCTCCCAGATAAAATCCTTCAGCTCTTTATTAATTGCTATTCACAACTTCTATGGTTGATAAAAATATGCCTGGCCTGTGTATAAGATTAAAGGGACTAAAAACATTTTAACTGCTTGCATCCTACTATCCATATAACAGAGCTTCCAGTTTCTCAGTATTTGTATTATCTTTGTTTAGCCTCTTCCCAAATATCCTTGGCTGCCACACTAAAATAATTTTTAATCCATACTCCTAAATATTTCATTTTATTATGTCCCCAGAAATATGGTTATTTCTGAACCAGTTCATGTGTGGGTACATAATTTATGACTATTGCCTTTGTCTTAGCTTCATTAATTTTGTATCCCAGAAAGTTCCAAAACTGTCTCAAAATGTTCCACAAACACTGTAATGTCTTTTTCTGGTTTTGTCAGATACCAAATAATATCATTTGCAAATAAAGCCAGCTTTTCTTGAAAACCATTACAATTATATCCTTGAATTTCTGAGTCCCTTAATTTCTTTGCCAATGATTCTATGTATAATGCAAAAAACAAAGGGGAAAGAGAACACCCCTGCCTACTTCCTCTGTTCAAGCAGAAATTATCAGAGAGGACCCCACCCACTTTAATTTTTGCCTCAGATACCTCCTCCTAATCAACCTTAAAATGTTATCAGGGAATGCAAATGCTTCCACTGCCCTGTTCATAAAGTTCCACCTTACTGTGTCAGTTATCTCTGCATAAAGACCTGCCAACAGCAGTGGCATTTTCTTGCATTCTGCTTTCATCTGGATCATCATTGTTCTGTTAATGTTGTCAGATGTTTGCATCCCTTCCACAAAACCACACCGATCCATATCTATCAATGTTGGCACCACTTTTGCCATTCTTTTAGCCATCACAGATAAAATCACTTTATAATTATGGTTTAGTACTGAAGTAGGCTGGAGCTGATGAAACTTTACCCTCTTTAAGTACTACAGCTACTACTACTTTCTTCCAGGATGTTTGTACTTCTCCTCCTCTTAAAATATCTGTTAATAATGTATCTTAAAATACATTTAAACAAAACCTTCCAGATCTTTATCAGTTTTTTCCATCCTAGCTTCCAAACTTCCACAGGAATACTATCTATTCCTGGGGACTTTCCTGTAGATTGGTTATACATTACCATTTTTATCTCATCTCCTCCTGTCCTGTTAGTAATTCAGCCTCATTTACCTCTAACCTTGGTATATCTAATTCTTCCACAAACATTTCCATTTGTACCTTTTCTTGGTTTCCACATTTCTCTGCTTTATACAGCCTTTCATAGAATTTCCAAAATATTTCTAATACCTCCACAGGATCTCTTGTTAACTCCTTTGTTATAGGCTCCCTAAGCTTGGTGACAACCCTTTCTACATTCTGTTGCCTGAATCATTGTACTAAAAGTTTTTGTATTCTAGAGTTATCAAAAAACAGTAGCTTAAAAGCAATCTTTCTAAACTAAAACCTTATGAAGTAGAGCCAAACAGTGTCAGGTCCTCAAATTAAAGCCGAAAATAAACACTGCAATGGCAGGGATCCACACCACGAAAATCTTTATTTAAACAATTGTACATGATTGAGCGCTTTCTTCCCGCTACCAGGGATTTCATCAGAATCTACATCCATTCCCATTTCCCCCTATAAATACTTGAATTACCTCATGATGTCACAAACTGCTAAATTGATTGGTGAATTTAAAGTGCTAAGTGCATTTAAAACGTTAAAAAACATATAAATAACATATAACTATACACATTTTAAAAGAAACAATAAAAACTTATAGAATACAATTCATCCCATATGTTCCCATAAAACATTTTCATTTTGTGAATTCCACTTTTCTATTTAATATAGGCTTTATTGTAATGATTTCATTTAAACCAGGGGGTAGGCTTGCTTGTAGTTTTATTTGCCACTTGATTTCTCTTTCTTCTATAAATGTTCTATAATCCCCACCCCTTGGATTTTTTGAAACCTTTTCTAAAATTGTAAATCTAAAATCTTTGCAGCCATGAGAACTACTAATTTGCCTATATAGGGCGTTGTTGGAGTTGTGTGTATTTATCTGGTATGTGTGTTCATATATTCTATCTTTCAATTTTCTTTCAGTTTTACCTATGTAAAAACTGGAACAGGTTTCACACATAGCCAGATAAATCACACCAGTCATTTGACAATTCCCTCTTACTGGTTTCACTACATTTTGCAAATAATTGTTAATTTTTATATTTTGTTCTGTACATATGTATTTACACTGTGGGCAATTACCACATTTTGTAGTCCCGAGTTTATAATTCAGCTTAGTGTGCAATTCAAAATTCTTTTTCAGGTTTGCACCTACTTTATATACAAAATTTGGTTTATTACCCCCTATATTCCACAACTTAGGGTTATTCCTCAAAATAGCCCAATTCTTTGTTATAATTTTCTCTACCTCCCTTGCATAGCCTCCGAATGGAACTATCATAGCTCTTTCATAGTTCTTATTATTATTTTCTTGTTATTTATTCCACTGTCTTCTCTCAAACCATGGATGTTACCTAAAAGTGCTTATATTTTTTACCCCATTCTCCTTGAATGTATTCCACATATTCATTTATTATTTTTACCTGATAGCCCCTCTCTTGGAACATGTGGGCTACTTTTCTTAATTCCTCTGGTAAATCTTCCTTTTTTGAGGTCATCCGTGCCACCCTGATAAGTTGTCCCTTGACTATAATTGCAAGTATGAGTTGCTGAAGGATGGTTTTCTATATATCTTATTATTTATTTATTTTATTTATTTCAGTTTGATTATTGGGGAAGTCCACTGGGCCACAATGTGCCCATTTTCAGTGGAGGCCCGGGGAGAAAAGCTCCATAAGAAACACAATTAGAGGTTACAAAAAATGCCAAATACAAAGGTAAAATACATGTATGAATTCATAGAAAACAGGTATAGTAAAATAATGAATTGTCATTGTACATGCAATGAGACAAAGGTTGCAGGTTTTTACATTCAGAGCAATAAGAATCAATTGTCAAGAAATAGGCATCAGTGATTACTGGATAGTTGCGTTAAATACATGCTAAGAGTTGAGAGAGAAATTGAATGATCAGAAGGTGATGGATTAGGTTTGTGTAAGGTAAATAGAAAAGGAGAGGAAGTAGTGAAGTTATCATCAGGATTTTAATCTTAGATTTAAAAATACTTGTATCCTTGTCTATATATGTATCCAAGTAGTTTATACCTTGTGTATTGTATACATGTGTAAATTTCAAAAATCCTGTACTATTATTGAGATACTCTACCAGATCCTTAATGGTACTTACAGGGCCCTTCCATAAAATAAAAATATCATCCAAAAATCTAACGTAAAGTCTCATGTATTGAGAAAAAGTACTATTAAACACATAGTTTTGCTCCCAGTTTGCAAATACTGGGGCGCAGGAAGCACCCATTGCTACACCTCTATGTTGCTTATAGTATTCTCCATCAAAGAAAATGTAGTTGAAATCTAGAACAATTTCGATAAATTCCACTATTACATTTTGTTTATCTGAATCCAATGTTGTGTTCTTGTGTAAACAATCCCTAAACATATCTAGTCCCTCCTGTTTGGGGATGCATGTGTATAATTCAACTACATCTATCGTAACAAATGTATCCATATCCCACAATTCTTCCTTAATTCTTCCCAGAAAATCCCATGAATCTTTGATTATGTGATCACTGTTATGAACCTGATGTTTCAGCCACTTATCTATAGTTGCTCCAAAAGGGTATGTTTTTGACCCTCGTCCATCCACAATTGGTCTAAAACATAAATTTTCCAAATCTTTGTGGGTCTTTGGTATCCCAAATATAGTGGCTACTTTTGGGTTTATGACTTTTAAGTATTTGTAAATTTCTCCTGTTATTCTTTCCTCTAGGAGATAATCTTCCAAATAGTAATCTATTCTGTTGCCATTGCAGTGTTTATTTTCAGCTTTAATCTTTCTAAACTCATGCATTTTATTGAGGTAGTACCTTATTTTCTGTTCAGCATTCTGCAAGTGCTCATCTTCTTCTTCTATGGGATTCCCCCTATTTTGCAATGCTTTAACCTTTGCCAGTCCCTCTAAGTAATTGCTGTTACTTTTTAACCACTTCTCCCTTTCTTTTATTTCCACCCTATTTTTAAACTCCACTTTAATTTTATCCCACTCCCCAGCTATATTTTCAGAATAAATTTATATCTTCTCTAATAGCTCCTGAATGATTTCTACTCCTCATCCCTTAAATTCCTCTCTTTTCAACAGATCTCATTTTTTATTTCATTACCCTGTGCTTTTGTTTTAGTTATTATTGGCCCATGATCTGAAATAGTTATTTGGTGCATATCCAGATCTTCAATTAAATGCATATGTTCCTGTGAAATGTAAATTTTGTCTAGCCAGGCCAAGTGTTTGTATCTTGGGGACTAATATGTAAATTCACTCCGAACCCCTAGTTCTGAATTCACATATTCCATGCCAAACATTTTCATTAATTTCTTTAAAAAGCTGCCATCCTTTGTTATACTTTCCCTCCTGTGGCCCCCAGACACATCTTCACTGCTGCAAGTCAAATTCCATTTCCCACCTATAACTAATATTCCTTGCTGAAAGCTGATTAATTCTCCCAGAATTTTCTTAAGCTCCATTATAGCAGTATTAGGTGGAATATAAATACATGCTAATGTAATCCTCCTCCATTGCCAGTAGCCCCTTAGTACTACAAATCAACCATTATTATCTTTTTTATCCTCTTCTATAATTATTGGAGCTCCTCATGCAATTAATATAAGTACTCTTATTTTCCTATGTCCCAGGTATCCTGCTGAATAACCACCCTGAAAACTTTTCTTTATTAAATTCTCATGTTCAATGCTTTCCAAGGGTGACTCCTGTAGCACAGCTATTTGCATTCTGCATTTTTAATATAATTCACCAATATTTCTTTTTTATATTTATCTGAGACCATTGACATTTAAAGATGTTACAGAAAGCATCAATGTATTAAAAAGTTATTATTCCTACCTTTTATATATAGCAACTTTTTTGCAAAATGTCTCATTCCAGCTTTTGTGTTACATGCATAACTGTTTGGCAGGTTCAACTTTTATACAGTTGTTTCTTGTCATATCCATTTGAGCCTATATCATATCTTACATCAGTTTTTGTTCTATTGAAAGCCCTCAAAATGCACCCTCAATGTCCCCCTAAAACTTATTAACGTAATACTAACATAGAAATATATGTACAGCTTCAAATATTGAATTAACCTAAAATCAAAGTTATCCATGTTAAGACTCATGGTGTAGCAATGCTTCTACTAGGTGCTGTCTGGTTTATAGCTCACTCAGGTGGAAAAACAACTGAATGCTTTCAGACAGAATGATCCCCAAGCCAATTTTTCTTTTTAATTTTTCTAGCCAATTTCTCTTTTTTTTTCAGATTGTAGCCAATTTCTGTTTATCAGATTGTCTCCATGGAGACATGAGGACCAGATACAGAATTGCTACTAATCATACATTTATTTGCTAGAAAAAAGCCAGATAATATTCAATATTCTTTTTCATTTACTTCCTTACTCTTAAAACACATTAATAGATCAAGCTAAGGGCCTTAATCCAGTCATTTGTCTATTCAAGAATGAGAAAAAGTACATTACTTTTTCTTTTGTTATGCTCTTTTAACCAGAGTTTTTTCTACACTGCAGTGCCTACATTTCTTAAAACTCAACAAGGAAAAATAGAGAAGGAAGGAAAAAAAAACAGGAGCACCTGCTTGCAATAGTATCCCAATTACACTTAAAAAGAATTGAGAAAACTTTATAGCATGCAAAGAAAATTATATATTACTATTAAGAAAAAAAAAATTACTTACAGTTAATTTCTCCTTCCTCTTCCCTCCCCTAAGCATTTTTCCAAATGTTAATGGTATGGAGTAGGGCATATACTTTAGAGTCCCCCATAAGTCCAACAATGTCCAAAAAAGTCCAATATTTCCAGATTTTCTTGTTCTGCCACATTTAACAAATATAAGTACTGTTTATTAATCCCACATTTGTCATTTTCCAAGTTCCTGGTTTTATTCCTGTTCATCTCCATCTCTCATATATTGTCTCTGCTTAATTTCCAATGTCCACTTGATTCTTCTAGTCAACTCTTATGCTCCCTTTCTTCTCTCTAACTTTTCTGCTGAGACAATGGAAAAAGGGGTTCGCTGGGACAGTCTCTCTGTGGTCTTTATTACCTGAAGAACAAGAAGCAGAATCTCCTTCTGTTTCACAGCTCACTTTTTGTTGGACAAGCTTTTGTAGTTCCTCCTTAGCATATACTTCATCAAAAATGATTTTGTCCTTCCAGGGAAGGACATTTTGAAGACAGCTAAGTACAGCAGTTTTAATCTCACACCTGTTTCTTGACATTCCCTGAATAGTGGAATAAATTTACTCTTCTGCTCGGTGTGCAATGACTAATCATTCTCCACAAACACTCTGTTTTCTCCCACTTTTAGTACTTTATCCTTCTGCTACAGTTTTGACAGAATCAACTCCTTCTGCTGGTAGGATTGCTTCTTTACTATTGAAGGTCTAGGCTGCTTTCTCATAGCCATATTTGGAGCATACACATGATGTGCCCTTTCCATTACAACTCCTGCGGTGGAACACCAGTCCAGTTACTTATTTGGTCTTTCATAAAATGAATACAGTCTGTTCCTTCCAGCTTCTGTGGTACAGTTGAAACTCTCAGGTTTTCTCTATGTGCTCTGTCCTCTAATTCTATTTGAAACATCTCTTCTTGAGCAGTCTCATATTCAGCCAGCCTTTTCTTCATTTTGACCTCTGATTTTTGCAGTTTTATTACCTAATTTGAATATCTGTTTAAATCTTCTTCTATTTTTTCTACTCTTTTGTTGTTTGAGTTGATATACTCCATCAGTGTTTCATTTATTTTAATCAGGTCTCTGTGCAGTTGTCTTATGCTTTCCTTTAGGTTACTGGAAGTCATGTCTGGAGCTTGGACTGCTTTTTGTTGGACAGCTGCAGTACTTTTCCCAGCCAATGTTTTTTTTTTCCTTCCAATCCTCTATATTTATTTTTTCCTGGCATCCAGGCAGTGCACTTACTAGCCAGTTTCTGAAATTTACCAAGAATCACAAAAGTCCACTGGCCTTCTCTGGTGAGTTTCTGTTTTCACACTGGGGGAGCTTGAATTAAGTTGTTACTCAATGTGCAGTGATCTTGGAAGTCCCAACTGTGAAATAACTTTGACCATAAATGAGAGATTTATTCTTAATGAGGCCATGCCTCTTTGAAGACCAGGTAGGATTCACCCGCCATGACAACTTGCAACTCAGACACTCTTTTCTTGCAGATATTAGAGCAATAAGGAGTACAATATTCCATGTTTGAACCTTAAATGTGCCTGCTGAGGTGGTTCAAAGGGAGACATAGTTAATTTTTTAACACAAATTTAAGAGTCCCAAGAAGAAGCCCCTTGTTTTCTAGCAGACCTAAGATATAAAAGTGCCCTTCAGAAACTCTTTACCAAAAACAGAGAACAGAGGGGATGATCCGTTAGTGGATATGCTAAAATGGCTGCAAGATGTACATTGAAAGAGGAATAAGACAGGCCAGAGGAAAGTAATGCAGACAAATATTGACGCACCAGTGGTGCATAATCCCTGCTGGGACCCTACTTATTTGCTAGGCACCAACTAGAACATTTTTTCCACTTACCAAGATAAGATTTCCTGGTAGCAGGTTTTCATGTCTCCTTTACTACCTGGTGCACATCCTCATGAAACAGATGTCTAAAAGGGGTCACAAATGAATCATATAGGCAGTTAGTTGAAGTTGTTTGAGACTGGGATGTATCAAACTCCCTCTGTCTTGTGTGACTAGTTCCAGTCTGAGAGGAAGCTTTTGGTAATTGCCCTTGGCTAATTCCATAAGACGGGAGAACCAATGCTACATAGGCCAAAAAGGAGTCACCATAAAGATTTTTGGAGAGTCCTTCTGAATCTTCAGAATTACCATTATCAGTATAGTGGACATGCACAAATAAACATTCTCAATCACCAGAATGAAAATGCATTTGTATTCCAGGCTTGCTTACAATGAGCCCTGGAGCAGAATTTGTTCAGTTGTCTGTTTTAAAAGAAGGCAAATAAATCTGTTGTTCTGTTCCCTACAATTAAATCAACTCCTGGAAGACTTCCTCATTTAACTTCCATTATGAGTCTCTGTCTTGATCCTGCTCAGTTTGTCTGCCACTATATTTTGATATGATGGAATGTAAGTTGCTTGGAGGCTTACAGAGCAGTGCTTCTCAGACTATCCTTGGTGAAGGACCAGTTGTTTTAATTTCTAATCTGTCACAGAGTGGTACCTCTGTGAAATAACTGCAATAAGCAGACTGTGATAAACACAAACATTGAAAAAAAACTACACCACCTTGATGACTACTTTTTTGCATTTCTACATCTTGTTTTAAGCTGAACTGCAAATTAACTGAATCCTCCAGAAGCCATGGTATTCTAGATACTCTGGCGTGTATGTCAGAGCTTTTGTTGATAAAGTGGTGGCCTTAATAGAAATTTTGACTAAGGAAAAAAAAATGTCTTATTTTTCTTTCAGGGAAGAAACAACGTATGCCCAAAATATAATATTCAAATCTGACAAAAACAGCATTTCTGAATAAACCAAGATGACAGATGCTGATAAGGATAAAACAGGCAAATCCATGAATACTGCTTCCCTGCCCCCAAAAAGCTTGCTTCCATGCTTCCTATGTACCCCTCTGTTGTTAGACTGGGACTAAAATGAAAGAACAAATAGCCACAATTGTATATTTAAAGTTGATGTTGTCATACAAGTCATGTCTTCTTACCCTTGCTCCCAAAAGGATCAGGGATAGATTTTAAATATTACTCTTCTATATACTCAGAGAGTTGAAAGAATAACAGGTTTTGCTTTTACAGGTATTTTCTGAAGGATACAAAGTAGGAAACTCATGTTTGACATTATTGAGAGGCTACTGCCTACAACAATTCACCAGAAAGCCACAAATCTTGTGAGGAGCACACCAAAATATGAGACAAGAGTGGAGACAGTTAAGAGCAATGCCCCATGCTTAAACATACACAATCCTCAATTATAGCCACTTGTATGACTGCTTGTGATCAAATAAATAGAGACATAGTGGACTAAAATTATATTTCCGGTCATTCCTGTCAGAACCACAAAGGCAACTCACTGTAAAACGTCAGTGTCCTTTCTACCTCTTAACTTAAGAATCTGCACTTAACAGGCTTCACATTACATTTTCTGAAGGATATGAAGTCTGAAACTCAAATGTTTGTCATTACGAAGCAACAACAGCACTTAATGATTTGCTGGGAAAAATACACAGAACATGTTTTGGATGATTTTAACTTCCCCAGTAAATCTATTGAAAATAACAAAAACAGTAAGAAAAAAAAAAAAAAACTTGCCTCATTATTCAGTAGCTACTTCCCCAGTCAGTCAGTGACTATGTACTTCCTCCTTTATATTTGCAGCCTTTTTGCTACTGCAAGTAACAGAAAGCCAGCAATCAGCACATTGATTTATTAAGCAAAAGTCAGTGCACTGAATCAATCAAATTCTGCTTTTAATTGCATATTAAAACTTGAAAAGAGACAACAGCTGTGTTTCTTTTGAGACAAACATAAATTAGAACAGGTCAATTAAGGAGTCACACAGAAGTTAGAACAGGTCAGTTAAACTTAATCATCTGTGAACTGAGGAGCTGGAGTTAGGAACTAAACCTTCTGTTTAAGGAGTAAAATAAAACATTTCAAAGCTTTACTGGAAAAAAGCTCACCCAGACTCTGCCACAGCTTGCTGTGAGGGAAAGGTTAGTTTGCTTTTGATTTCTTGTACTTTGTATTACTTTATTGCATTTTTCTATACTGCATACTGTTATTTGTTTCTTTACACTGTGTTTTAATTGCATTCTGCTTTTAACTGCATATTAAAACTTGAAAAGTGACCACAACTGCGTCTCTTGTGAATCAGACAGAATTTTTTCTCACCCTCTCACCCTATTACTGTTGTGTTCTTAAACACCACTGTCTTTCTAGTTGCCTGCCGCTTATATTAATTAAACAATGCAGCTCTTTCCTTCTCTCTTTTCAATGGCTGGTGTGACTAAGCACAAAACTATCATTTTGTGAAATCACTCCTCATCAACTATTTAAATGTATTGGCCATCCCACTGTATTCCATAATACCAGAATACAAAAGTGCCCAACTCCTTTCAATCTATCTTGCTTTTTTTAAATAGTGGCACTCCACTTAGCTAAAAAAAGAAGTATAACGTTCCATATGTGTTGTCCATCTCGACCTTTATTCTCACTGGTGGGTCGGATCCGATTCATCTTGGCCATTTCAAAAGCTTGAGGCCTTCAGCAAAGCTCGTGGGCAGTCTCCCTTACCCATACTGCAACTCCCTAACCTCCTCAGATCTTGTTTGCCCCCAGTAAGTCATATAAATTGGCTACTTTAATAGATTACAAAGAAAAGGTTATTTCTGAAGCTATAGAGTCCTGTAATACCCAAATAACACTACTCGGTCTCCCAGGAGTATAGGCAGGGGGTATGGAGGGTGGGTTGTGAGAATAAAGGTCGAAATGGACAACACACATGGAACATTATGGTAAGTACATAACTTATTTATGTAATGTTGTCAATCTCGCCTTTATTCTCACTGATGGGACCCCATCACAAGCTACCTGATTCTTGGGTGGCTCATGGGAGAATATTCCTCAGAACCATAAAACCAAAAGAGGCTCTACTCCTAGAGGCCAAATTCACTTTGTAATGAGTAATAAAGGTATGTGTTTTTTTCCCCATGTCACTGCAGCACAGATATTATTCAAAGATAACCTAGCTTGAAAGGCTGCATATGTGGCTTCCGACCTAGTGGAATGTGTCTTAACAGGTTTAGAAAGGGCTTTGTTCTTAGAATTGTAAATGAATGATATACATGGTGAAAAACATTTGGATAAGGTAACTGGTTGGCCTTTTCTAATATCCAAACAGGAAATAAAGGGCTGATCTGATTTCCTTATTTCTGAAGTTCTATGCAAGTAGAAATGTAATTGTCTATGAATGTCCGGAAGATGCAGTGAATATTTCCTTTTATTTTGGAAGTTTGGGAAGAAAACTGGCAGCTCAACAGATTGATTGAGGTTATTTCTAACATAACCTTAGGTAGAAATGAAGGATTAGTGCGTAAAGAAACTCTGTCCTTATGAAAAACTAGGCATGGAGGCTTGGCAGACAAACCTGGCAATTCTGAAACTCTCCTAGCCAAAGTAATAGTCACTAAGAATGGTTTCCAGGTGAGATACTTCAAGTCACAGGTAGGAGATTGTTCAAAGTGAGGACAGATAATGTTTGACAAAACGAAATTCAGATCCCAGGGTGGTGACAGGTTTTTGTATGGAGGTCTTATCATTGTAGTTCCTTTTATGAATGCCTTACTAAGTCTGTGTAACATGATTCCTGAACCATTTTCTCCTATATGGAAATTTGAAATTGCTACCAACTGAACTCTAATAGTGGCTGCAACAGCACCTTCACTGAAAAGTTTTGCCCAAAATTCTAGAATAGAATGTATGGGTGCAGTAAAGGGGTCTATCTGATCATTGTTGGTCCATGCAACAAATCTTTTCCATTTACCTCTGTACAGATATCGTGTAGATGATTTATGGGAAGATAGTAAGAGTCTGCATATCATTGCTGGAGCCTTCTTGTGTCCTGAAAGAGTGCTCTTCAGGCTGTCTGGAGATATGCAGAGCTGAATGTATTTTTCTGGCACTTCAGAGTTGTGTACTGGTAATTGTTGTTTGACTGGTTTTGTATCTTTGCTGGCTGACTTTGGAGTTGTGCACTGTTGTTTTTGCTTCACTGTATAGTTTTTCAGGTCTCTGCTGAAGGTGTTTTTCCCCCCTCCCCCTATTTCTCTGTGTCTTAAGTTGGTATAACTGGTTTTACATCCTGTGTGTTATCAGACCATCTCAAGGATTGCTTGCATAAAATTAGACCTTCTTGGTGGGAAAGTCTGCGTGTCATTGCTGGAGCCTTCCTGTGTCCTGAAGGAGTACTCTTCAAACTATCTGGAGATATACAGAGCTGAGTGTATTTTTCTGGCACTTCAGAGTTGTGTACTGGTAATTGTTGTTTGACTAATTTTATATCATTGCTGGCTGACTTCAGAGTTGTGCAGTTATTTTTGCTTCACTGTATAGTTTTTCAGATCTCTGCTGAAGGTGCCCCCCCCCCCCCGTTTCTTTGTGTCTTAAGTTGGTATAACTGGTTTTACATCCTGTATGTTATCTGACCATCTCAAGGATTACTTGCATAAAATTAGACCCTCTTAGTAAAAAAAGTCTGCATACCATTGCTGGAGCCTTCCTGTGTCCTGAAAGAGTGCTCTTCAAACTATCTGGAGATATGCAGAGCTGAGTATATTTTTCTGGCACTTCAGAGTTGTGTACTGGTAGTTGTTGTTTGACTGGTTTTATATCATTGCTGGCTGACTTCAGAGTTGTGCACTGTTGTTTTTGCTTCACTGTGTAGTTTTTCAGATCTCTGCTGAGGGTGTTGGTTTTCCCATACCCACCCTTCCTATTCCTGTGTTGTTGTTTAAATTTGGAGGCTTTTGCAGTTGCCCGCCCCCACTTTAGATTTGATCCGGGACACTCCCCCCAGTCCCATCTCTTTACCTCATTCTACCTAATAGACTCCTTCTGCATTGTTTTTAGTAATTTTTAATTTAATTGCATTTTTTAAACTGTTTGGGCTAACATTGCTACATACTCAAGTGTGCTAGCTTGCACTGCATTTGAATTGTTTTGACTGCTGTTCTAGCTACTTTTCTGTATATAACTGGTGTAGTCCAGATTCAGATTTGCTGTCTCTAGGACTGTATGTAAGCTTCTGAGCCACCCAAGCTTTCTGTGTTGGAGGGAAGCCTTCTAGCTTATCAGTGAGAGTGGTAAGCACTAGGTAACCTATCTACCACATAAGGAGTGGTTCTGGCCCAGAAATTTTAGCTATTGGCCGTTTGGGCAGTTTTTCCATCTCTCTCAACTTTCTGATTTAAAAGCCCACATTTGCACTTGTTTCCACCTTTCCTGTAACTAGTTTAGTCTAGATACGGATTCTTACTTTTAGCACTTGAATTTGCTTATTCGTGATCAGCACTTGTTCAGAACTTGTAAGCACTAAATAACCTACTAATTACTACAGCACTCAACCTTCCTCATTATCTAGAGGAAAACAGTTTTGCTACTTACTTTCCTCACTTGCTTAGAGAAAAACAGCTCTTGTACTCACTTTCCTCACTTATCTAGAGGAAAATAGCTTTTTATTCAGGCATGTCCAAGGATCAGCTCCCAGTGCTCTCTTCTGTCTATCTGATGAATCTGGGTGTCTTGGGGCAATGTAGAAATTGACTCGTACACAGACAACCCTCTCCTACTACCACCCAACACTACAACTTGTGAGAGATGCACTTATCTAGCCAAACTGGAGGTAAAGCTCTCTCCAATCAAGACTGAACATGACAGTCAAGAAGAGAAGGTAAACACTTGCACCACACCACACTCATCACATAGTCTCACTAAATCTACACCACCAAAATCCACACATAGAAACACAAAAACATTCGCGGAGGCTCACGATAATAATCTGCTCAAGCAACAGAGACCTCCAAAGCAGAAATGCAAGCAACCTCCACCCCCCAACACAACCCAAATGACACATAACCCACAGACTTAGTGTGCCACTCAACCACAGCCAATAAGGCAAAACAACATACCCAACACACTAGTCATAGGCGACTCTATAGTCAGGCACACTGAAGTCCCACTCACCAGGCTAAACAAGGAGAAGGTTACTGTCAGCTGCCTGTCGGGTGCCAGGATCTGCCACATAACCCATGCACTTAGGTCACTCCACAACAAGTACAAATCTGACTCTGTCATTGTCCATGTTGGTGTGAATGACCTGAGATGTACCTCCCTGGACTACATGAAAAGAGACATGGAAGAGCTCTCCAATCTTGTAGCCCAGGCAGGTATGACCCTAGCTCTGAGTAGCATCCTGCCATCACCCAGAATGATGCCACAGTACAAGGACAAAATGATTGACTTCAACAATTGGCTAAGCTTCTGGTGCCATTCTAAAGGGATCCAGTATCTGTCTGCCTGGGAAGACATGGTCGACAGACCATGATGCTTTGTCAGAGATGGCCTGCACCCGTCACCCCTGGGATTCTGGATACTGTGTAAGGTTCTTGCCACCCCTATAGTGCCTTTTTTAGGCAAGGTTCAAATAACAAATTCACCACCATAACAGGAACAGGCAAGCAAAAACTGTGGGTGATGCTACTCAATGCTAGAAGTCTAAATCTCAAAATGCACTCACTCAAGGCACTCTTTAAAATGGAGAACATCGATATCTGTGCAGTGACTGAGACCTGGTTCAAGGCTCCAGAGAGCACCCCTGCACTACCAGGCTATAACTCATACCACACTTTTCGGCCATGTAACCTGGACCAGAACACCAAAGGAGGAGGTGTGTCCATATTCATTAAGGATATCCACACCTACAGGCTAGTTGCTCAGCATAATGCAGCCAAGGTTATCCAAGTGCAACTAACTCTGGGCAAAACTACAATCCAAATTGTAGCTTGCTACAGATCACCCACCATGCCCCAGGATTCTCACTCTTCTTTTCTTGATGTACTGGAAAATATTAGGGTTCAACCAAACACCCTAATAATGGGCGATTTCAACTACCCCACCATTAACTGGGAAAACTACTCATGTACCAACTCCTTCACTCAGCACTTTCTGGAATTCATAAACTCCAATGCCCTGGATCAACTTATCCTTATCCTCACCCCCACCAGGGGCAACAATATCCTAGATATAGTCATTACCAATATGAGTGACCGGTGTTCCATACCTGAAGTCAACGCCTCATTGGTCCGATCCAACCATAAGCTAATTACCCTAGATATCCACATACTACCTCCATCCCCCCATTAAGGAAACCATGGTAAAAGATTTCTCCAAAGCCAACTTTATGCTTCTTAAGACAGAAGTGGTGAACTTCATGACACCCAGGCAGATGGACAATACAGTTATGACTACTGAATCCTACACAATCGCACTTTATAAGAACTTACATGAGTGCATGGATCGTGTTATCCCAAACAGAACCAAGATGCTACCCTCCAAAAAAAAAGGAGCCAATCTGGTTGTCTCCTGCCATAAACAAACTGTACAACAGAAGGAAGAAACTCTTGCAAAAGACAGTAAAATCTCACGAGTGGAGGAGCTCCCTGGTCAGCCTCAGTAAGAAGCTACGATCCATGATAAAATCCTCCAAAGCTAGTTACGAAAACAAAATCGCCACTGATTCTAAAGACAACCACAAATCATTCTATAGCTATGTCAAAAATCTCAATGGCAACACTCAGATCTGCTCTGAGTTACAGCACAATGACACTAAATATACAGACTCAACTGATATTGCCAACATCCTGGCAGATAGGTTCAATGCTAACTTTACCCCCCTCTCACCCCCTAAAGAGCCCATCTCTATACCGGAAGAATGCAAAGTTCCTGTAATCACGGCTGCACAGGTAAAAACCACACTCTCTAAAGCCAAGAACACAGCATCCATGGGACCAGACAACATCCCAGGCTGCGTTCTACACGAACTACAGAACGAACTGGCACCCCACCTAAGTACCATGTTCAGTCATAGCCTCACCTCAGGCTTTGTGCCTGCTAAATGGCACACAGCAACGGTTATCCCACTCCACAAGGGGGGAGCCACCACAGACCCTGGGAACTACCACCCCATTAGCCTGACGAGCCTGGTCTACAAGGCCATGGGACGTATCATCATGGAACTTATAAACAAAGACATTGGTAAAGTCCAAACTCTGGATCCCACCCAGTTCAGGTTTGTAAAAGGCAGATCATGTCTCCTAAACCTGATAGACTTCTTTGAAGCAGTCACCAAAGCCATAGACAAGGGTAAGGTGGTTCACACAGCCTATCTAGATCTTGCCAAGGCTTTTGACACCATCTCCCACTCTGGAATTATAGATAAACTCACTAAACTAGGTATAAATCCCTATTTCACAAGATGGGTTGCCAACTGGCTTACTGACAGAACCCACACTGTGAAAGTAGCAGACTCCAAATCCGACTTCAGACCAGTGACAAGTGGAGTACCACAGGGTTCAGACCTGGGTCCTCTCCTGTTTGGTATCTACTTCTCTGAAGTACAGGCTAACACAGAAGGTCTTTGGCTAACAAAGTTCACAGATGACTACAAACTAGGAGCCATAATCAAAACTCCTAATGATGTAGACATCCTACAAAAGGGCCTCACTGAGATAGATGCCTGGTGTCAAAGCCATGGCCTCAAGCTCAATGCCAAAAAATGCATTGTCATCCCCTTTGGTAAAAACTCTGTACCCATGAACTACAACATAGGTGGTAGTATACTTAACACAGAAAATGTGATAAGAGACTTTGGGACACAGGTGAACAGTAGTCTCTCCTTTGATAATCACATTGCCACAGTAGTCAGAAAATCCTTCTACGTGGCACACCTCATCACAAAAGGTTTCTCATCCAGAAAAAAAGAGGTCATTGTTCCCCTCTACTCATCACTCATTAGACCCATTATAGAGTGCAACACCCCTTTTGGTATGTACCTCACAAGACATCTACAATAACTGGAAATACCTCACAAAGAGGATTACCGGCCTCAAACAGATGCCCTATGCAGACCGTCTCAAAATACTCCAGCTTTACTCCGTTGCATATCGCCTACTCAGAGGTGATCTCTGCCTAACATACAAAGCTATGTCAAACCCAGAGCTGTTGGACATGCTCCACTTAAAAAAATCCCAATCCCTCTGAGCTACACACTCTAGGGACCTAAACCTTGTCACCACAATAAACAGAACATGCCGGAGGGATAGATTCCTGTCCCAGAGACTTCCCATACTCTGGAATAAACTACCTATCTATATCAAACAAAGCTCCTCATTAGCACTCTTTAAGAAAAATCTTGATGATTGGATGGGAAATAGAAAATTAGCCCCGGGGATCATCTCTGTGGCTCTGCTCGACAGTGGCACAGGAAAATAATTTTCTTGGGTGGCAAAAGCCAGGGTACCTTTTTGGCTGGGCTTGTATAGGCCCTAGGGCCAATAGCCTAGTACCTACCTATGAATCTATGAACAAAATATTTTTAACTGGAGAGGAAAGGGGAGGAAAGTTGGCGATCAGGGGAGCTGGAGCAGCCAAGCTGTTAGTTTGAGATTGTTCAGGTTGGGATGAACCATTCCCAACGGGTGAGTCAGAAGATTCGAAGCAGGGTCCAGAATCCATGGCTCATGCCATAGATGAGGCTGAAGAAACAGGAACCAGTTTTGCAGAGGCCAATAGGGGGCATTTAGGATTACTGTTGTCTCCAACAAACTTGCTTTCTGTAAAAATTTGGGAATTAAAGGGATTGGAGGAAAAGCATAAAGAAGTCCCAGAGGCCATTACCCCACAGCAGGGATCAGGGCAAAGTAGTTGCTGAATTTGGCACTGGTGGGTGATGCAAAGAGAGTACAGCAAGGCTGACCCCATTTTCAGAAGATGTCTTCTGCAACTTTTTGACTGAGGGACCACTCGTGCAGCCATAAAATGGCTCTGCTCAATTTGTCTGCAATTACGTTGTATTTCCCAAGGATAGGCATTGCTATCAGAAAGCTGTTAGAAGCTGCTGCCCATTGCCAGACCCTCAGGGCTTCTTAACAAAGGGGGTAAGATCTGGTACCCCCCTATTTGTTTATGTACCAGACCACAGACTTGTTGCCTGATTGGATTGCTATCGTTCCCAGAGGGAGGGAGACTTGAAATGCTTGCAATGCTGAAAACACCGTCCTCATCTCCAGGATGTTTATGTGTAGATGAGCCTCATGTTGTTGCCAGATGCTTTGAACTGACTTCTTGAGATAATGCCCCCTCCACCCTATCTGGGAAGCGTCCATGGTCACCATGGCTTTGGGTTGAGGGGGGTATAAAGTGACAGCCTTGAGGTAGCAGAGGAGAGTAAATCCACCACTGGAGATCCTTTTTGCATGAATTGGTTATTCTGTTCTTGTGCATTAAAGGAAGCTCTAGAATTGACCATTGTGTCGAAAGTAAGCACTGAAGTATCCTCATGTGGAGATGAGTTATGGGAATGAGAACAATTGAAGCTGCCATTTTTCCCAGTACCTGGAGAAATAGTTTAGCAAAAGCTCATTTCTTTCTGATCAACACTCTTACATAATGGTGAACATTTCAACCAAAAAGTACACAACGAGGAACCTTGTTTGCAGACAGGAACACCACCGAGTCAGAAAGCTTCTTAACGCTTTTATTTAGAACAAACCAAAAGAGCGTTTTCGCCACAGACCACTGCAGCTTCTTCAGAGAAACAAATTAAACAAAAAAACACTCCATTTAAAAATAGTGAATCAGGAAATGACATATTCCTGTTTCCTGTTACCGACAAGTTGTGTTTAAAAACACATACAAAGTGTTTGATATTTAAAAACATCTAACATTTAAAATCATTTTTAAAATAACAAACAACAACAAAGGATAAATTCACTTATGTAGATAATTAAAATCTCAGCGACTTAACCATAATGTGGATGACAAAACAGTTGTCATTACTATTTACAACATACTACCATGCAGAATGTGTAAACGGATCTGTCGAAAATGTATTCAGATACTCATGGGGAACATTGAAAACAATATACCATATATAAAGTATATATACAGCCCATGTTTACTCAATCCAGGCTTGATTTAAATCATTTTGTTTATATTATAGCCATGCAGGACTAGGTGAAAGCTATCCATTGCCCTGCAAGAGTACGTGCGTCCTAAAAAATTCTGCACTTAAATGTCAATTGTGTCTTCCTAATAGGACAACTAGAACTAATGTAAAACACCTACCTATTAGGTTGAGCCAAACCCTGAATGGTCAAAAGACAAGTCAGCCAACTAAACCCAGTAAGTGAGTTCAAGATGGTACAAAACACACAAAACTGCCAAATCATCAAATAGATGCTGACTGGTACCCAGTACTTTATATATGGTATATTGTTTTCAATGTTCCCCATGAGTATCTGAATACATTTTCGACAGATCCGTTTACACATTCTGCATGGTAGTATGTTGTAAATAGTAATGACAACTGTTTTGTCATCCACATTATGGTTAAGTCGCTGAGATTTTAATTATCTACATAAGTGAATTTATCCTTTGTTGTTGTTTGTTATTTTAAAAATGATTTTAAATGTTAGATGTTTTTAAATATCAAACACTTTGTATGTGTTTTTAAACACAACTTGTCGGTAACAGGAAACAGGAATATGTCATTTCCTGATTTACTATTTTTAAATGGAGTGTTTTTTTGTTTAATTTGTTTCTCTGAAGAAGCTGCAGTGGTCTGTGGCGAAAACGCTCTTTTGGTTTGTTCTAAATAAAAGCGTTAAGAAGCTTTCTGACTCGGTGGTGTTCCTGTCTGCAAACAAGGTTCCTCGTTGTGTACATAATGGTGAACATTGTTTACTCTGTCTTGTGGAAGTTTTGCTATCATTGTGGTTGTGTTTGTCTCTGCTGCTATGAAGACCAAGCTCTGACATGGCTATAGAGCAGATTTTTCTTAATTTATGTTAACACCTAGGGAGGAACAGAGTTGTAGAGTATAGTTCCTGGCTTGCAGCAGAAGATGTCTGGGCAGGGGGGTTATGAGCCAGTTGTCCAGGTAAGGATACACCTGGAATCCTAGGTGGCTCAGGTGAGCCACCACTACTGCCATGAATTTGATGAACACTCTGGGGGTTGTAGTGAGACCAAATGGCAGAACTCAAAACTGGAAGTGACTAGCTCCTAGCCAGAAGTACAAGTACCTGCTGGATCACCTTTGCATCCATATGTGGTGGTACACATCCTAAAGGTCTATAGAGCACATACAGCTGTCTTTTTCCAGTAATGGAAATATCGACTGTAATGTCATCATCCAGAACTTGGTCTTTTTCACTGATTTGTTTAGATTGCTGAGATCCAAGATGGGTCTCCAGTTCCCTGTTTTCTTTGGAACTAAAAAGAATCTTGAGTAAGTTCCAGATCCTTTCTGGTCTGTGGGGACTTCTTGGATGACTCTTTTTCTTAGCAACTTTTGAATCTCCAATGATGCTTGTTCCTTTTGACTAGCTGGAATGTCTGGAACTGTCTTGTTTATGGGAGTAGGAAAGGAGAAGGGAATGACATATCCCTGGATATTATGATGTGCACCCATTTGTCGTTTGTTATCTTTTGCCAGGTTTCGAGGTGCAGAGACAATCACCCCCAGACTGCCTCCAGAGGTGAGCAGTCAGGAACTCCTCCAGGACCTCTGGAAGGGTCTACCAAAGAAGGATTCTCTGGAGCCCTGGTTCTGTATGCCTCCCCTGCCATGAGGATATTATCTTCCATTATTGCTCTTCACCCTGTGTCCTGGAAAGACCTTTGTGACTTTCTGAACCACATTTTCCCACTACCTCTTTGATCTTTAAGAAAGGGGCTGGTAGGTGTGGAAAAATGCACTCCAATGGCAGAGAAAGTCTTGCCCTCCTGTTCACACCTGGTAAGCATCTCTTAAACTTTAAGCCTAAAATGAGAAGAGCCATCAAAAGGGGCATTAATGAAGGAAGACTTGAAGGGCTCCACGAAATCACAAAGGCACATCCAGGCCTGCCTGCTGAGAGAGATGCCTGAACTTGCTGCCCTACTCATTCCATCTGCTCCATAAGATATGAGCCTCATGGAAGAGTTTATGACTGAACTGAGGGTGGCAAGCTAGGCGTTGACTTTATCTGACACCGTGTCAGCTACAGCTCCTTGGAGGGAGTCTGAAAGTTCCTTCAACAGGTCCCTCTGTAATCTGGTGAAGTGGGTAAAGTAGTTCAGAGACCATAAGTTAAAGGTTACTGATGAAAAGATGCTCTTCCTATACCTAGCCATAGTCCTAGAATCCTTATTCAGAGGATGGATATAGGAACTGGTCTCAGATAGTTACTTTTTAGTGGCTGCCGCCATGACCATGGCATCAACTGCTACAGCTTTTGTTAAGAATGGTTTATCCTTTGGGGTAGTTATGTACTTATTTGTCCTCATAGGAGTAAGTTGTATGGAGTCTGGGGTCTCCCAAGTCTTCAGAGAGATTAATTCAATAAGCTCATCAGAAGGAGGGGTCATCTAAGAGGTTGAAGGATGAGAGCCGAAAGCCTTCAGGTATACTGCTCCTCAGCTGAAGGGGATGTGGACTACCAGCCACTTCTCTGCTTTAAAATGTCCAGGATGTCTCCAAAGGCATCTTCAGGAGGTGACCATGGGGACCCTTCTGCGTCACTGAGGTCAGTATCGGATGTAATAGACTTGTCTGCAGACTCAATATGCTTCCTCTTGGAGGTCCTCTTCCAAGGAACCTCCTCAGTGGGATAGTCTGGGAATGTTTCAGAAGAGGGCGGAGTCCCACATTGGACATCCTGAGGCCTGGGGTCTCTGTGGTCCTGTACAGAGAGTATGTGAGAAAACAAAGACACTTGCATAGAACTGGGAGGAAGATCCGATGGGGACTGTGTCTTAGATTGGGATGAAGTCAGAACCCTCCTCATGACTTCAAAGGCAGTCTGGTCCTGCTTCAAAGAACACCTTGGATCTGACAAAAGGGTTGTCTGGGCCAAAGGAATCTCTGGGGCAGAAGACAGGAACTCCAAAGCAGAGGGAGGAGCCAAACTCACCTGCGCAGAAGCCCCTAGAAGCAGGTTCAGATCAGGAGAGAAATGACCGGCAGACTGGACCAGAGAGTGTTGGCTCCTAGAGGTCTCCTACTGTGACTGGTTGAAAATGCTTGGGGCAGCCATTGGATCTGAGGAACCTATGGGACCCAGCTCCAATACAGACAAAAGCCGGATGTCTGAATCTTCCGGCTTCAAAACCAAGGGACAGATCAGAGGAAGAGCAGGTGCAGAAGGGGAGGACAGTGTCCGACCCGATTCCTTTGGGTTCGGATCCAACAGTTTGGTCAAGGCCGGTGTCTTTAGCAGCCACTGCACTACCCTATCCACATCTTCATCGGACAAACTCCTGGTGGACCAAGTAGAAAGAGTAGGGGATCTTGACTTAGTCAAAAATGGTGAAGAGAGCTGAGAGGGAATCAGTTCCAAAGAAGGTGAACAGCTTCAATACCTGAATTCTACAGGTGCTGAAGACATCGGCGCTGATGGTTCCAATTGCTCCACCTAAGTTTTGGATCAGTCATCAACTGTCTGCTCCAAGGGTTCTGTTTGAGCAGATAATCTTGGAACTTTCTGCTTCAGCTCCGAAGAGGATTTCTGCACTGAAGAAGTACAATTTTGAGATTTGTCTGACTTGTCAGATTTGGTGGTGGACACCAGTGATATAGACTCAGAAATGGGAGTTTTCAGCAAACACTTCAAAATAAGTTTTTTCTTACATTCCAAGAGAGCTCTCTGGTTGAAACCATGGCATATGGGGCATGACTCTTGGAGATTGAGGCCCCAAGCAATACACACACAAAATTTGTTAATCACTAAGGGGCATCTTCTTTCCACACTGTTCGCACTTTTTGAAACCAAGAGGTTTCCTTTCCTGTTTTTGCAACATTTTTTAACAGTTATGAAAAGAGAAAAGGAAATTAAACAAGAAAAACACACTCACACAATGATACAAGCACACCAGAAGGTCTTTTTTTTGGAAAATCATCCTCTAACTAAAAATGAACGATAAAGAGGGAAGGGGAGAGAAAAGTGGGGTGAAAGTCCTCTAACTTAAATGGACATTAGTTAGACGTCTTCTAACTGAAACGACACTAACAGAAGAAGGTAAAGGGGTGGCAACCACTCACTCTGAAATACAGGGAGAAAAAGCAGGATAAGGATACATGTATACATAAAAATAATAAACTACAAAAAACTATGACAAATAGTAGTAGCAATAGTACAGAAAATAAAAGCACTTAGCCTAGAACTTGCTTCAGAACCTCTTTTCGCAGAGCGGCAAATAAGATCTGAAGAGGTTAGGTAGTTGCATTATGGGTAAGGGAGAATGCCCACAAACTTTCCTGAAGGTCTTGAGCTTTTGAAATGGCCAAGATGGATCTGATGGACTGGATCCGACTCATCAGTGAGAATTAAGGTGAGATTGACAACATCACATCTTAAGTTACCCACTTTCATATCTAACTGCTTAGTGCACACTGCAGTGTTTAAGATAAACCATTTTTTTCATCTTAGCTTAAAACATCTATTGCAAGACCACCAGTTATTGGACAGCCCACATTCTGCCTCTCAGTAGTCATCTTGGGATTACTGCTTCTGTCTTCTTCTGGTGAGAGAAGGAGTACAGGGACATTATTTCCTGGAGACTGCTGATCACCAAAAGCCTAATAACTGCTTTATAGGTGACTGCGTAGAATCTATGCTTATATTCTGGTCCTGGTGACAGAAGGAGCATACTGTATTGATTCCTGACTCTTTATGGTTGGAGAGTGAGTGTCTGTGCTTAACGTTCCTGACTGGTCTGGTTGCTCTTCAAGGCATCTACCAGGAAAAGGCTACAAGCCTACAGACCCTTACCTCAACTGGGACAAGACTGTGGATCACCAAACAGGGTGTGACCTGATTCTCAAGCTGGGATTGGTGCTAACATTTTGCTTCTGATGAGTGAAGACATAAAGGAGCTGTGTATCCCAGTAGAGTAAAGCTGTGGTGAGACAAGCATTAGTAGTAGCCAGGCAGTAGTCATTCATGCGACTCCTCTCTTCGTCATTTTTGACAAGCTAATTCTTTGTTTTCAGTAAGTACTGATTGATTTGTTTCTAACTTCAGAATATCTGCCTAAATACTTCATCCTTAAATTTTCAGGGTCTATGTATTAGTTGTGTTAAGTATTTGGCAGTGCTCTGTACAGACTCAGACACCTTGAGTGACATTTTTCCTGTAAAAGCACAATTACAATTTCTCCAATACCTAGTTTTACATAGAACAATTAGTTTGCAGTGACAAGCACTGCCCCCATAGCTGAAAACCGGATACTCCTGACAGTGACTGATATTCTCACTCCAACTGTCTAATCAATAAAAAAGGGTCTGTTGCCATGGATATGAACTTTCCTACTGTCTCCTTTACCAGTTTGGTGGATATGGGCACCCTGAGGCAATGTAGAAATTGTCTCATGTTTACTGACAGCCAGTTCATTCTCAAACAAACTGATATGGTATGTGAGAAATGTATTTACACAATGTCACTTGAGGCAAAGCTCTCACATAAAAGTACTCTTAATGTCAATAAGGTCATCAGCATTATACATGCTGGACCCATCATGCACAATTCAATGCAGACATATCAACCCACATATGCTGAGGCATTTAAACATAACCTTTCTAAACCACAAAGACCTCCTAGATGAAGTACACATAACAAATACCCACAGCAGCCCCAAATGCACTCTTTCAAAACAACACCCACATCAACACACAATGAGGTAAATCTCATGGACACTCTACTTCTAAGCCCATAAGGCAAGCCTCCACACAATTCAACATTCTAGTCATTGGAGATTCCATCATGAGACACACTAATGTCCCTCTCACCAGGCTGACTAGGGAGAAACTCACAGTCAATTGCTTATCACGGGGTAGGATTTGCCACATTATGTAAGCCCTCAGGTCATTGGACCACAATTACCAGTATGACTCAGTCATAGTACATGTGGGAGTAAATGAACTGAGACATACCTCCCTAGAATATATGAAGAGAGGCATCATGCATCTTTTGGAATACGTGTCTCAGGCTGGTATAAGCCTAGCATTGAGCAGGATTTTACCTTCTCCAAGGATGATGCCATAAATCAAACAAAAGATGATTGACTTTAATAACTGGCTTAGTGTCTGGTGTCATTCTAAGGGGGTGAAATATTTGTCAGCATGGAAGGAGATGATCAACAGACCATGCTGCTTTGCCATGGATTGTCTGCACCTCTCCCCTCTAGGCTTTCGAATATTAGCTAAAACATTCTCTTTCCACATAGTGTCTTTTTTAGGCAATGCCAAACTGAAGGTACTTCTGACACAGCAAATCAAAACCAAGAAAATCTAAAGGCATTACTGCTCAATGCTAGGAATCTAAACAAAAAACTCCATTCCCTAGAAGCTCTCTTTCCCCTAGAGAATGTTGACATCAGTGTAGTCACTGAGACATGGTTTAAAGCCACGGAGAGCACACCAACAGTGCAAGGTTATAATCCCTTCCACACATTTTGGCCAGCTACTTCACAGGTAAGGACAAAGGTGGAAGTGTCTCTATTTACATCAAAAATAAATATACTTTAAGGCTGGTCAAACAGGACAATGTACTTGAGCTGTTCCATGTTCAAATCATCATAGGCAAAATCCAATAACATTTCCTTGCAAGCTATAGGTCCCCCTCTATGACCCATGATACCCATACCATGTATTTAAACTTATTAGAAACACTAACAATCCAACCCAGTACCATATTCATGAGTGTTAGGAAAATGTATAACTGCAATGCAATATATAGGCTTAGTGTATTGAAATATATAACTGCAATATGCAGGTTTAGTGCATTAAGAGTTAAAAGGAGTTAATACATTTATTCTGCTTATTCTGTGTGAAAATATGCAGCTGCTAGAAGCTCTGAAAAAAAGAACAATGGATGTCTGTAAATCCACCATGGTCAGCAGAATGTGTACTGAGGCCAGGACTGTACCTTGAATGTATCATATCAGAACTAGAGAAATAATTGTGAGAAACTAAGGAAAGCTGAAACAAGCCCAAGGTTAGGTTGTTTTTCTGAAACATGTTTTTGCAAGACAGCAATTATCTGACCATGTCAGCAGCAAATCTAATAATAGCATCTTTCTGTGAAAACTGTATAAAAACTGTAGGCTGAACTATGGAAAATCAGACAAACCTTGTACCTACATGCTTTGTCTCCTTGCTGCAAGTAATAAAGGGTGCCTTGCTTGAACCTAACGTGCATTGATCTTTGTGTTTTCTTTTACAGATTGGTCCTTCGGACCGGAAACCCTCTCTTCACCTCGGATCAGATGGCCAGGTGGCTGAAACCGTAAGGGGGAAGAAACCAAATCGGTTCTTCTTATATGTAAAGTCCTCCAACTGAATTGTCATCAAAAGAGGCCAGCCACTTTCTGATCTGTGACTGAAGGATGGGTTTTCCGTGAATCGGCGATCAATCACGTGGGCTCAGGTAAGGTGAATCTACTTTTGTTTCTGTTTCAGGATCAGGGACCAGATGTGTATTGTTTTTTATCAGATTGTATTTTTCTTACAGTCAGGGATAGAAAAGGTACTGTCTTGTCATAGATCAGGAGAAACAGAATAAGTAGACGTTAGGCAGTCATTCTGAAGAGACTATAAAAAAATCCGTGGTACACGTTAAAACTAGAGAATCAAGGTGAAGTTACATAACAATCAAAGGTAAAGGAAAATGGGTAATAACTGTACAAAAACAACCCGAGACCCACCGTTAATGGAAGATGCAAAATATATGCAGTCACAGCACGCAGACAACGTTAGATACTTTTCAAAATGGGTTATTAAATACGAATTTGATGGAAAATTAGAAAAATCCTCACTCCTCAAACTTATTAAACAACTTAAAACTGATTCTAAAAAGGTCAGGTAAAAAGGCAACGACAGTTAGGAATTCCCCAGGCACACAGGTGGCTGGAGGAAGTAAACCGTAGGGACCAAAAGAACAAGGATTCAAAGACAATGTTTTTAGATAGGGAGGATAACAACCTAGTAATAGCATCAGCACCTCTGCCCTCCCCTCCCTTACCAGAATATGGAGCGAGTAGACAGGTTGTTCCACCCCCACTATATCCTGTGGTCACTGAGGATAGGAACGCTATAAAACTGAAACTAGCTAAAATAAGGGATCCCATTGAAACTAGGTCCCGAACAAAAGCAGGTAATCGAGAGTCATGGCAGAAATCTAAAGATATACAAGCTGCGGGAGAGGAAGAAGAGGAAATATGTCCACTCATAGAAGTACCGAACCCTCAGGCAGGGCAGGATAATCAGGATCCAGCCATCTTAGTATATAGACCCTGGACTCCGGAAGATATCCGGAAAGCTACAGAAGGAATTCCCCATCCGAAAATTAATTTTAGAAAATTTTCAGACGATTTACAAGGAATGAGGCTAAGTTATCATTTAAATGGGGAAGAAATAGAAAGGGTAGTTCGACAAATTATAGGGCCAGATTGGTACATGATTTGTGGCAATTGGAATCCTCGTGATGCTGAAAAAAAACCCCTTCCTCATAGCAGTCCATATTTAGACGCTAGAGTAAAAGGACTTACAGACCGCATCTCTGAAAAATGGAAACCTAGGGCAGATTGGACGTGCATTAATCAATGCATCCAACAGGAGGGTGAGACAGTTGACCGATATTTCGCTAGGCTGCTGGAATGTTTAAACAACCACTGTGGGATGCAGGTCCCCGAAGACCAAAAACAAGATTCCCCATATGAACAGCAGTTGAAAAATGCATTTTTAAAAGGTAGTAGTGCACCTATAAGCAGTTTTATTACAAAACATATGGTTGATCATCGAACTAGCAGGCTACAATCACTACTCGAATATGCTAGGCATGCTGAAAGGCATTTCAATAGCAAAAAGAAAAAGAAAGCTCAAGTATTTTCTGTAGAGGACGGAGCAGAAGTTTATGTAGTACACCCCGGGAAGAAGGGCAGGAAAAATGCACAGGGAGGTAGGCAGTCTGATCAACGATCAGACTTTGAAGGATGTGCAAAAAGGGGTGAATGTTTCAAATGTGGTAAAAAGGGACATTTGGCAGGGGATTGCAGGAAAAATAAAAAAGCAACAATGGAAGACAAGGAAGGTGAAGACTGACTATATGATAGGAATCATTAGAAGGGGCTAGTGCAGAAAAGACAAATGAGAATGTAAAAAGGGAAATAGAGGAAGTACAGGGAATTGATGACGGTGAAATGGAAGATGAAGTACTAGACCTGGCTTTATTGAGCTTGGAGCTCTACTTAGCAGATACTAAATTAGAAGTTATACTTTCAGTGGAAGGCAGGGAAGTCAAATTTTTGTGCGACTCAGGGGCATCACGAACCCTGATACACCCCTCCAAATTGCCAGAAAACTCAGAATCATCCGACTACATATTAGTCAAAGCAGCTAATGGGCAGCTATATCGGGAGCCCCTGTCCCGCAATATTACAATAACTGATCCTATTTTGGGATTGACACAGAAAAGTAAGATTGTAGTTTATGCAAAGTGCCCAGTGAATCTCTTGGGCATGGATCTCATGCAGTTATTTGGCATAGCAATAGTCCCAGCCATGCAGGGATGGAAGCACAGCAACAAACTGACACCTTTACGGTGCAATCGGGGGGTGAAATATTTTATTGGTATAGTCAGGACTTGGTCACAACTGGTCCAGGGACTGTGACCAAGGAGCTGATGAACGTAGCCATCAGTAAGTTTCCCTCCCTCAACATTGATAAACAACACCTGTTACATTGTACCCTATATTTTTGTAATAAACCAGGACCCGATAAGGAATATGAAGAAAGATTATTTAAGAATCGTACAAATAGATTGGTACTGCGTAACCTGTACTGGGACACAGAAGGGAATAGTGTAGCCAGCTGTTCGCTGCCCCAGGAATTTTTAACACTTTATAAATCTAATTGATTACCACATGTTAGCTTGACCAAGAATAAAAATATACAGTGGGCAGACCTAGGGGAGAAAGCCACAAGATGGGAGAAACAAACAGAACTGGAACTGTCAGGACAGGGAATACAAGTACAGAAATTGAATTGGGTGACACAGACCAACCCAGCAGTGCACCTGCATTCTCTCAAAGACAGCTGATGGATGCTGCTACTGAAGGAGGAAGAAAACGCCTTGCGAGATATACCAGAGACTTTCTGGTCAACAGGGAAATCAGATGTAGGACTTATCCGTATGGCAGGGCCAGTTAATATCACATCAAAATCAGCATTTAGACCACAGAAAAGACAATACCCCTTAAGGAAAGATGCAGAGGAAGGGATAAAACCTATTATAGCAGCATTACTTAAGGGAAGGGTGCTAGTGGAATCTCCCAATTCTCCGTGTAATACACCTCTATTTCCAGTTAAAAAAGCCAATGGAGAATGGCATATGGTCCAGGATTTGCAAGCTGTGAATGACGCAGTAGTACCAAGGGCGCCTATAGTGCCAGATCCACACATTCTGTTAAATAACTTAAAACCTCAACAAAAATATTTTTCTGTGGTGGATATTAGTAACGCATTCTTTTCAATACCGATACACCCAGATAGCCAGTATTGGTTTGCATTTACATTTCAGGGAAAAAGATACACATATGTGCGACTACCACAGGGATATTGTGAGAGCCCTATGATATTCTCACAAGAAATATCAAGTAACTTGGCAAGGTTTAATCCACCAAAGGGTAGTCAGGTCTTACTTTATGTTGATGACATTTTGTTGGCGGCCCCCACCCTGCAGGATTGTAGGGAAGATACCATAGCACTTCTACGATTTTTAGCCACTGAGGGACATAAAGTAAACAAAGATAAGCTGCAGCTCTGGAGAAAACAGGTTAAGTACCTAGGATATGTGATATCCAAGGAAGGTAGAGCTCTAGATGAGGACAGAAAAGTGGCAATCTTGCAGGCACCAAAACCCACCACCAAGAAGGAAATTATGTCCTTCTTGGGAACGACTAATTTCTGTCGAAGCTGGATTCCAAACTATGCCTTAGAAACTGCACCCCTAACTGATCTTATATATAAGAAGCCTATGGCAGCGCAGGAGTTGTTACAATGGACATCAGAGGCAGAATCTGCCTTTTGTAAACTGACACAATTAATAGCCTCCTCTCTAGTTTTGGGATTACCAAATTATTATAAACGATTTTTCCAGACTGTAGATTGCAAGCAGGGTTATATGACATCAGTACTAACACAATAACATGGGGATAAGCAACACCCCATTGCTTACTATTCATCACAATTAGACCCAGTGGCACAGTCCTTACCCCACTGTGTGCAGGCAGTAGTTGCAGCAGCGATGGCAGTGCAAGCTTCGGCCTCAGTAGTCTTGTTCCACCCCCTCACTTTGAGGGTACCCCATGCAGTCGCGATTATTTTGTTACAAGAAAAGGTGGCATATCTTTCCCCTGCTAGGCATCTCTCCTGCATGACTATATTGTTGAGCCAACCTCATATGGCAATTGAACGATGCATGACTTTGAACCCTTCCACTCTGCTCCCGACCCCTGCAGATGGCACACTGCATTGCTGCCTGCAGGTAATCGAGCAAAAGACATTACCTAGAAAAGATCTCACAGATGTCCCCTTGGAGGATGTCGAGGTGACATACTACATGGATGGCTCGTGCAAAAGGGGTCCTGCAGGACAGAACCTAATAGGATATGCAGTAGTCTCTGATACTGAGGTTGTAGAAGCAAAATCCTTACCACACAATTTATCTGCACAGGCATCAGAATTGATTGCCCTGACACGGGCATGTACCTTAGCAAGGGGTAAATGTGTAAACATTTTTACTGATAGCCAGTACGCTTTTTCCACTGTACATGTGTTTGCACAACAGTGGAAAAACCAGGGAATGATAACATCTACTGGCAAACCTATAAATCATGCGCAGTTTATTTTAGATCTTTTAGAATCTATTCAGTTACCTCAGAAGGTGGCCATTTGCAAATGTGCGGCTCACACCAAGCAACAAGATAGGATTTCAAAAGGTAATGCAAGAGCTGATACAGCTGCAAAACAAGTAGCTACAGAAGTATTTCTTTTAAACGAGGAATTACAACCCTCTGAAATTCTGAATCTGGATATGTTAAAAACAATGCAGACACTCACTACGCAAGCTGAAAAACAGCAATGGATAAAACGAGGAGCAATCCTCGAAAAGGGGTTGTACATCTCTAAGGAAGGGAAACCAATACTACCCTCTAATTTGTTCCGCTATGCAGCATTGTTGAGCCATGGGCAGCGCCATGTCTCAACAGAGGGGATGATACAGTTGGTGAACCAGATGTTCACAATGTACGGATTTACAAACTATTCTAAAAAATTTTGTTTAATGTGTCAGATTTGTAACAAACACCATGCACAGGGGGCGATGAAGCCCAAGAAAGGGAGTTTTCCCACACCAACATATCCGTTTCACACTATCTGTATGGATTTCATAGAATTGAACAAATGTGAGAACAAGAAGTATTGCCTTGTCATTATAGATATGTTTTCCAGATGGGTGGAAGCCTTTCCAACCAAAAACCCAGATACAGCTACAGTGGCAAAAGTACTTGTTGAGGAAATTATTCCTAGGTTCGGCATTCCGGAGAGAATCTATAGTGACAATGATACGCACTTTGCAAATCAAACCATACAACAGCTGAGTAAGCTTTTTGGTATTTCTTTAAAAAATCATTGTGCATATCATCCGCAGTCTGCAGGGCTGGTTGAAAGACATAATGGTATACTGAAAAGCAAACTGAGGAAATTGATAGCTGAGACAGGGAAAACCTGGCTGTACTGTTTACCCCTGGCACTGTTGAACATGAGAACCGTCCCTACAGCAAAAGGACTGACTCCTTTCGAGAAGCTGTATGGGAGGGCTTATTATACACCCCAGTGGAAACCTCTCATGTCATCAGACCAGGAAGCTGATTTTACGTTAGCTGAATATATGAAAAAGTTGTTGAGTTCTAAACATCTGTTGCAGTTTAATTCTGTTTCAGGTCAAAAACAAACCGAAACATCGGAAGTGGCAGTGACGCCAGGAGACTGGGTGTGGATTAAAATCGTGAAGCGAAAAAACTGGGCATCGCCAAAGTGGGAAGGTCCCTACCAGGTGCTTCTTTCAACACCTACTTCAGTCAAAATAGCAGAGCGAGCTTTGTGGATACATCTGATGCACTGCAAGTTGGTGAAGAACTTCGAGCTGGACAAAGACCTTACTTCTCCATCGGGACCCTAACCACAAAAGTCTGGCTACAAAGGGGGGGCAGATCAATAGGAACTGATCCGTCTTAAACCCAGTGAAGCAATCACCGGTGCTAAGGTCCTATAGGGCAGAGAGTAAGATCACGTGTCCCAGGTGGAGATGACGGAAGCAAGAAAGATCCAAATACATCTGTTTGGAGGAACCGGAGAAAACAGGAATGCAGAGCAATCATTCCTGCAGAAATATTGCATGACCATCCTGTTAACTGTACTGGTAGCAATAATCTTTTTATTGTGGCCATTTCTCTTCTCTGCCACACAAGTATAATGAAGTAAACGTGCAAAGTGGCACCTACATTTCAATACTTATCAGGCTATTAAGCAAGCTTATGCAGACACCCTCAATATCTCCAATTGCTCGGTCTGTGCAGCTATTTCTACTGCACGTGGAAGAATACCCTTAATACAGATTCCCTTAAATATGAACCAAACCTTGCAAGCACTGCTGAAAGATGCAGTGAATGTGACATCAATTAAAAGAGTGACCCTATTCTTACCCAAGGCAAAAAGAGGAACAGTGTGCTTTCAAAACTACAGAAAAACAGAGGTTGGAAATAGCACCTGTAACATGACAGTGATACATTACTGTGCTGGAAATTCCTGCATCACGACAAACGAGGGCCAACAATTGCAAGTTGGCAATAGCAATGACTCCACTGAAAGAAAGAAAATGGTTGATAAAAATCAAATTGTGTATAGTAAAATGTTCTGGGCTATGACCCAACAAAAGCCCGGCAACTATAAATTCAGCAACATCTCAGTCGCAATTCCTGACTGCTACTTCATGTGTGGTGATAGAGCATATAAATGGCTACCAGGCAATTGGTCTGGAAGCTGTTTTCTGGCATATCTGATTCCAGCAATAGGACATGTATCGACACTACCCCAGGGGAAAATTCGAAATGTTTGAGAAATCAAGAAACCAGCTAATCTGGTGGGACAAGTTGATGCATCCTGGATATATCACCATGATTTAGCCCATGTGAATGACAAAGGACTGTTGCACATGGATCTGGGTGATGACGTCATATCTTGGGCGGGCATAATACCAGTATACAGAGCAGTGAAATCAATCTGGGAGCTGAGAAAACTATCCAAACTTCTTGAAACAATGAGTAATGTGACTTTTTTCGCCCTAGAATTGGTGACTGATGAACTCACAGCTATGAGGACAGTGGTACTTCAAAATCGCATGGCTCTCGACTTCACCCTAGCGGCGAAAGGAGGTTTGTGTGCTTTAATCTAGGAGGAGTGCTGTTCGTTTATTCCTGACAACAAACATGAAATAGACAGCCATCTCGAAATAATTCAGCAAGTGTCGGCTATGACCAAACGAGGACCGAATCCATTGACGGACTTTTTACAAAAATGGTTCGGGGGTTGGGGCAGCATCTTGATGAACATTCTGATTGCCATCTGTGTAGGGGCAACCTTACTGATGGTGTGTGGATGCTGCTGCATCCCCTGTATAAAAGGACTAGTTGAAAATTTCATAGACGCTTCGATTTCAAAGACTTTATATCAGAATGTTGAGTTAGATGTACTGATTAAAAGCTGAAGAAATACTTTCACAAGTTGAACTGAATGACTCTCTAACTGCAAATCCTGAGTGGGAAATGGTTAAGGGAAGAAAAACTGTTTATTATTGTTTTGAAAGTAGAATAAAGTATTAAAAGGGGGGAAATGTTAGGAAAATGTATAACTGCAATGCAATATATAGGCTTAGTGTATTGAAATATATAACTGCAATATGCAGGTTTAGTGCATTAAGAGTTAAAAGGAGTTAATACATTTATTCTGCTTATTCTGTGTGAAAATATGCAGCTGCTAGAAGCTCTGAAAAAAGAACAATGGATGTCTGTAAATCCATCATGGTCAGCAGAATGTGTATTGAGGCCAGGACTGCACCTTGAATGTATCCTATCAGAACTAGAGAAATAATTGTGAGAAACTAAGGAAAGCTGAAACAAGCCCAAGGCCAGGTTGTTTTTCTCAAACATGTTTTTGCAAGACATCAATTATCTGACCATGTCAGCAGCAAATCTAATAATAGCATCTTTCTGTGAAAACTGTATAAAAACTGTAAGCCGAACTATGGAAAATCAGACAAACCTTGTACCTACATGCTTTGTCTCCTTGCTGCAAGTAATAAAGGGTGCCTTGCTTGAGCCTAACGTGCATTGATCTTTGTGCTTTCTTTTACAATGGGTGACTTTAATTACCCCACTATTAACTAGGAATCCTATAAGACACCAAACCAAACATACATGCACAGAGATCCCTGTATTTTGTAAGCACAAACTCCCTGGACCACATAGTCACTACATCAACCAGCGGTGCAACCATACTGGATCTGGTCCTCACTAATATAGGAGAGTGCTGCACACCCCCTACTGTACAGCCTTCCCTGGTAAGGTCAGACCACAAAATGGTCTCCTTTGAAGTAAAAATAAAACATGGCTCCCCCAGCTAAAACTGGAATATTCAGTAACTATTCTAAGATTAACCTCCTGCTTTTAAGTGAGAACCTGGCAAAATGTCAAGCCCTCCATAAACCCTGAAACACTGCTGCCTATGCAGAACTGTTCAAAGAAACCCTGTACAAGCAAGTTAATAGCTGCATACAGGCAGCTGTACCTACCAGGAAGAAGTACAAACTAACTCAAAAAAAGCCACCCTGGTGAAATCACAAAATCAATAGGTTGTATAACAGGAAGAAGAAAATCATGGCAGAAATTTAGAGGTGCAGCACCCAGCAGGATAAAAGCACTCTCATGAAACTAAACAAAGAACTTAGCGGATAAATAAAGACTATCAAACCCAAATTTGAGGTAAGTTTGGCTTCCCAAGCCAAGGACAACCACTAAGCATTCTTTAGTTATGTCTGCAACCTCAAAGGATATACACAATTGTGTGCAGAGCTCATTGTAAATGGAGCCACTTATACTGAGCCAGAAGATATAGCAAACCTCCTGGCTGATAAATTCAGCTCCAATTTTACTCCTCTCCCTCCATCAACCTTCCCTCAGGAAATATCATCAAACATAACTCCTCCATACTATCACTAGGGAACAGCTCCTTAATGGTCTCTCTAAGACCAAGAACACTGCATCAATGGGCCTAAACAATACTCCAGGATGCCTTCTAAATAGCATGAAACATGACCTATCAGGGTCTCTGGAATTACTGTGTAACTGTAGTCTCCAAACAGGCTTCATGCCTCATGAATGGAGAAAGGCAATAGTCATCCTTCTGAATAAAGACAGGCCATCTACAGACCTTGGAAACTACAGAGCCATAAGTCTTACTAGTCTTATACGTAAAGCCATGGAAAAAATATCATGGAGATGATCAATAGAGATATAGTAAACTTCCAGACACTGGATCCAACCCAGTCTGGTTTCATCAATGCCAGATCATGCCTACTCAACCTGGTGGACTTCTTTGAGAAGGTCACCAAAACAATGGATGAGGGCAAAATTGTTCACATTGCCTACTTTGGCGTGGCCAAGGCATTTGACACAACATCCCACTCAGGCATTGTTGACAAACTCAAAAGGTTAGGTACAAACCCATTTGTCACCCAGTGGATAGCCAACTGGCTCACAGACAGGACCCATGAAGTTAGAATTGGGGAGTTCACCTATACAAACAGGCCAGTCACAAATGGAGTCCATCATGGATCGGTATTTGGACTGCTCCTTTTTAGCATTTACATCTCAGAAGTCAAGGCCAAGGTGAGTGGTCTCTGGGTGACTAAATTTGCAGATGATTGCAAATTAGGAGCTGCCATTGAATCTCACACTGGCACAAATGTTCTCCAGGAGGGGCTGACACAGACAAACAACTGGTGTCCAAGCCATGGACTAAAACTAAACGTTAAGAAATGCATAATAATATCCTTTGGAAAGTCGTCCATCTCTAGTAACTATCATATTGACAACACACCCCTTAGAGTTGACCCAGTAGTCAGGGACTTAGGGACACACATAGATAGTAATCTAGCCTTTGACCAACACGTGTCTACAGTGGTGAGGAAATCATTCTGTACTGCACAACATATAAACAAAGGTAGGCATCTAAGTCCAAGGAAGTCACTGTTCCACTGTATTCGGTATTCATCAGACTTATTATTGAGTACAATGTCCCCTTTGGTATGTACCTAACTGGGCATATCCAACAATTAAAAAGTCCACAGCAGTTCCTCATTAAAAGAATACAGGGCTTAAGTCAAATGTCCTATGATGATCACCTCAAGGCTCTATCCCTGTATTCTGTCTACAGGCTTTTGAGGGGAGAGCTATGCCTGCCATAGAGGGCATTGTCAGACCCCACACTGCTGGACCTCCTGCATATCCACAAAACAAACAGCACCAGAATTACCTGTTCTAAAGACTTAAACCTTGCTTGTGATATAAATAGGACCTGCTGGAGAGATAGGTATGTATCCCAGAGAGTACCCCATCTATGGAACAGGCTCCCTATCCATGTAAAGCAGAATTCATCCCTAACCCAATTCAAGTGCAACTTGGACAATTGGATGGGAAACCAGAAATTCATCCCTGGTTTGGCACCTATATCTTTACTAGACACAGGTGACCTGTAAACAGTTCATCTTCCAGGTCCTTGCTTACATTTATCAAAGGCATCAGAACTGGTCAGAGATTTGGGATGCATGGCTAGGCTTAAAAGGCCCTTGGGGTCGTTAGCCTAGTAAAACACCTATGAACCTATGAATCCCATATCACCATACCAAGGATCAGAACCTGGGTTTAATGGGTCTATGGGATGTTTATATTTTATCTATCTTAGATAAAGAAATGCATTTCTTTACCTAAAAAAATGAACAGAAAAGAAAACAACCTAAGAACCAGCAAAAACAGCTTGCTGAGTGGCAACACTCTCTGGGCCACACTTTGAGTAGCACTGTTATAAGAAAACTGTTGAGCTATATCCTAAGCCATCATATCCAGTCTGTGCAGAGGGTTAAGACCTGGTGCCTCCCTGTTTGCGTATGCACCACATCACTGTGGTATTGTCTGTAATCACCTGAAGAGGTCCAGGAGACCCTAGGCGATAAAGAGATTTCAAGGCATGTACCTCAGCCAACATTTCTTTGACATGTATGTTCTTTGGTCTATTTAGGCAATTCACAAACCTTACACCTCTACTCCCATAGTAACTGCCCCCTAAGCAAAATCTGAGGCATCTGTTGTAAAAGACTGACTGTGGATCTGAGGAGAGAAGGGGAGACCTAGATTTAGAGCTATTTGCTGTATCCTCCTGTGCAGGTCCTTTTAGAAAAGCCCAAAAATTGGAATTTGAAATTCCAAAGGATGAAGATGTTGGGTCCACACTTTTTTTTTGTTTTTTTTTTTTTTTACAAACCATTGAATTTTTCTCACATGTAATCTGGTGAGAGGAATTGTAAGAATCACAGAAGCAATACCTAAAACCTTGAGATATCCTCTTGCTGAGACTGATAGGAGAAGCTCAGGAAAGTTTCCAGATAAAAATCTACCTTATCTTGTGTAAGAAAATGCTTTTGCTGAGAGATGTCTATAAAAGGCAACCCAGAAACACAGTCCTGTGTGACAGAGTTAAGGAGGATTTTTGTACATTTATCTGGAATCCTAGATTGGTAAGAAGACATGAAACTTAAGTTAAGGACTCTTGACATCTGGGAAAAGACTCTGCAAAGATAATCAAGTCATCTAAACAAGGAAACCTGTGAATGTTCCGCAGTCTATAATGAGCTATCATTGGAGCTAGGCACTTTGCAAACACCCTAGGAGCTGTAGACAACCCAAAGTGTAATGCAGAGAACTGATAATGTGACCCAGATACAGAGAATCTGATAAATTTCTTGAGATCTGTGGCTATAACAATGTGATGATAAGGATCCTTTAGGTCTAATCTTACCATGATGCTCAAAGAGGGATGAGAGGTAACAGAGTTTGAAGGGTCAGCATTTTGAATTTTGGTACTTTCTCATATAGATAAAGAAAGGAAAGATCTTAGACTGGACTCCAAGAAAGCTTTCTTTGGTACTAGAAATATTCTAGAGCAGAAGCCTTTGCCCATTTGATTTGAAGGCTTTGGTTTGATGACTCCTAGGGTAAGTGAGTGATGAAGCAGCAGAGAAAAAAAACTCTCAGGTTTGAAGGATGGAGAGGAATTTCCCTAAAAGGAGGTGTTTATATCCAGTGCCAACTGTAATCCTCTAGAACCACTTTTAACACCCAATAGTCTGAAACAAACTGTTACCAAAGGGGATTGTAAAGAGCCAGTTCCTGGGACAAGTTTTGAGCGATAAGTAGAAGGGGAGGGCATGGGGTACAGAATGCTGGCATAGTCAGACTGTCTTTTTTTTTTTTTTTTTTTTTTTTTTTTGGAAAAAAAAATCCTTATTTCTTATTGTTCCCCTCCTGCCATCTTTTTATTGTATTTATTTATTTTTGCTCCCTGTTTGCCTTGGGTCAGCAGGGATTGCTTGCTTAGTCTTTCAAAAGGAAAAGAGGTTTTGGGAAATTAGCAAGGGGCGAGGGCTTTAAAATCTAGACAGACCCTAAATTAACCTCCTCCTTTCATTAAATTGTCTGAGGACCTGAGCAGCAGAATGGTCAGGCAAAACTTCCTTATCCAATGCAGAATTCAAAATTTCAGACTATTTTGTCAGCAAACTTTTGATTACATACCCAGGCATATCTCCTCAAAACTGTAGAAGTAGCAGTGGATCTAGACACATTATCTGCAGTCATACCTCTTCAAAGCATGTCTGGACACTTGAAAAATGTTAGAATCAATAGGATTCACAAAGGAGCTATCCTCTGAATGAAGTGAGGAGGAGGAGGAGTATTCCTGCAAACTGTATGCATAAAACAGAATAAATGTCCATATATGTGTCTTGTAGTTGAGACTTTTATAAGCTATAGTGGAAGAAGAGAAAATTCTTTTACCATATCTGACCAACACCTTGCCTTTTTTGTCAAGTGGGAAGTGACCGGCACTAACTTATAATCTGTTGCCAGCTGGTGAAGAGGTAGATATTGCAGCTGGATTTGATCTAAGATGAGAAAACATTTTTTTTAGTTTGGTGTACTTTATACAGTCTATCCGCCTTTTTGGGGACTGAAGGTTAAGAGCCAAGATTATTACTTGCAAAATTAAGCACATCTTCCAAGGCTGACAAAATCAGATGGATGGGTATAAAATGAGGTATAGCCACTTGTAACATATCACAATATCTCCTCAAGTTCAAGAGAAACTTCCACCTGGTCCTACAAAAATATCTCATTCATCCTGGATATAGTCTGAGAGAAAGAAAATTCAATCAAAGAAGGTCAAACGGAGCAAGTTTCCTGTGAATCAAAGTTACCGGCTTGGGAATCTACTGGAGAAGAACCCGAGTCTCTGTCTTTTCCACAGGATTTTTTTAGTAAAATTGGCCAAAGGTAAAGATTTCTGAACACCAGGATTAACAACTTATAATTGTCTGGATATGATAAGACAATCATCTTTTCTAAAGACACCATGTTTTCGGATGAACAATGTCTAACCTTCTTTTTTTTTTTTTTTTTTTTGCAAGTAACACTGACTATTAGATGTCAGTTCAGTTCCATTCAGAGGTCTCTTTTCCCGGTTACCCAAAAATCATTCCTTGGAGTGTCTCCCTGGCCCAAAGAAGATGGTTTTCCCATGCTCACAAGAGACACTGGAACAGCCAAATAGGTTCTAGCTGACTTCTGGTCCATGGTAGCTAAAAGGATTACACTATAGGAACCCAAAGAAGAAAATGAGTGGTCCGAGGAACAACTGTTAGCTACTACAGGGACACTCACCACCTGCTGAGGCACCAACTGAGCCCATAGTGGCAGCAAGGGCTCATTGTTATATTGGCTGTTTCTTCTTTTTAGGTAGAGCTAGAGAAGAGCTAGCAGGACTGGAGTAATTATCCATGCTACAGCCGAGTACAAGGACTGAAAACCAGTAAGCAGTGCTGGAATGAATTGGTTGGAAAGTAAATTTTTACACATGTTCACAAGCAGCACTCACACACATGTGCGTGTGTGCACGCGTGCACACACACACACACACACACACACACACACACACACACTTACTCTTATCCACACAGTGCCTTTTTCTTTAAAATGAAAAGAAAAATACTAAAATCCTCATCAGAAACACTGTACTTCTCTGCAATGCACAGTGACAGAAACAAAAACAGGTAACCTGTCACGCAGTGTAAACAAGCATTAAATACATATAATTTTTTTTCTACCCATTTAAAACACTGTCTTCAAATCAAACAATAAACTCTATACTTAAAACAGCAGTTTCTGATGGGAATCTGATATTATGAAAAAATACTGGGTTTCGTAAAGGGGAAATAGCACTGTTAGTCAGTAAATAAAATAAAATGGTATTTTCTTAAAATGGCAACAGATTCTGTGTTGAAGGGTTCCCCTGTGGAGACATATTTTCCATAAATGAACGTTCAAGGCTGATTACTACTTTTGTAGAACCTCACAGCTGCTTTCTCTCGTCAGGGCAACAAAGCACTGACTGCTGATTTTCCCCCCTTAGCTGACCAATAAGCAGAGGGAGCCAGAGCTTTTTGAAGCTGGTCAGTTGTTGTATTGTAGATAGGATACAACCCAAATAGCCAAAAGGCTACTGCAGCAACGAGAATACTAAACATCTCTAATATTTTTCATATAACAGCAAAGATGATCCAGAAACCCAAAATAACAGTGAAGGTGGACTGACAAAACTGAAACATAAGCAACTAATAATTACTCATATAGTGTGTGAATGCTGATACATTCACAGCTGTACATATCTAATACTCTGTACAGCCAGTCACCAGAGGCACACATATCAGAGAAAGGACAGAGAAGAGAAATTAAGCTTTTCAGTACAATAACATGATTTAAAAAAGGTTTTTGTATAATGGCAACAACATGTTCAAGTGTTAGAAATGCAGATGTACCCATGGCTGACTGTTCAATAACGCAAGGTTTCAACCTCTAAAAAAAAACACAGACCAGCTCTAGGTAAACATGCATTCCTCATGCCTGAACACGAGTTGTTGCTTAATTATATCAATACAATTTCGTAAGTAGTATAGGTAACCTGGATGCCCAACTAAACTTAAATGATTTAAAACCAACAAAAATATGCTAAATGAAAATGGTCCACTAAAAACAAACACTGAGGGACTGTGTTGTTTATAGGTGCTCATAGACCTTATCCTCTAGAAGAGGCATCCTCATATATACCATTTAAACATATTTAACTATTTACTGAGAATGACAAAAACATGCTTTTATAGATTTATAAAACAGTAGGGTCTGTATAATAGGTAGTAAAAATATCTACAAATAAATTTTCTGAAAATTGAAAAAAATAACATGTTTACTTCATACACAGATAAAGAAACATACTTCAAGTTTATACACATTATATGCAGAAAGTAAGTGGGTGACTGTTAAAGTTCACAGACTAAATTTCAGTATTATTAGTGTCATTATTCTTGAATGCTTTACCATTCCATTTCACTTTACCACTGATTAAATGTTATCAACAGCTTTAAGTTTGTTTCGTCACTACAATTATATAAAAGTTATTCAGTTATCTGAAAGAAACATATTTTGAAAAAGGAAGGTAGCAAAACGGAACTAAAACACAATTTATTTCCATAATGTGGAGTCAGCTGAGAATAAGAGTAAGTTCTTTGAGGACGAATGAGAGATACTGGCAGGCAAGCACTGTTTTGCAATACCTGCACTATAGACAATAGCCACCACTTCCATGCTCTATGATAAAAGGTTCCAGCACTTCAGTCACAAATTCATTAGAGTCAGTGAGGAAAAAATCAGTTATTTTAAGCTGTCAGACATAACAAAGCAGAGCAAGACAAAAGTGACAGTACCAGGACTCTATAATGCTCCTTACATATCTACCTGTTGTAGTCATGGTGTTTGTAGCCCAGTAAACTGCTGCTAGGAGGTGATGTAAGTTAGTGTCATTTGCATGTAACCCACGAATACTGGCCCACGATCCAGGGTCACATCTAAAAGAAAAAAGGGAAAAAAAATCTAGTCATACTTCTACTGCTTCAGAAGATCTAAATCTATATTAATATAAATATCTGAAATCTGAGTGAGTTCCAGTGACCTAACTTTCACCCAACGTGTCCATTGCTGTCAGAATGTCCTTCTATACTGCAATGCTTATAAACAAAGGGATTGTGTCTACATCTAGGGATGTTATTGCCCTCCTTTACTCAGCCCTCATTAGGCCAGTCATTGAGTTTAATGTGCCCCTTTGGCTTGTATCTGTCCAGACACATGCAACAACTGGAATGCCTACTGAGATACCTTACCAAAAGGATAAAAGGCCTAAACAATATGTCCCATATGGACTGACTCATAGCCCTGTCACCATGCTCAGTATCCTATAGACTGCCAAGAATTGACCTGTGTCTGGCATAAAAGAAATCTTCTTACTCAATATTGATGGATCTACTGCACATCAGCAAGTCAAATGGTATCAGAAATACTCGGTCTACTTATCTAAACCTCTTCTGCAACATCAAAAGAACTGTTTGGAGGGAAAGGAATAAAATATCTCGTAGAGGATACTGCTGCTCTGGAAAAGACTCCCCATCCATGTAAAACTAACTTCATCCCTGTCCATATTCCAGTGCAACTTGGATCTATATTTGGGCAATACACAATTTACATCAGGACTACCCCTGTACTACTAATGGACTACATGGGTCCCCTCAAATTATCTGTGGTATGGTATGATCCCAGTTATTCTCATTACAGATAATATATAGTTATCAGTCATGGGATGGGTAAAATCTAACATCAAATAGGACAGATTAATTGAAGCACCATAAGGGAAACTGGCCAGGCTTCAAATGACCCAGAAGGGTACCTAACCTAATACTTACCTATGAATCTATGACTGGACAAATGAAGTATCTAATTTAAATAAGTGCACCAATGCAGTATCCCAGTAAAGAATACCTGCAACTGTCTGTTACAAGCTGTCAGATATTTCATGCTACAACCAGCTAGAGAAGTACACACTAACATGAAAAAAGAAAAACAGATACAACTGTAAAACTATCTATAAAGTTAAAAGCAAATCACCTCAAATATGGAGATGTTCCTTATTTGATAATCATGATAATATGTATAAGAGTTATTAGAATTGAGAAGGTTTACTTATTTATAATTATATTTTTATGTATTACAGCCAACACGTAAATGAACAATAAGAATACATGAATAAACAAACAAAAAAGCCCAAACTAGATGAAAATTAAAAACCATAATAATAAAATCATCCACTGGTGTAGCAGAAAGAGAAGACAAGAGAAGACAGTGACAACTGTTCAATAGTTTTATTAAGCACTTTCGTCCCACACTGGACTTCATCAGAATAAAATATGAAAGCATTGCACCCATTATATAAAACTATTAAACTAATCACAATTGTCTTCCAATATCTAACTAGTTGCAATCAGTCAGCTATTTGTAAAGCTTAAAGTGCATAAAATTAATAGCATACCTAAGGAAAAACATCACCATAGATGGAGACATCCATCCCAACCCAGGCCCTACCAGATCAACAGAGCCCACGCAACATCCAATCTCCCTTAGACCGGCTAACTCTCTACTCATCTGTCACTTAAACATAAGAAGTCTGAACAACAAGGTTCACAACTTACATGCCATGCTTGCAACCTACCTACCTGACATCATGTGTCTAACCGAAACTTGGCTTAAACCGTTAACCAAAGACAATCAGATAATGTCACCTGGGTTCAACATACTCAGAGCTGACCGCTTAAAAAAAAGAGGAGGTGGGATAGCTGTCCTTTATAAAAATATGCTAAACATCCTAACTAACCCCAAACAACCACCGCAGGTTGCTAATGCTGAAATATTAGCTCTAAAAATACAACTAAATAAACTAAAAAGCATAAACCTAATAGTTACCTATATACCCCCAGGGAACAATATCGAAACTTTAGAAGCCATCTTAAACTGGATAGATAACAACTATCCACAAGAAACAATAGTCCTGGGAGATGTTAACATTGATTGGAACCAATGCTCTGCACAGTCCAATCCTACTTCCTTAAATCTCCATGGTTTCTCTCAGATTATAGCCACTACCACCAGACTAGGTAATAATAAACAAATGAAAGCATACTTGACTGGATGCTCGTCAAGGAGCACCCCCAAAAATATACCCCTGGGACTCTCCCCAATGATCTTAGTGATCATATGCTTACTTACATTATGAAAGATAATACACCCAATGCTAGCATGCCAGGCTATAGAACAGTCAGAAACAAAAAAAAATTTGATCCTCTAAAATTTAACATGGAACTTAAATACTGTAACTGGTCAACATTGAAATCCCTTCCCCTAGATGAGGCAGTTTCACATTTTAATGAAACATTCCTTACCCTACTTGACTCTCATGCTCCCAAAAGGGTATCTAGAATCAAAACTCACATAGCACCCTGGCTAACCACAGAAACCAAAACCAAAATAATTAATAGGGACAAAGCATGGAACAAATGGCGTACTACCAAGTTACCACTAGACCGGGTCATCTTCCAGCAAATGAGAAATGAAACTAAAAAGGCCACCACCCAAGATAAGAAAAACTACTTTCACCATCTACAAAACAAAAACCAAAAGAACCCTCAAAAATTCTGGGCAGGATTGAACAAACTTCTCCAACCAGGAAAATCCACCACTCCTACCCCAGAAACTCTATCTGACAAGAACCAAGAAGAAGTAGCTAACAACTTTAATACTTTCTTTACCGAAACAATTCAGCTACTAGCTAACCAGCTACCTGCTCCCTCTACCACACCTAACAATATGACACCCAACTCTCCACTATCCTTTAACCTCCAACCCATATCCACTGCCTTCATCCGATCCTGCTTGAAAAAACTAAAGCCAACTACCCTCTCAGCTGATCTTCTACCTGCAGAATACCTGCAAATTGCTGCTGATGTCATAGCATACCCCATTTCTATATTAATTAACAGAACCATTACTGAGTCCACTATCCCAGCAATCTGGAAAATATCTTACGTCATACCTCTTCATAAAGGAGGAACATCCACCGAACTCTCTAACTATAGACCAATTGCCATACTATCACCACTTGCCAAAATTATGGAAAAGTGTGTGCATAACCAACTCATGTCCTATCTCACCCAAAACAAGCTACTAACTGACTGTCAGCATGGATTTAGACCCCACCATAGCACGACCACTGCCCTCCTCTCTTTCACCGAGAAAATTAACCATAACCGGAATAACAAAAATATCTCCTCAGCCCTCTTTCTAGACATGTCGAAAGCTTTCGACATGGTAAACCACCAGTTACTTCTCAAAACCTTAGTAACCTTACATCTAGACACCCAAGTCCTAAACTGGTTTCAGGCCTACCTCGTAGGCAGAAAACAGGCAGTTATGTGGCAGAACAAACTCTCCTGCCTATTACCGAACAGTATAGGCGCACCTCAAGGGTCCATCTTAGGACCTCTTCTGTTCTCAATATTCATAAATGATCTCCATTCAGTTATCCCCGAAGCCACCTGCATCCAATATGCAGATGACTCAACTCTCATCTGTTCTAATCCTATCCTTGACAACCTTCTAATAACTACCCAACACTGCTTTACCAAAGTTGAAAATTGGCTAACTGACCATCAACTCATCTTAAACCCAAAACCCAACTTCTTCTTTTCCACCCAACCAACCCAACACCTTTCACACACTTTACCATTCAATTCAACAATGGTACCATTATTTCTCCTACTACCAGTGCCAAACTATTAGGAGTAATCATCGACAATAAACTACGATTTGACACCCACATTATCCAAACTATTAAAATGGTTAACAAAAACTAGGGTCTTTATATAGGTTAAAACCTTCCTAACTCCAGCCGCTAGACTAGCTACTGCCCGCTCGCACCTCTTATCCACCCTACTTTACGCCTCCCCAATCCTTACGAACCTCAACAAGTCTGACCTCAATCGCTCTCCACTTCTTATAACAACATTGCTAGATTCATCACTGCCCTACCCTATAGAACACACCACTGCATTAACCTGAAAAAACTTGACTGGCCAGAATTCCCTAATCTTCTACTTGAATACCAACTTATAGAAGCCTTTAAAATCCTGAAATATCCAGATAACACCCCTGCACTAAAGAACATCCTAACCCCTTACTCCAACCTAAGTTCTCTTCGCTCATCTAACAAACTCTTAATACAAACTTGCAAGTCCCATAACCTGGGCGGCGATTCACTGTACTCCAATATTATTGGCAAGGTATGGAATTCTCTTCCAAATAAGCTAACGTCCTTACCATCACTAGCTCTATTCAAAAAAGAACTAAAATCCACTATAAATCACATTGGCTCTGCCCATGCACAAACCCTGACTAACTTTCCCATGAGCAATTCTTACAAGTAGGCAATTTTTGTATTATTCAACTAAGTGTGAATTAACCAGAATGTAATGAAATGTAATCAATTGTACCTTCTATTGTAATTATCTTCTCTCTTACTACTATGTAATATGTCTTTATGTCTTTTGTAACAATATATCACTGTTTAACCCTGTTGGAGCTTTTCTCCCCGGGACTCCGCTGAAAATGGACATGTATCCAGTCGGACTATCCCGGTCAACAAATGTAAAATAAAATAAAATAAAATAAATAAAAATTAAAAAAAAAACCACCATTGTTGCAAAAACATTTAATACATGTTGCTTCATTCAACCCCGGAAACTTGTCCACTTGCATTTTTAGCCACCACAAAGTTTATTTTCTTAGAAGTTGCTTTTTATAACATCCCCCCTATAATCAAAAGGCAAATGCCCCAGAAAAGAAAAATATATATTTTTTAAACAGCCATAAGTTAATATGTGATTAAACAAAGCATTACCATCCCTAGTTCTGATGGCATATAAAGGCTCCTTGATTCCTGTAGATAATTTTCATGTAGTAATTCCAATATAGAAGGCATCACAGTAAGAACACGCCATAATATAGATTAAACCCATAGAGTTACAATCACAGTGCTCATTAATTTTAATACCTCTATCCAAATGTCTTAAATTAATGCTTGGACCTTACAAAATAAAGTTACAAGCACTACAGAAACAACACTTGAACATACCTTTGCACTTACTGGTATGAACTGAGGCTCTTTTTGTACATTCATTCTCAAAGTAATGTTTAATAGACCTAGACTGTTTGCAAACAAAGTCAGGAGAAGAACGAACAAATTATATATTTCTGGATTACCCTTGAAAATCATCCAATTTGCACTGACAATTCTTTCAATTTTGGCATCATCAACCATCATGTGCAAAATAAAACTACTGCTAAAATTAGATTCTATCCTACATTCAGTTTCTTAGGAATAACCCCCACCAAAACTGGAGGAAAAATTAATATCTCTTACATTTAATTTCTTAAGCTGTTTGCTGTTGTTTGTCTTTTCGGCTTTTCCCGGTTAGGGGTCGCCACAGTAGAACTCCGGTCCGCTAATGATTGGCAGCAGATTTTCATGAATGCCGAGATGCCAGCTCAACGTTCAACCTTCAACGAAGGCACGCATCAGTAGTAAAAAAACTAATCAACAAATTTCCTGTATAGTTTAATATGCTGAGAAAAAAGGGATTTTTTAAGTAGCTGATTTCCCACCATCCCATGACTAGATAAGCGAATAAAGGCGGTATAAATGCACCCATCACAACGCACTTTAAATTGTTGGTAATATTTACCATTAAAGTAAACTAAGTTATTTTCCAACATAATTTCTATAAGCTAACAACAGGTACTGATTGTGTGATTAGAAATATTGCTAAATTTAACTAAAAACAGCTTCAGAAATTCCATCCCGTCATCAATAAGAATACTTGTGTAGAAAGATTTAACATTCAATGTAAATAGTGTAAACAACAGAGTTTTAGTTTTGAAGGACCTCCAAGAATCCAAAAAGTGCCAAGAATCTTGCACATAACTATCCAATTTTTGTATTAGGGGATTCAATATATGATCTAAAAATATAGAAATACCTTTAGTGGCACTACCTGAAGTGGAAACAATTGTCCTGCATGAATCATATTAATGTCTCTTTTTCTGGCATCTAAGAAATTATTTCCATTTAAATTAATGCTGGGATAATATGTGACCTCCAGTCCTACCACTACTTCTGATTACTTTTTATTTGCTGAACTAAATTTTATTTATGATGACATATCCCTCTACGACAGCTTAGCTGCTCCTTCCCATACTAGCTTTATACTCTTCCGCTCTCCCAGTTTTTTCCTATTTACCTCCTAATCTCACTTGCTCCTTTCACATTTATTCAGTAGGAGGTTTTGCAAATATGAAATAAAATGCAAAATATGGATGATCAGGCAGAATATCTGCATCAAAAGTTGGCTGTAAATGTATTTGATTTTGTGAAAACAAAGACAGCACAGCTGACAGGTTTCATTAAATTATCACTGGGAATTGTAAAGGTAACCACGTTGCTCTGCCAGTACCTGAGGGTTAGTACAGTAAGTCTAAAGTGATTATTTTCTTATTTATTGCTTTCATGACCCAGCCCAGGCTCCTAAGCTATTTCCCCTGCTTGCCCAACTTTCTAACTCCAAATATCCAACTGTTCATTTCTGGAGTGGGCCTTCTAACTCTTGAGGGGTACTCATTTGATAGCCACAGGCAGCAAACAATTCTAATGGGGAGCTGTGGGTGTATAGGCAGGAGCACTCATGCAAAGGACAGTCATAGTCCCTTGTTGTGGCAGCAGCTAATGTAATGATATCGGGCTATTATCTACAACTCCTATTTACTCCAAGAAGACTCACAAGTCTCCTGGTCACCAGAAGTCACCTTTGCACTGAATTTCCCCAACTCTACCCTGCAGATAAGAGACCTGGCCTTCAGCAACTTCTTTCTACATTCTCCACCCCATCCAACTCTACTAACAGTCTTAGTTGATTCCTGTATGGCTAAACCAAGGCTGATTCTGATGCATTTTACATTTGCATATGATAAGGAACATGTACTGCTGCATTTGTGGCAAGACGGAAAGTGACTTAGAGTAGTGAGGTTGGCAAGTAAATGTGGATCATGACTACTGAGATACTACTTTTCAAAAGAGGCTAGAGTTTGTGGACATAAAGTATATTACAGACATAATTTAAAATATGCATTGTTTGTCAAGCTGTGTCAAATGTCTTCTTGCTAAAAGATGCTCAGACATTTACCTGAGCTGAACATGTAACAGTGACGTTAAATGTCTTCCTTCAAAACTCTTTTCAAAAGATGATGGAGACTGATTATATGGGGTGGTTTAATTCATGTGCCTTGTCCATCTTGGAGGAGACAGAAGAAGCGTGGGAGTATTGGAAAGAACTGAACAGACAGGAAATATACTGTGTGGGCAATTCTTCTAGCCTGAGATGGTGCAAAAATATTCATCTAGCTGCATAACTAAAAGGACAGGCAGTAGTTTACACTGGGATGTTATATTAAGAAGTAAGCTTAAGCTTAGGATGATCACAACAATTATTAAAACTGAAGAGAATTAGTTTAAGCCCTCCTCCCAACAAATGTGTTAACTGCTACAGAGACAGTGCTGTGACGGCCTATTTACTACTGAAGGATATTCAAGATATATACATGTCTTCTAATGGCCAGCTTAACAAATGGATATTAACATAAGTTGTATAGGATAATTTCTGAATTATTTCCAGTAACTACAAGGATTAACTGTACATAATGTTAAGTGCATTTAAGGTTTAATTTATCAGTCATTTATTGTTAGATGTGGTTCCTCTGATGGCTGATGAATATTTATGTATTTATTTTACCATTTACTGGCATTTGTTTACCAAGAAAGTCCAAAAGAGCAGAGGGCTGATTCAACCCATCTAAATTGGGATCTGCTGGTGGAAGGCTTATTGTGTGTTTATCTGATTGGCCTGAGGGCTTAACTATGTAAAAGTCTTTCATCCTGCTGGTATAAAAGCCTCATGTTTGCGAGATGCACAAACTCCGTTACCTGTACCTTGTATATATGCAAACCTGGAAAAAAACAAAATTCACCAATCAGAAGAGCAAAATAGCAACAAAGGAAGAGAACCACATGTGCTAAATCCAATAAAATACCGTTTATTGGTAAGCGCTTTCTTAGGCTTAAAATCACCAAACTTCTTCAGACACCATTTAACAAACATACCCAACCATTTATAGCAGTGTCATAACTACCAGCAGCCAAATGACATCAAGTAAACACCTCCACATGATTCATTTACAAATTTCAGGAACTACAAGCTTAAAAAAATACATGTTCTTTAAAGAGACATTCACACCACTATTAATGTTGCATTACATCCATCTACCATTTGAATTTATACATTACACCGCGTTTCTAGTGATAGAGAATGTAATTCTATCTGTCATACACTTTTAATTTAAGCAAACTAGAAACAGACACCATGTCATTTAATCTTGGTGGACAACTAGCATTCAAATAAATCTGCCACCATACCTCTTTCTCTTCTAAATATAACTTCCATGGTCTCCCACGGGCTTTACTTTGTATTTGTTGTAATACCGCAAATTTGAAAGCATGTTGGGGAAATACCTTTAAGTGTCTATATTAGGCATTGGTTTCCTTATGTTGTGTAATTTCATAAAATCCTCATAAATTCTTTGTGACAATTTACGTTGTGTTTTGCCCACATAGTATCCATTATACTGTGTGCATAGGGCAATATAAACCACTGCCTGAGAATAGCAACTGTATTTGCCCTTTATTTTTATAGTCTTATCCAATACCTTGACGCTGGACCCAACAAAAATATGTGGGCATTGATGGCACATACCACATGGTGCCATCTGACAAGTAAGTGTCCTGGTACCAGTACATTGCCTTTCCAAAATATTTTTTATGTTACTATCCCTTCGATATACTACCTTAGGGGGTGGTCCAAAGGTGTCCAGCATATCTAAATCCCCTTTTATAATATTCTAATTTTTGTTTAAAATGTCAGTGACCATATAGCTATCTTCACAAAATGTAGCAACAAAGGGACAAAAGGAAGTATCACTAGTAAAAGTTAAACTCCTTTCTTTGCCATACCTAGATTCATATATTGCTGGACTATTACTGGTCGTAAACTCATGTGATGATTCTACCTGTGTAACAGATTGAATGAGGGGAGGGGGTGATATTAAACTTGACCCTTGTATTAAAGGTACATAAATTTTATTTCTCTTCCTTATAACTTCACCCCTTATACTACGAATCAATTGTAAGGGATACCCCTATCCAAAAACATCTGAACCCATTACATCACATTCACTCAAAAAATCATTAAATTCAGAAAGCAATCGGGCTGCTCTTACAAGTTGCTCCTTAATGATTCCATGTTTAACATGTGGTGGATGACTACTAGTGTAGTGTAAATAACAGTTAGAAAATGTGGGATTTCTATATATTTTGGATTTAATTCCCCCACTTTCCGTCTTGGATAATTCAACATCCAAATACACTATACAATTTATACCCACTGTATACGTGAATTTCAAAAAGCCAGTCATCTGATTAATATATTCTACGAATGAACGTATTTCCTCTGGGGGTCCCTTCCAGCAAATAAACAAATCGTCCAAATAAAGCGGGCATACATAGACATATAGGTATACAATCTGCTAGTAAAAAGAAAAATTCTTTCCCATCAGGCCATGATGATATTGGCATACAGTGGACCAGAGGCGGAGCCCATGGCCATTCCCTGGTTCTGCTGAAAGTAGTGCCCTTCAAACTGGATGAAGTTGTATCTTAACACTATGTCCATCAACTGGCAATAGGTATAAGAAATAAAAAACAATGTGGCAAAGGCAAATGAACCCAATAAAAACAGACTTTTAATAAAAAAAATGATGTAAGCGCTTTCATTTTGTTATACAATACTTCATCAGACATACTGAATATAGTACAATAATCAAATTAAATGTATTACTTACTAGTCAATAAACCAATCACAACTCATAAAAATGCCTCCAAAAAATAATTAAAATCTAAAGACATAAAGCTAAATTATTAAAGACAGTAGTGATGTATTCTTCTGCCTTCAATGGATCCTACGCTTGGGGGCAAATCGTGGCCCAGGACTTAACGATTGTCTTACTTTTGGAGGGATTTTTATGAGTTGTGATTGGTTTATTGACTTGTAGGTAATATTTTTAATTTGATTATTGTGCTATCTTCAGTATGTCTGATGAAGTACTGTGTAACAATACGAAAAAGCTTACATCATTTTTGTTTTATTAAAAGTCTGTTTTTATTGGATTCGTTTGCCTTTGCCACATTGTTTTTTATTTCTTATAACTAGTAGATTTGCTCTCTCTGTGGGTGGTTGTTATTCACTGAACTGGCAATAGGTGTTAATAACATCTTGGTTAAGTTCCATAATTTCATGTAAAAATTCCGCAAACCATTCCATACCAATCCGATGGGGTATGCAAGTAAACAAATCTTTCACATCAATAGTAATGAAAATTTCATCATGTATAGGTTTTAAACTGTTGAACATTGACAAAAAATGCCATGAATCCTTGCAGAGGTAAGGAATCTGTGAAATACAATTTTTTAACTTATCAAGGAATTTTGCTATATAGCTTGTTTTACACCAACCAGAATCAACAATTGGACACGGGGGGGGGGGGGGGTTGTTAAGATCCTTATGGATCTTCGGTATACTAAAAATCACTGGAAGCTTAAGATAATCAGCGGTCATATAGTTATATTCAGTGACTGTTATTTGATCTTGTATCAACATGTCCAACAAATTGCAATCAATTTTCCTATAAACCACATTTACTTCATTTAGAGAAGCTTCACTGTAAGTTTCACTATACAACACTTGAAACATTCTCTGTAAATAATCATCCCGTTGCATAACTACTATCCCACCCTCCTTGTCAGGCTGCATATATCTTATATCATGGCTGGTACACAATTCCTGCAAAACATTGCTTTCCACAGTTGTTAAATTATTAACAGTGTGGTTTTACTTCAAAAAATGTCTGAAGTCAACCTCACAGGCCCCTTCAAATACTTTTAACAAATCATATAGTTGGGGGTTGTATACACTAGGTATTCTCAAGGACGGTTCACCATCACTGCTCAGTTGTTTTCTAAACATATACTTCAAATTTAAATTACAAAGATATAATTTTAAATCACATATAAGTTGGACAATGTCACTACACTTATTAGGCACACAATTGTTGCCTCTACTAAAAAGATCAGCATGAGCACATGAAAAAGAAGCACTGCTATAATTATATACCTTAAAGTCCCACAGAGAATTAAAAACAACGAAAGCGCTTACCAATAAATGGTATTTTACTGGATTTAGCAACTGTGGTTCTCTTCCTTTGCTGCTATTTTGCATACATGCAAACCTCTCCAATTTAAAATCTTCTATGGAAAATGCTCTCCATAAACACCCACTGTTCATAGCTGCTTGAATAGCTGCTGGTTTGCACAGAGGGCAGCACCACTGCAGGTCATCATATAGTATTCTACTAAACACTCTTACTTAGACCTTTAGGTGACTCTTTCCTACTCCTTCCCATCTATTAAGGATCTGGTATAATGGATAGGCGGTTCCCTGTTGTCTCTGTTTGTGGCCTGGTGGATATGGGCATCCTGAGGCAGTGTGGGAATTACCTCATGTTCACTGACAACCACTTAATTTTAAAACAGACACAGTATGTGAGAGATGTAGATACACAATGTCATTGGGGGAAAACTCTTTCATGCACACACAAAAAATGCAAACCAGTTGTCAGTGTTACTCCCAAAATACTCACTACTAACACTAAGGAGCAAGCACAGAGACCCACATATGCAGAGGTACTCATATGTAATCTACTGAAACCTCCAAGACCTCCTAAAAGCATCTGCCATCTCTAACACTAAGGAGCAAGCACAGAGACCCACATATGCAGAGGTACTCATATGTAATCTACTGAAACCTCCAAGACCTCCTAAAAGCATCTGCCATCTCAAAAAAGAGCCTCACACAACACATAACTCTGAAAATCATAGTAGCCCCGCTTCCAAGCCCATAAGGAAATACACCACACAAACTAATGTTCTAGTTATTGGGGATTCCATTGTAAGACATACTGATGCCCCCTTACCAGGCTAAACAAGGAAAAAGATCACAGTGAGCTGTCTGGCTTGAGCCAGGATCCACCAGATCACACATGCACTTAGGTCTTTAAACCACAAGTACCAGTATGGCACACTTTTAATCCATGTGGGTGTAAATGACCTAAGACATACCTCACTGGGCTATATGAAAAGAGACATAATGGAGCTCTCTGAATATGTGTCCCAGGCAGGTATGAATCTATCCTTGAGTAGCATCCTACCATCAACAATGATGATGCCACAGTGCCAGCAAAAAATGATTGACTTTTACAATTGGTTTAGTTTCTGTTGTCACAACAAGGGGATCCAATATCTATCAGTCTGGGGAGTCATGGTCTACAAACCATGATGCTTTGCCAGAGATGGGTTGCACTTGTCACCACTTGGCATCCAGATAATGGGAAAAACTTTATCTATCCCCATAGTGCTTTTTCTAGGCTGTGCCAAGTTGTTAAATCCGACAACATAACAAAAATCACTCACAACCACCTAAAGGTACTGCTGCTCAACACTAAAAATTAGAATAAAAAATGCACTTCCTGTAAGGCCACAGGGCTCAGTGTTGGGACTCCTTTTGTTTGGTATATACTACTCTGAAGTGAAGACCAATGTCAGGGGCCTCTAGCTCAGTAAGTTCACCAATGACTGTACACTGGGAGCGATCATCAAATCCCCAAATGATGCAGACGTCCTACAAACAGGCCTAGAAATGACAAAAGACTGGTGCCAAAACCATGGTTTGAGACTAAATACTAAAAATGTGCAATCATACCCGTTAGTAAATCAGATATCCCTCCAAATTAAAATATTGATAGCACACCCCTAAAAGTAGACCTAAACTTTGACCATCAGGTAGCTACTGTAGTGAGGAAATCCTTCTGTGTGGCTCAACTTATAAGTAAAGGCATGGCACCAAGGTCAAAGGAAGTCATACAGCCATTGTACTTGGCCCTCATCAGGCCCATAATTGAGTACAATGCTCCCTTCTGCATTTACCTACAGGCACTTACAGCAACTGAAGCAGCCCCAGATGTTTCCCACTAAAAAATACAAAGCGTACGACACATATCTTATGCGGACCGATGAAAGCCCTATCCCCTTACTCTGTCTCATATCATTTACTAAGAAGTGACTTACGCCTGACCTATAAGGCATTCTCTGATCCAGCCCTGATGAAAATGTTACATATTCACAAGAAAAATTATATGAGGGTTATGCTTTCCATTGACCTGAACCTTATTTGTGAATAACAGAACTTGCTGGAGAGACAGATTTGTATCCCAAAGATTACCTCATCTATGGAATAAACTTCCCATCTTTGTAAAACAAAGCCCATTCCCTCACTCTCTTCAAAAAGAATTTGGATAAATGGATAGGGAACTATAAATTCACTCCTGGGGTACTCCCCATGTCCCTTATGGACACAGACAGTCTGTAAAATGACTCAGGGTTCCAACACCCTAAGACCCACTACCTCGATACCACCCCATCTCATATTTGGAGAATTAAGATATATAAAACTGTCAAATCCTGGCTATTATTGGCTAAGTTTGTAAAGGCTGTTGTGCCATTAGCCTAGTAATTGACTATGAACCTATGAAATTAGCAGTGCCCTATTTCAGTGGAAGCCCAGGAAGAAAAGATCCATTATACAGATATAATGGACATACATCTGCATTGTTATACAGATATAATGGACATACATCTGCATTGTTTCATCTTTTACAGTCAAGTTTCTTTCATAAGTAACAGTTCCATTATTTAAACATGCTTGACATCAGTTACATCATTTATAAACAGTTTGGATTAAAAACAACAGTTTAACAAATGGAAATTAAATGAATACAATTTAAACTTTTAGTATCCAAATATAATCAATACATATAACTCAGTAGAACTAGTGTGTTAGCGAGCTTTTCCTAAAATTTATAGTAGTCCCTCTTTTTAAAGTTTTAATATTTAGAATTCAGAGACATAACATGCGGTAATATGAAATTTTAGAATATTACATAAATGAAAGAAGCCTGCCTGTGTGTAATCTGCAAGAAGAATCTGCTTTACTTAATATATACACTATTTTAAAATCTAAAAGAAGAAAATAAAGCAGTAAGATAAGGTTATTTATTTTCTCAAAGGAAAATGGTGTAAGACTGTAAAATAGTGCATATATGGATGTGGAATGAAAAAAATACATGAAAGGATTTACAGTATCACATTGTCAATTCTCCCCCCTTATCAGTGGATACCAGTGTCTTCCAATTGATGTGTGAGTGATAGCAAAACCTTAATTTATCTCTTTGGACAACTAAAGTTACTGGTCAGGTTCTTAAACTATATTTTTTGGCACCTTGCTACATCTCCTGACCATGGAAACAGAGAACAACCATCAAACCGAAGTACCACTGCGGCACCCCGGATCCGTAAATCTGCTGAAGTCCTAATGTTGGAAAAGTGAATGTTCTTAAACTACATTTCTTGGCACCTTGCTACATCCCCTGACCATGGAAATAGAGCACAACTGTCAAACCAAAGTGCCACTGTGGCATCCCGGATCCCTAAATCTGCTGAAGTCACAATGTTAGAAAAGTGAGTGTTCTTAAACTACATTTCTCGGCACCTTGCTACATCCCCTGACCATAGAAACAGAGCACAACCGTCAAACCAAAGTGCCACTGTGGCACCCCAGATCCCTAAATCTGCTAAAGTCCCAATGTTAGGTAACTGAATGTTATTTGTCTCAGCTAAAATTAACTTTATATAGTTGTATCCTTGTCCTACCAGCCACAGTACACAGGAACGACACTGGTATCCTCCCCCACTTTTTATTTTGTTACTCTCTCATTATATGATTTATCTTCTAATTCATATATACTTATTGTCTTAACATACGTAACAGACCCTCTTGTTATATTTAACTATCTCTTAAGCTATTCCATTCCCCTAGTCTTCTACCTGCACAGTGCATCAAGCAGGAGGCACAATCTGCTTTTGTCAAGGCATAACAGACTTTTTTTCTTTTGCTTACTTCTAACACTAACTCTCAAAAGTCTATCCAGCTTCTGAAACTGGTTGCTTTTTTTTTGTCACCCTCTGCAATATGAATCCAGGGTCAACCTGCTCCATTCGCCCTTGCTTTTCTCGGGCTCTCTCTGCTCCCCTACCCTACCCCCCATTCAAATCCACCTCCACACTTATTACTTTTATACTCTATCCCCACTTAACTACTCCCTCCTCACACTCCCTATTTCCTCCCTAATCAGCCTATCTGCTTCCACTTCCAGTTTGACTAGGCTACCCCTCCTCCCCCATACAAAACAGCTTAATCCTAGCCTCCCCTCACCCTATCTACCTTCTTTCTCTTTCCCTCAACATCATTAATCCTTTCCCACTTGTAGCTACTAAACACCTTTCAACCTATTTTTTTCTAAACACAACATGCTTCACCTTATTCTAACTACCTCTCTTCGCCTAGTTCTTTCTATCCATACCTCATATCTTCACACCTAATTCACATAAATCCTCTACCAACACTTACCTTCACAAAAAGTCACCCCTAACCTACTCCTACATTTCTTATTACCCCAGCCCTATCCGATTACAATAACACTGACCTATTTAAATTAAAACAATTACTACTAATCTCCTTAACACCAAAAAATAAAAACCAAACAGCTAATCAATAACTTATCTATTGAAGTCTATCAATCCTCATATGTAACTTATTATTCTCAGGAGATATACACCCCAATCCAGGTCCTACCTCCAACTCCTCTCTCTCTGCCCATACCCTCCCCTCAACCTCCACTAGTCCCAAAACCTTAACTATACTGTCTCTCAGTATTCAAAATATTCTCAACAAAGTCACTCTACTACATTTTTGGATATCTCTCCACACCCCAGACATTCTCACAATCTCTGAAACCTGGCTCAAACCCCATATATCTGACAGATAAATCCTTCCTCCAGACTATAATATTATATGACAGGATAGAACCTCAAAAAAGGGGGTGGTGTAGCTATATTGTACTCAGAACAACTCATCCTCTACACACTTTCCTTTTCACCAACAGATTTCCACCCAGCAGAAGTCCTTATAGTAAACTACAAATTAAAGAATCACAAAAAACTAGCCATCGCCTCTATCTATATGCAACCAGGTAACAACATCCCCACCCTCAAACACTTCCTATCCTGCATCTTACAAACTATTTCCTATGAAACCATCATACTAGGCAATGTCAACATCGATTGGAACTCTACTTCCCCCAACTCCCCAAATACTTGCATTAACCTCTATGTCTTCACTCAACTAATCAGTACCCCCACTCATCTAAATAAGCACTCTAATACTAGCAGTACACTAGACTGGATCCTAACTTCCCACCCCCACCTGTAACACAATCTCTCTACTCTCTCTGATTCCCTAAGTGGCCACCTCCACACCTCAATCCACAGACAGTCCCCCCTACTCTTCAAATCCCAGCAATACAAAGACTGTCGGAAACTTACAAATTTCAACCCCAACACCACTAACAATCTACTCTCTTCAATTGATTGGTCATTCCTTTATGACCTCACCCTAGAAGAAGCCGTTCTGAAATTCAGCAGTATCTTTCTCAACATACTAAGCTCTCTGGCCCCAGTATGGAAAATAAGAATTAAATCCAATTTTGCTTCTTGGCTTACTCATAGCACTCGAACCCTCATGCATAACAGAGATATCGCCTGGAAGCAGTGGCAAAAAAATAAATCTTCTTCCAACCTTCAAAAGTATAGGGAACTATGTAATCTAGCAAAAAAGCATGTCATCCTAGATAAAAACAACTATTACCTTAACCCACAAGAATCCCCCCACTCTAACTCCAAAAAAATGATTGAACACTGTCAACAACCTGCTGCACCCAGGTAAGCCCTCTACTCCCAACCCCTCCCCTAATACCGCAACCTTAGACACTTCTACACTTCTTAACTGCTTTTTCATTGACTCCATATAAAAATTAATTAAAAGAGACACTAATTCCTACCCCTCAACTCCTCCCCCCTCTTTCTCCCCTAAAACCTCCTTCTCCCTTAAACCTGCCCCCACTGCTTATATTCGAACTCTTCTTAGTAAACTCAAAACTCACTCCCCTTCAGTCATTAATTTACCTCCTCTATTCCTTAATCTAGCTACTGATATCACAGCTCATCCCATCTCCAGTCTTATCAACAGATCCATCCAAGAAAACACAGTTCCTGATATCTGGAAAAAATCCTATGTTATTCCCCTTCATAAAGGAAGAAACTCTACCAACCCTTCTAACTATAGACCTATTTCTATTCTAGCTCCTCTATTACAGATTCTGGAAAAATACAGGGTCTATATTACATCGTCAAACTCACAGGAGTTCAAATGATGTAATATCGAACTGTTAAGTTCTTATCCCAAAAAGTACGAAAACACAGAAAAGCGATTTTTTTCCCAGGGAAAAAAATTGCTGTTCCGGTACAAAAAAAAAAAAAAACGCATACACTTTTAACTTAAACTTATGTGGGGGGTTTTGTCCCCCCCATACCCTCCCTACTTAAATATACCAACTCCGAGATTGCACGACAGTGGAGGAAATAGCAAAGCCATGAAAATGGCCCACCGATTTTTCGTAGCTTTGCTATTTCCGTGTTTCGAACATTTGGGTTCGATATTACAACATTCAGACTCCTGTGAGTTCGACGTTGTAATATAGACCCAAAAATACATTTATAAACAGCTCCTCACCTATTAAAAGACAATCTTCTCACACAAACCAAACATGGCTTCTGCCCATACCACACTACATCTACTGCACTAATATCTTTTACAGAAACTATCTCAAGATCTAGAGACAACAATAAGCTAGTATCATGTCTCTTCCTGGACCTCTCAAAGGCCTTTAGCAAAGTCTCCCACAACTTTCTTCTGTCCAAAGTCTCTAGTCTCAACTTCTCTTATTCTACTCTTTCCTGGTTTGCTAGCTATCTCTCCAATATATTTCAGTCTGTAAGATGGCTCTCTGCTACCTCCCCCTTCCTCCAAGTCCAAACAAGTGTTACACAAGGCTCCATCCTTGGTCCCCTCTTATTTAATATCTTCACTAACAACCTTTATCTATCCTGTCCTAACTCAGCCTTAATTCAACATGCCGACAACTCCACAATAATTTCTACCACTGACAATCTCCCCCAGCTACTTTCCCTTACACAGGAATCTTTGCATTCACTTGAAAAATGGCTGACAGCCAATCAACTTCTACTCAGCCCAAACAAAACCAATCTCCTCCTTTTCCTCCCTAAGTCCCTTCAACAACACAAAGCCACCTTTACTGTCTCCTCCCTCAACAATACAACTATCAAGGTCGAACCTCACACCAAACTTCTAGGGGTCATTATTGATGACCAATTAAAATTCGATCTTCACATCCAAAACTGTACTAAGAAAACCCTTCAGAAACTAGGCCTTCTCTATAGAAACAAAAGATTCCTCATAAATCATTCCAAACCTACTGTAGCTCAAGCTTATCTAATACCCACACTATTATATGCTGCCCCAGTCCTCAGCAACATTCAAGCAAATCTGTTAACAAAACCTGAACTCACCTATAACAAAATTGCAAGATTAGCAGAAAATCAGCCCTACAGTTCACACCACTGTATATCCATAAAAAAGCTACAGTGGCTACATTTTTATCATCAATTGCTATTGCCCCAACTACATTTGACTCACTCCATCTTAAACCAACCTCACTTGCGTCCTTCTTTCTCAACCCTAATCTCCCCTTACAACCCTAACCGTACTCTCGCAGCTCAGAGCAACACCTCTTACAGGTCTACAAACCCAATAAAAACATTGGCAAACTCCTATATAATCATTCTGTGGTCTCTGCTTCAAATAAACTGCCCCCACATTTAAGATCAACTCCCAACACTAATTGTTTTTAAAAAAAAACATTAAAAGACATTCTATTAAACTCTAGGTCTTGTCCCTGCACTGAACCTAGTTAACACTCTTTGTCAGTCTAATTACTAATTATCTTCCTACATCTGTAGAATATGCACTGTGTCTAGGATTATGATGAAATTGTACTATGAATTTCTGTTTACAACTGTATTTTTAATTTTGTGACTATCATATATACTAACTGTTACCACCATTTACATATTAAGTTATTTACTCTTTTTATATGTTATATTTTGGAGATTTTCTCCTCCGGTCTCCGCTAAAAAAGGGTATCTACACAGCTGGACTAACCCGGTCAACAAATGTCAAATAAATAAATAAATAAGTTTGCTATTGTTGGCCTGGGCTCTGACAGAGGGTTATGAGAATGTTAGAAGCAGCTGTTAGATGTAAGCATCAGAATGCGAGGAGACAGATTACAGCAGAGAAAAACATTGTTGTTAAAGAATTATATTACTTTGGAATAAACAGGATGGGGTATCAGATGATATCAAGACAATTACTTTCAATAATATGAGTATGTTCCAGTAGCTATGGTTTCAGCAGTAACTAGTATAAGTAAATAAGTATACAAGTTAGTCTGTTATTCTGAGTAAATGCTAGGGAGAAGAGAAACCGAGAGAGGGAAACAATGCATGAAGTCATAGCAATGATTTAAAAAGAAAAGGGTAGCAGTGAGATTTGAAGTTCTTTTTATTTATTTATTCATTCAGTCATTCATTGGTAAGCCGTGTATATTATGGACTGATGAGAAGAATATGGCTGTAAACGCTGTAACTCATTTTAAATGAAGAGCTGTTGCATGTATTATAATGTGTCATGGTTAAAAAGGTGATTACAAAATAATGTAACAGGCTATTGCCACTTTCTCTATACTCCATTAGGTATAGAGTTACTATAGGAGGACTGTGTAAACTCTTCTTAGCCATACCTCTCAACCTGGAAACATCCAAAATCTGGACAAGGCCCATGAAAAAGAGGTACAAATCTGTATGCTGATTAACATAAAATTTGCATACAGAATTACACAACCACTCCCACTCCACTGGAATTGTGGGATACCAACTTTCAAACACAAACTGAACAGATCCAAAATATAGCACCAGAGTCCCACTGCAGCCATTTACCATATTATTCATATTATCAGTCCCAACATCTTTAACAAATGTGTGTGTGTGTGTGTGTGTGTGTGTGTGTGTGTGTGTGTGTGTGTGTGTGTGTGTGAGACTAACAGGTGGTATAACATACTGAGTTAGAGAAGGAATTGCTGAATTATTTTTAAGACCTAGGGGCCTTCAGAAAGAAAACAAAGCACCAAGCAAAACAAAAATAAGAAAACAGAATTAAAAAAGACGTATCCCTTTCTTCCAGCCTGCCCTGCTCATATATATGAAAAAAAATACATGCAATCAAACGCTGAGATTTAAGACAACATAGAAGTTGTGATTTCTTGGGTGCATGGAAATATTTGTGAACAAGATCCAAAGGTTTTCAGCACCAGTCTAAACTTGAAAATTATAGATAGGAATGATATTTGGCAAGACCAGTTATTCATAAAAAGATGCAAAATAATTCATTTTAATAAGTCTTCAACACAATATTAGGGTTTAAGAAGACATATTTTTTTATCTTTTAAATATTGAGAAGAGTAAAAAGAAGAAACAATGGAGTCAGCTGCTTCACTTCACACACACCAGATGAGAATTATATCTGTATTCATTACCTATGATTTCCCAAGACACCATTCTCGTTTTTCAGTTAGGAAATTCAATTGAAAATTGCAGCACATCCTTTGGAGAACTTCAGCAAACATTCAGAGCAGAGGTAACAGATGTGAATATTTTTACCATCAAGCTGAGCAAACATTGTCTTGATGCAGCTCGAAGGTAAATCCTTTATATGGCACATTGAAGCTTGCCACTCCAATCCCCTACAGCATGAAGGTTTAAAAGGCAAATGCACTCTCTAAGCCAATCAGATAGCTCATAAATTGTCACAGTAACAGGGAATACATATTCCACATTTTCTCAATCTGTTTTGCCACAAAGGAACACTAGTGCAAACCTGGTATGAAACAAAAGCTATCTGCCTAGCCTTCTGAAATAAACCATACATTGACAGCTCTGTACTTCATAAATTATTCTGTTTTACACACACTGCGACTCATCAGTTTGATATGCTTTAAGTTATGTAGCATGAACACACTAATAATTTCACTAAATTGCTACTTCTATTCTGCTTCGGCTTTTTAATTAAGAGTTAAAATGGAGGAGTCAAACAGTTTGTGTCATTAAGCCAGTATCTCCTAAAAGTCAAATGTTAAAAACCTGTACAGAAGCAGCAGCACCACCACACACACACTGTTTCAGCTTACTTGATGATAAATAAATGCTTTGAGCCATCCATTCCCAATCCAATAGCGAGCAGCAAGCCCCAGCCATCCATTCCCAGCCTTCTAACTAAATCCAATAGCAAGCTGCAAGCCCGAGCCATCCGTTCCCAGCCTTCTAAATAAATCCTAAATAGCGAGCAGCAAAACATCCGTGCAAGCCATTCCCAGCCATCTAAATATATGTATCCTTGCCATAAATAGCGAGCTGAGCAGCAAAACATCTGTTCGAGAATTCTAAATAAATCATTTCCGGCTGGTTCGTTCCCGCTCGCAAAGCATTTGAACCAGCCGGAAATCCGGAAATACGTGCTCTGTGAACTGAATTTGGACAGGCTGGTAACCCTGGCAAGCTGATGTCATCGCGCACGCGATGACATCAGCTAAAGTGCGAAAAACAAAACAAAAAGCGCAAAAAATTTTAAAAAATCGGAAATGAAGGGGTGCCAATCGGGAATCGTGGCACCCCTTTATTTGGACCCAAAAACTCGGTAAAAAACGAGTAATTCGGGACAGTTGGGAGGTATGTTCTTAGCTAAAAAAGATCCTTTAAGGTTACAACTTTACCATATATTTGTTCAGAGATTCTTGCTTGTCCAATGGTAGTGATGCCAGCAGTGAATGCCAAATGTCTTGGGTTCAGGGCCTAAATGACAGTAAATGTTTTCCTTTCACTTTTCTCATTTTTTTATAGTTTCTGAGCAGAAGGTTTTCTCTACATGTGTGTGTGTGTGTGTGTGTGTGTGTGTGTGTGTGTGTGTGTGTGTGTGTGTGTGTGTGTGTGTGTGTGTGTGTGTGTCTGTGTGTGTGTGTGTGTGTTTGTAAATTTACCACTCTGACATTTATAATCAATGAAGACCTACATAGGCACATGGGTTATTGTTAAAATTACCAGTTCAGTATAATATTAGGAAAGGGAGATCATTCCAAGCAGAGTAGGCTACATTGTTCTGAGCATCAAGATCAGAAAATGTGTACACAGGTAACAGACAGTGTGGGGTACCTAGAAGGGTGTTGTTGTCTTATGCATTCTGTGCTTATGATCAAATTGTGGTTAAGAGTGCTAGTAATTTTAGGGGTTTCGAGGAATTGTTTAAGGTTCTGCCAGAAAAGGCTGACTGCTTTTGAGTATAGTATTTTCTTTTAAGGAGTGTGATTTTACCATTTTAACTCACAGTCTAGTTTCAGTGTTTTAAATGTTTAAAAAGACTGTAGTGGTGAATGTTTTGTGAGGTTTTTGATTTGTTCCATAGTATATCCCTAGTTCTCAATTTTTTTTAACTCTCTGGGATGAACCAGTGCTGCATATTTCTTCTATATTGTTATCTTGTAAGGGAGTAGATTACATTCTGTATTGTTTGAAGGGAAGCTGTGAATAAATTTAGTGCACTGGTTGGGTTACTTTAGGTTATGGGGTCGGGTTCGGTTTGTTCTATCAGGCTCAGGTGCTTAGTAACTTCAGGTTCTTTCCTACTGGGGGAATTACCATACAGGGGTGATTACAGATGGGCTTTGGAAGTCTGAAATGACGATGCGCAATGTAATAAGCACTGATCACTTATAAAGTTTTGAAGTTTAAAGAATGGGCAAACTGTACATCAACACCTACACCCGAATGGAGAAAAAAAAAAACCTTCTCCTGTAGGGTATTAATGCACAAGTAATGCCAAATGACAAACAAGTCTGCCACTTCACAGCAGCATATCAAGCTGCCGTGGAGCTTAGACAGCAAAAAAAAAAAAAACTAACGGCCGCCATTATTTTATGCTTGCTAAGCAGCAGTTCTGCTATTTAGCAAGCATAAAATGTAAAACAAAAAAAGAGAGAGACTGTGTGTGTGTGTGTGTGTGTGTGTGTGTGTGTGTGTGTGTGTGTGTGTGTGTGTGTGTGTGTGTGTGTGTGTGAGATCAAGAGAGTGAAAGAGAAAGCGAGAGTGATCTTGTATGACTGAATGAGTGTATGAAAGCAGAGAAGACTGTGTGTGTGAGAGATCGAGAGAGTGAGAATGATCCTGTGTGAGTGAATGCATGTGTGAGAGAGAGTGAAGAGTGAGAGCGATCTTGTGTGATGTGACTGAGTGCGTGTATGAAAGTAGTGGAGACTCTGTGAGAGATTGAGAAAGAGGGTGAGACTGATCTTGTGTGAGTGAACGTGTGTATGAAAGCAGAGGAGACTTGTGTATGTGTGTGTGTGTGTGTGTGTGTGTGTGTGTGTGTGTGTGTGTGTGTGTGTGTGTGTCTGTGTGTGTGTCTGTCTGTGTGTGTGTGTGTGTGTGTGTGTGTATGCATGTGTGTGAAAGCAGAAAAGACTGTGTATGTGTGTATAGGAGAGAGAACGGGCTCTATGTAAAATTGTTGTTTTACTTCCTTATTATTGTTTTTAAGCACTATATAATTTTTATATATGTTTGATGTAAAAGGCTTCCTCCAACACCAATAACATATACTACAGGAAGTTTGAAACATTAGGCGGAGGAGCTATTTTACATTAAAAATATAAATAATATAGTACTTAAAAAAACAATAAGCAAGTAAAACACAACAATTTTACAGAGAGACTATTCTCTAAGAGCAATAATGCCCTCCAGGGTGTGTGTTAACGTGTAATTAATGGTTTCGGGCCTTATACCACCCCTGGGCAGGAGTTAATTACACATTAACATAACCCTGTCAGACATTACTGCTTGCATGGTAGTTGCCATGCAGCCTGCAGTGTCCGGCCTCATAACACCCCTGGGCGGGCATTAATTACACATTAACACACACCCTGGAGGGCATTATTGTGCTTAGAGAATGGGCTCTATCTAAAATTGTTGTGTTTTACTTTCATATTTATTCTTTTCAATAAATGGGCTGAGGATTAGGATAGAAGGGTTGTTGCACAAGTTGAGAGAGATTATAAAAAGCAGAAATTTGTAACAGACATTTCTTTAGTGTTTACTTAATTAAGACTAAGGTCACAAACCCATAAAGTTGTACCAGAAGGACCAGATTTGTGGAGAGTCCAAGGCTGTAAGAAGAGAGTTACAGTTTATAGGTGGCAGTTGGTTGACATAACTGATACAAATTATGGTGTTTTCTCCTAATGAGTTTGCAAAATAGCCAACTGGGGTCCAACACATTTGACTTGGATGAGGATGCCATTTTAAGAAATATTTACCTGTTTGGCAGCTAACAGTAATGAGCTGCCACCTAGACATGGTCTACATCAATCACTGTAGAATATCTTGCAAATATTTAGTAAGGAGGAGGTAGAAACCAACTGTTTTAGGCATGTTCTGGTTATAACTAATGTGCCAGGTTTATACTACTGCAGGAATGGATAAACCACATCAGACTAGTTATTGATGCTTCTGGTTTTAAGGTGACACGCCATAAGTATCTTTTTGTTATTAGTGGATGAATTAACTAAAATACATTGTTTGTTGGGTCAGAGTTTTGTTCAATATCATTAGAATTTTGCTATTCTCCACTCTGATTAGTATCTTTGGTTACAGGGTCATATGTCTGTACTAGACTAACAATCACTGCATCATTTTTAAGTCTAGCCATGCATCCCAAATCTCTGACAAATTGTGGTACCCTTGCTAAGTGTTAGCAGGGGCTTGGGAGGTGAAACATTTACAAGCAGGGGCCTGGGAGATGAAACATTTACAGTTAGCCTGTGTCCATTAGAGAGGCAAGTGCCAAACCAGTGTTGAATTTCCTGTTTCTCACCCAACTGTCCCAGTTACATTTGAACTGGGTTAGAGAGAAACTCTGCTTCATGTGGATGATGAGCTGTTCCAGAAAAGGGGTAGTCTCCAGGATACATATTTGTCTCTCCAGCAGGTCCTATTTAAATCCCAGACAAGGTTTACGACTTCATAATAGGTAATTCTGGTGCTGTTTCTTTTGTGGATATGTAGGAGGTCCATCAGAGTGGGGTTCAACAATGTCCTGTATGCCAAACACAGATCTCCCCTCAACACAATAGAAAAAAATATTTGGTAGTTGGTCAAAGGATACATCTGTTATGCTGTATTTACTGTTTAAGGAGAGTTGTTATCTTTGGCATATATCAAGGTCATGTATATGGAGAAAAGATATGTTTGGCAATAAATGAGATTGAAGAAACTGGTGCTGAATGTAAGTTAGCATGCCAGACAAACAGTTGAGTGTGAGTGCTTGTAGTTAGGTACTTAAGTACAGTAATGGAGGAGGCTTAGAAGACATAGTGTTACTATTAGTGTAAGGCTGGAAGGAATAGGTCTGAAGTGGGAAAAGAGAGTATGGATAGAGTAGTACTTTAGGGGCAGATTTGTATAACCTTCTTCAGGGTAGTAGTGTTAATAGTCCAGATAAGCTGGTCTGCAAATATAGCTCAACTTTGACTGCTTCAGTTTACATCATGACCTCAAGTTGTGTATGCGCATTTCACCTTTCTCTTCAAGAGCCACAGCAATAAGTTTTGAGAAAACTAAAGTTACGTACTGATAATGACAGATCTGTGTTGTCTGTTTATATTCTTCCTCAACTTATGGGTTTTGGATCTGACCTCAGCTTGGACTTTGGACACTTCTAAGCTTTGGATCTAGAACTCAGGCTCCGCCCCTTACCCATAATCCTTAAATAGAGAATGAGCTGTCTCAGATCGAGTTTGCCTGCACTAAGAGAAAACAGGAATACAAAAAAAGGTAATAAGAGAAAAATATCACGTGAACTCAAGCAGCATGTAAACTCAGGATTATCCAGATACGACAGTGTGAAAAACTATAAGGCAAAAGGATGAGGAATGGAGGGTGGATAGTAAGGAAGGAAGGAAACAGACAACACAGATCTATTATTATGGTGAGTACATAACTTTTGTATCCGATGGTGTCTTTTCCATCCGTTCCTCAGTGTATGGGACAGAGTTCCAACCTAATTTATCACTTGGGCAGACTTACAGCAGGATATTCTGGAGCACTGTCGAACCAAAATAGGTTCTTGACCTGGATTCTAAATCTAATTTGTAATGTGAGATAAAAGTATGAACCTTGGACCAGCAAGCTGCAGCACATATATCATCGAGAGGCACTCTAGGAAAAAAAAGCTGTACACAAAGCAAACAATCCACTGGAATGAGCTTTTGCAGTTGTGGGTAGTGATAGGCTTCTTTCTTGACAGACTTAAGATATGCATTAAGACAACCAACATGAAAGAGTGACTTTGGATACTCCTTTCCCCAGTTTGGTTGCTGAAAAAGATGCAGACAATTGATCAGATTTTCTGAAAGGTTTTGTCTGATATAAGTAAAAACATAACTAATGAAGAACATCTAGCAGACATACTGTATATTCAACCTTCTTAGAAAAATTTGGGAAGAACACTGAAACATTTATCCTCTGGTTGATGGAAGATTCAGAAGTCACCTTAGGGAGAAAAGAGGGGATGGTCTTCAGGCACACACTGTTTTTGTAAAATATCAGATAAGAAGGTTTTGAAGACAAGGCATGAAGCTCAGAAATTCTCCTGGCAGAGGTAATAGCAACCAAAAATAAGACTTTCCATGATAAAAATGTTAGATCAACTGTAGCAGCAGGTTTGAATGGGGGACTAGTTTATGCTTGTAAAAAGCAGTAACATCTCAAGGGGGGAATTGAATCTCCAAGTGGAGTAAAGCCTTGAATAAGCTAAAAGATCCTATGGAGGGTGTGATTTTCACTGACATGAAAAGAGGATATAACAGCTAACTGTATCTTGATGGTTGAGTAGCAAGCTCCGTTTTGAAAAAGATGTGCAAGAAAATCCAAAATTGGTGGAAGAGGAGAAAAGAAAGTATCAATATTATTTTCAAATGCCCAAATAGAAAACCTTTTTCCATTTGCTTCTGTAGATGTTTCCTATAAAAGATTTCTGGTAAGAGGACCAAAATGTGAACAACTGACGATGAAAACCTGGACTGTTAAACTATTATTGGAATTGGTACGTAAAACAACAAACCAAGGATTGGAATTGGAGAAACCATGTGGTCAACCTGAAGTACTGAATGTTCAGGTGAGGCAATCATGAAGGGCAAGAGAGTAGATCTGGGTCTGCACCCAGGACCCAAGGAGGGTGATCTAGATGAGGCCAAAGGAAGGGAAACCAAACTTGTCAAGGCCAGTTAAGGGGATATGAGGATGACTTTGACCTTCATTGCAAATGCTTTCTGTAAAACAATATGGACTCAGGTGTGTAGGAGGGATATCATAGAGGAGTCCAGGGGGCCGAGAGTGTGTTAGAACATCAGTGGATGAGCCCCTTGGGGAATTAGAGCAAAAAAACTTGCTGCATTTGGTGTAGTGTGGAGAGGTAAAGAGATCACAGCAAGGTCGACCCCAATGGCTGAAAATCTGCTCCATTACTACTGAATTGAAGCACCACTCATGAGGTAGTAGGCTCGACTTGCTTTATCTGTCCGCAAGGTTTGTGGATTTTCACAGAATGGGCACTGCTATCAGAAAGCAATGAGAAGTGGATTAGATGGTATTCTTGTAGAAGTTTGGAAGCTAGGAGGGAAATAAAACTGAAAAAGATCTGGAAGGTTTTGTTTAACAGTATTTTAAGAGGAGGAGAAGCACCAACATCCTGGAAGAAAGTGGTGGTGGGTGTAACACCTAAAGGGGGTAATGATCCATTAGATCCAGCTTCATACAGGCCCATTTTGATCCTAAACCATGATTATAATGTGTTTATGTCTATAATGGCTAAAATAATGGCAAAGGTGATGCCAAAACTGACATATATGGATCAACATGGTTTTGTGGAGGGGAGGCAAACATCTAACAACATTAACAGAACATTGATGATCCAAAGGGAAGCTGAATATAAGAAAATGCCACTGTTGTTGGTGGGTATTGATGCAGAAAAGGCATTTGACAGAGTAAGCTGGGAATTTATGAGCAGGGCAATGGAAGTATTTGCATTCCCTGATAAAATTATAAGGTTAACTAGGAAAATATATGAGAGATTGGAGTTGATTATTTCTCTTTCAGCACAGAAATCAGCCAGGGGTGTCTTCTTCCACCTTTGTTATTTGCACTATATTTAGAACCACTGGGAAAGAAAATGCAAGATTTAGAAATTCAAGGATATAAATGGTATGGTAGTCAAGAAAATCTGGCTCTATTTGCAGATGATATTTATTTGACATTTGTTCACCAGAATAGGCTATCTGAGCAAAAGCCCTTTTTCAGTGGAGGCCCGGGGAGAAAAGCTCCACAGTACAAGTAAGCAAGAAAATGTATAAAACTGAAGATGAATACAGTGAAAAATTACAATAAAACAGTTAATCAAATGTAGATAAAGTTCTACACTACAATATAGTAGGAGGCATTATAACAATGAAGAAAAAAGCATAAAGAAATATACAATAAAACATTTGAATGAATTTACATAACACAATGGGTTATCTTCAGAGGATAATTGTACAATACAAAGAAGTTAAGTGAGTTATGGTAGTAGGGAAGGGAGGAATAGAGAGGATAGTGATAGAGAAAGGGGTGGGTTCATGTAGAATGATTGCAAAGGTAAATACATGTGCTATTAAGGTACCTTTGGAGGGTTTTCTTGAATTCATGGATGTAGGACATGTTTCTAAGGTTCGTGGAGAGCTTGTTCTATGCAAGAGTAGGGAAGTAGCTGTAGAGATTCTGTCCAATAGATTTTTTAGGTTTGTGAATTTGTAAGAGACACTGGTCAGAGCTTCTGAGGGACTGAGGGGGCTTATAGAGGGAGACAAGTGAGGAAATGCTAGGGCAAGAGGAGGGCTTATTCAAAATAGTATGGATAATGAGAAGTTGGGTAAATTAGAGTTGGTTAGGAAACTCTAGCCAGCTAAGTGTCTGGAGAGTGTGACAATGGCATGATATTGAAGGCAGACTGGCTGCAAATCTAGCAACTTTGTTGTAGGTGGTTTCAAGTTTGGAAAGTAGTGAAGACTATAAGCTGGTTAAAATTTGAGAGCTGTAAAAGAGGTTGGGGAGAAGGTAAGCTTGGGCAAGTGAAATCCTGGAGTTGGTTGTGAGGAACCTTTTGTTTCTATAGAGTAAACCAAGCTTTTAGTGGGTTTTCCTGATGCAGTTAAGTACATGAAGATCAAATTTTAGTTGATCATCCACTTTTACTCCAAGCAGTTTAGTGCGTGATTCAACTATGATCTTAGTGTTGTTGATGGAAGAGATGGTGAATGAGGGTTTAAGATGGTAAAGGGGTTCCGGGAGGAAGAGAAGTTTTGTCTTTTTATGGTTTAGTATGAATTGGTTGTTAGTAAGCCATGTTTCAGTGAGGTTGAAAGATCTTTGTGCCATGGTTAGTAGGTCAGTGGGGCTGTCAGCAGTAGAAATGATGGTGGAGTCATCTGCCTACTGTATGAGGGAAGACTGAGAATTGGATGTATGAAATTGGTTAGTAAAAATCTTAAAAAGGATAGGGCCTAAAATAGAGCCTTAAGGGACTCCCATTTTGATGGGGAGAAAAGGAGAAAAAGCAGAGAGACATTTTACAGATTGCAGTCTGTCTGTGAGGTAGCTAATGATCCAGGAGATAGTTGCTGAGGAGAGGTTGAGTAGAGAGAGTTTGGAGAGGAGGATGGGGTGAGAGACAGTGTCAAAGGCTTTGGAGAGATCTAAAAAGATGCAGGACACTAGTTTATCATTGTCTCTTGCTAGGGGATGGCGTTAATAAAGGAAATAAGTGCAGTAGTGGTGCTGTGGTGGGGGCGGAATAAGAAGTTATGTACATTCCATAACGTTCCATGTTAGTTGTCTTCTTCTCGCCTTCCTTCTTGCTGGTTGGGTTCGGACCCAACCTCGGTTCCGACTCGGCCATCTTCAAAAGCTCGAGAGCTGCTTACTGGCTCAAGGCCCCCCTATATCCCATGATGCCTGGCGCTAGATACGCAGATCTCATTTGGTAAACCTAACTACAGACATAATAATAACAATAATAATAATAATACAGTAAACATGTTGTAGGATGCATGAATCCTACTGGAGAGACTGCTAGTCAGAAGTAATAGCCAGAGAAGACTCAGCCAGTGATAAAAACATAAGGAGCTCTTCTCGGTCTACTAGGATAGGGGGATGGAGGGTGGGACGCAAGAAAGAAGGTGAGAAGAAGACAACTAACATGGAACGTTATGGTAGGTACATAACATCTTAATGTTAAGTTGTCTATCTTGCCTTCATTCTTGCTGGTTGGGACAGCGTCCCTAGCACCTCAATCCTGTGTGGCTCATCGGAACAGACTCTTCAGAACAGTGGAATCAAAATCAGCTCTGCTCCTGGAGGCGACATCCAGCTTATAATGTGAAATGAAGGTATGAGGACTGGCCCATGTAGCTGCCGCACAAATAGTTTCCAGTGGCAATCTTGCCTGAAAATCCACTGAAATAGCTAGAGCTCCAGTGGAGTGACCTTTTGGTTTAGCAGGAAGCTCTTTATTCCTTAACTGATATATAAATGTAATAATAGATGTCAACCACCTAGATAAGGTTACTTTCGACACCGGTATACCTTGTTTATGAACGTCCAACTGATGTAATTTGTATTCCACTTTGTTGGAATAATTTGGAAAAAAACACAGGCAGGTCAATACACTGATTCAAATTATTATCAGAAGCAACCTTTGGAAGAAAGGAAGGGTTAGTCCTAAGAGAAACTCTATCATTGTGAAAAACTAGGTAAGGAGGATGAACACAAAGAGCCTGATGTTCAGAAACTCTTCTAGCTGATGTGATTGCAACCAGAAGAAGGGTTTTCCAAGAAAGAAACTTCAACGAACAAGAAGCTGCAGGTTCAAAGGGGGGGCAGCATCAGGGAAGCTAAAATCAAATTTAGATCCCACAGAGGCGGGGGATCTCTCACTAGGGGCCTGAGTAGAGTGGTCCCTTTAAGAAAAGCTTTACAAAGCTTATGGGACATGATGCTTGTATCAGATAGACCCATATGAAAGTTTGAAATTGCCGCTAGCTGAACTCTAATCGTGGCAGAAGAGGATTCAGCTCGAAAAAGTTCCGCTAGAAAATCTAAAATATGGTGCACAGGGGCTGAAAAGGATCTATATTCCTGGTCTCTACCCAGAAGGAAAAACGTTTCCACTTACTAGCATAAGTCTTTCTAGTGGTAGACTTATGCGATGATAAGATGATTTCATGCACCGAGTGGGAGATGTTCGGAAGCCTGGCTAAGGTCGGAAGTGGAGCAACCAAGCAGTGAGCTGGAGAGATTGAAGCGATTGATGCAGCCCGCCTGATTGATGGATCAGGAGGTCTGGAAGTTGGTCCTGGGTCCATGGCTGCTCCAGAAGGTGATGATGCAGGAACAGGAACCAAATTTGTCAAGGCCAGTAAGGAGCAATGAGGATCATCTTGCATCCCAATGTGGTAGCTTTCTGAATTAGTTTGGGAATCAAGGGAAACGGAAGGAATGCATAAAGAAGTCCCTGAGGCGAATCGTGAACTAGAGCGTCTCTGGGGAAGTGAACGGGAAGAGGGAGGAGAGAGAAGAAATTGTCGCACTTGCTGTTGAAGGGGGTGGCAAAAAGGTCGCAGCAAGGCTGACCCCATTTGCGGAAGATTTGGTCCGCCACTGTCTGATTGGGAGACCACTCGTGAGGCATGAGAATTGCTCTGCTCAGCCTGTCTGCTATAACATTGGACTTCCCAGGGATGTGCACTGCTATCAGAAACCGTTGGGAAAAGATCACCCGCTGCCAGAGTCTGAGTGCTTCTCGACATAAGGGGTAGGACCTGGTTCCGCCCTGCTTGTTGATGTACCACACTACCGACATATTGTCTGTTTGAATTGCAATGGTCCCAGTGGGAAGTGAGTCCTGAAGAGCTTGCAATGATAAAAGCACGGCCCTCATCTCCAAGACACTGATATGCAGATGGTACTCGTGAGGCTGCCAGGTGCCTTGGACTGTTCTGCCCAGAAAATGCCCCCCCCCCCCACCCGATCAGGGAGGTATCCATGGTCACCATAGCCACTGGGGGAGGAAGAACAAATGGTCTGCCCTGGTGTATTGTTGGGGAAACCATCCACCAAGCAAGTTGGTTTTTGCATGACTGTGTGATCATTATCATGTGAGACATTGGAAGTTGCTGGAAGGACCATTGTGTGAACAGCATCCACTGAAGAATCCTCATGTGAAAATGAGCAAGGGGAACTAGTATGATAGCCGCTGCCATGAGACCCAATGTTCTTAGGACGAATCTGGCCTAAATTTGTTTGCATCCTAATAAGACCTGCACATGTCATCGAATGTCTAACACTCTGTCTACTGGAAGTCTTGCTGACATGTCCTTTGTATTTAAGTTTGTGCCTATAAAGGTAATAGATTGACAAGGCGACAATGCAGACTTTTCAAAATTTATTGTGATGCCTAGTTTGGAGCAAGTTTGGATGGTGCACCCTCTGGCTTGCAGCAGGTGATGCCTGGTGGTTGCAGTAAGGAGCCAGTCATCTAAATATGGAAACACCTGGAATCCTTGCCGTCTCAGGTGAGCAGTAACTACTGCCAAACATTTGGTGAACACCCTGGGGGCTGTGGTGAGACTAAAGGGCAGAGCTCTGAACTGATAATGACTGGCTCCCAGCTGGAAGTGGAGGAATCTTCTGGAGCATATGTCCATTTTGATATGGTAGTATGCGTCCTGAAGATCTATGGAGCACATCCAATTGTCCTGACCCAGAAAGGATAAAATGGACTGTAGCGTGACCATCCGGAACTTCGTTCTTTGAAAAGACCTGTTTAGTCTGCTGAGATCCAGAATGGGTCTCCAGTCCCCTGTCTTTTTTGGTACCAAAAAGAACCTTGAGTAAATTCCGGATCCTTGCTGGTCTGCTGGGAGTGACTGGATGGCTCTTTTTCTTAGCAGTTTTGAAATTTCTTGAACTGCTTGATCCCTTAGATTGGGTGGAACATCTGGAAGGGATTTGTTGGGAATGTAGGGAGTGTGAAAGAAGGGGATTTTTGTAGCCTTCGGATATGATAGACAGTACCCATTTGTCTTGTGTTATACTTTGCCAGGCTTTTGAGTACAGCGATAATCTTCCCCTGACTGCCTCTGAAGGTGGACAGCCGGGTAGCACCTCAGGGATGCTAGAAGGGCTTGTCAGAGAAAGATTCTCTTTGGCCTTGATTTTACAGACCCCCTCTGCCCTGAGGGCGGCGTCTATTGTTGTTCCCTCTTCTGCCCCTGGACGGGAACTCTCCAAGTGTGTCAGGCATGGCTCCCTGGGGTTTCCGGAACCACATTTCCCACTCTTCTGACCCTTGGGATACGGTCTTGAAGGTGTGGAAAAATGGACTCCCACAGTAGAGAGAGTCTTGCCTTCTTGCTCACACCTAGTAAGGGTATCCTTCACCTGTGGTCCAAAAAGAGCAGAATCATCAAAGGGGGTGTCGGTGAAAGAAACCCTGAAGGGTTCCGCAAAGTTACATAACCGCATCCAAGCATGCCTCCTCAGGGCTACGCCTGTGCCTGCGGCTCTACTCGCACCATCGGCTGCATAAGAGATGAGCCGCATGGAGGAGTTTATTACCGAATTAAGAGTCGCCAACTGGGAGGCAACCTTAGCATGGGCCCCCGCAGCTGATGGATCTTGAAGGGTATCTCCTAGCTCTTTAAGGAGATCCCTTTGAAGATGGGTAAAGTGGCACAAGTAATTCAGCGACCTCATGGAGAAGGTCGCTGAGGAAAACATCCACTTCCCATATCTGTCCATCGTCCTAGATTCCTTATTAGGGGGATGGACAGACGAAGAAGTTTCAGCCAACTCCTTTTTTGTGGCCACTGCTACCGCCATGGCATCAACGGGAACACCATTGGTCAGAAACTGCTTGTCGTGTGGGGCAATAATAAATTTTGTGGGCCTGCGGGGAGTTGTTTCCATTGTGTCTGGAGCTGACCATGCCTTTTGAGCCACCACAGACATCAGTGGATCGAAAGGTGGAGACACCCAGGAGGTGGAGGGTCGGGAACCAAATGCGTCCAGGAATACCGACTCATCCTCGGAAGGGTTAAGAGTAGTCCAGTTCCCCCTCTGCCTAAGAATCTCAAGGATGTCTGAGAAGGAGACGTCCTCAGAGGGGGATCTCATAGGTTCATAGGTTCATACTAGGCTATCTGCCCTAGGGCATTTATAAGCCTTGCCAGAATGTGTTTGGTTTTCGCCACCCATTTTAAATTTATTTTGCTATGCCCTTTTTCAAGGTTAGTATACTGTGCCTCTGTCTAACAGTGACACAGAAGTGATACCCGGGGTAAACCTACGATCTCCCATCCACTCATCAAGATTCCTCTTGAAGAGAGTCAATGAGGGACTCTGCCTAACCTGGACTGGGATTTTATTCCAGAGTGAAGGGAGCCTCTGGGTTATGAATCTGTCCCTCCAGCATGTCCTATTTATTTCAGTGCTGAGGTTCAAGTCTCTCGAGCGTAGCTCGATGGGATTTGGATTTTCTGAGGTGCAGCATGTCCATTAATTCCGGGCTGGACATGGCTTTATACGACAGGCACAGATCGCCTCTGAACAGGTGGTATGCCACTGAGTAGAGCTGGAGTTTCTTTAACCGGGCAGCATATGGCATCTGTTTGAGCCCTTTGATCCTCTTGGTGAGGTACTTTTGGGGTCTTTCCAGTTGCTGCAGGTGTCTGGTAAGGTACATCCCAAATGGGGCATTGTACTCAATTATGGGCCTGATGAGGGATGAGTAAAGAGGCACGATGACCTCCCCTGATCTAGATGTGAATCCCTTCATGATTAGGTGGGCTATATAAAATGTTTTTCTAACCACTTTGGCCACATGGTTGTCAAATGAGAGATTGCTATCAACTTGGGTCCCCAGGTCCCTAATTACTTCTTCTGTACTTAATGGATTACCACCTCTGTGGTAATTTGTGGGCACTTTGTTTTTGCCAAAGGGGATGACTATACACTTTTTGGCATTTAGCTTGAGGCCATGGCTCTGGCACCAGTTGTCTGTTTCTATGAGGCCCTTTTGGAGGATGCGTCTGTCGGCTGGAGAGTCGATTATGGCGCCCAGTTTGCAGTCATCTGCGAACTTGGTCAGCCACAGTCCTTCCGTGTTGGCATGTACCTCCAAGAAATATATACCGAACAAGAGAGGTCCCAGGACTGAGCCTTGTGGGACACCACTTGTAACTGGTTTGGAGTCTGACATGGCTCCAGCTATTCTAATCATGTGGGTTCTGTCCTTGAGCCAGTTTGCAATCCATCTAGTGACATAGGGGTTTATATTTAAGCTGGTGAGCTTATCTATAATGCCCGAGTGGGGTATTGTATCAAAGGCTTTTGCGAGGTCCAGGTAGACAGTGTGGACCACCTTCCCCTCGCCAATGGCCTTGGTGACTGTTTCAAAGAAATCAACCAGGTTTAAGAGGCAGGATCTGCCCTTAACAAAGCCGAACTGGGTAGGATCCAGTGTTTGTAGGTCCCCAATATCTTTATTTATAAGGTCCATGATGATCCTTTCCATAGCTTTGCAGACCAAGCTAGTCAGGCTTATGGGGCGATAGTTCCCAGGATCCGTTGAGGCACCACCTTTATGGAGAGGGACCACTGTTGCTGTACGCCACTCTTTGGGCACATATCCTGTAGTAAGGCTGAGATTGAACAGTAGTTTTATGTTTGGGTTTAGCTCTTCTTGGAGTTCATGTAGGACGCAGCCCAGGACACCATCTGGTCCCATTGATGCTGTGTTTTTTGCTTTGGACATGGCGGCTCTTACCTGAGCATCTGAGATGTCAGGGGAGCAGCACTCTGCTGGGATAGATATTTGCCCTTTTGGTGGGGAGGGGGGGAGAAGTTTGCACTGAACCTGTCAGCTAGGATGTTGGCAATGTCTGTGGGTTTGATGTATTTTTTGTCATTTTGGACTAATTCTGAGCATATCTGGGAATTACCACCCAGGTTCCTAACATAACTAAAGAAAGCCTTGTGATTATCCTTAGTGTCCTGTGCAATTTTTCTCTTGAAGCTGGCCTTAGACAATTTTATGTGTGCCTGTAGTTTTTTGCTAATACTGATCAGTGATGCCTTCCCTTTTTGGGATTTTGCTCTATCATTTAGTAGCTTCCTCCTTCTATTGTATAGTTTGTTTATGGCTGGGGTCCACCAGACAGGACGTCTGCCTTTGGAGGATTGGGTCTTGGTTTTATTTGGGATCGCATGATCCATGCATTCCTGAAGGTGTTCATAGAATGCGTTTATAAAGGATTCTGCGGTCTGGGCCGTATTTTCCACAGGCCCGGGGGCTTTGAAGGATTCCACCTCAGTTTTGAGGAGTGTGAAATTTGCTTTAGAGAAGTTTTTCACTGTGGTTTTCTGGGCAGGGGGTGGGGTCGGGATGTGAATATCCAGTGAGATTAGTTTATGGTCTGATCTTACCAGTGAGGGATACACTTCTGGTCTGGAGCATAGAGTCAAATATCAAAAGTGCCAAAGTACTGCAAGCAGACAATCCAAAAGGAAAAAACACTTTTATAACAAATATCAAAAGTGCCAAAGTACTGCAAGCAGACAATCCAAAAGGAAAAACCACTTTTATAACAAATATCAAAAGTGCCAAAGTACTGCAAGCAGACAATCCAAAAGGAAAGTGTTTTTTCCTTTTGGATTGTCTGCTGGAGCATAGAGTCCCCATGTTGGTGATGATCAGGTCCCGTATGTTTTCCCCTCTTGTGAGAGTGGTAACAAGTTGTTCCATAGCATTTGAGTTTATAAATTCTAGGAACCTTTGGGCTAGGGTGTTGGAGCTAGAGTAATGCTCCCAGTCTATGTTTGGGTAGTTGAAGTCACCCAATATAATGGTGTTTGGAAAGACCTTTATATTTTCCAGTGTTCTCAGGAAGGCCGAGTGGGGTTCCTGGGTTTGGGAGGGTGGTCTGTAGCAGGCTATAAACTGGAAGGCAGTTTTACCCACTGTTAGTTGCACATGGATAGTCTCTGATGCTTCGTGCTTTGCCACCAACCTGGAGGTGTGGGTATCTTTGATGAATATCGATACTCCCCCTCCTTTTGTGGTTCGGTCCAAGTTTTGGGGCCAAAAAGCATGGTATGAGGTATAACCTGGTAGTGCTGGGGTGCTCTCGGGAGCCCTGAACCAGGTTTCTGTTACTGCACAGATATCGATGTTCTCCATGCTAAGGAGAGTTTCGAGTGCATCTTGAGGTTTAGACTTCTGGCGTTGAGTAGCATTACTCTTAGTTTCTTATCCCTTGTGATACCTATGGAGGTGGGTTTGTCTTTTGAGCCTTGCCTAAAAGGCACTATGGAGTAGCAAGAGCCTTTGCCAATATCCGAAAGCCCAGGGGTGACAGGTGCAAGCCGTCCCTAGCGAAGCATCGTGGCTTGTCAAGCATATCATCCCAAGCTGACAGGCATTAGATCCCCTTTGAATGACACCAGTACTTAAGCCAATTGTTGAAATTGATCATCTTGTCTTCATATTGTGGCATCATTCTTGGTGAGGGTAAGATGCTACTCAAGGTCAGGGTCATACCGGCCTGGGCTACATGCTCAGAGAGCTCCTTTATGTCTCTTTTCATGTAGTCCAGGGAGGTACATCTCAGGTCATTCACACCAACATGGACAATGTCTGAGTCATATTTGTACTTGCCTTGGAGTGACCTGAGTGCTTGTGTTATGTGGCGGATCCTAGCGCCCGACAGGCTGCTCACCGTGACCCTCTCCTTGTTCAGCCTGGTGAGCGGGACGTCAATGTGCCTGACGATAGAGTCACTTATTACAAGTGTATCAGGTGTGTTGTTTTGCCTTAAGGGCTGTGACTGTTTGGCACAGTGGCTTTGTGAGATATGTGTTGCACGTGTTTTGTTTTGGGGTAGCGGCTGCTTGGGTGTCTGCTTTGGAGGTCTCTGCTGCTTCGGCAGATCTTTATTTAGAGCCTCTGAGTATGTTTTTGTGTGATTATGTGTTTGGTTTGCTGTCGTGGTAGGTCTTTGTGAGACTGGAATTGTAGTGAGTGTGGTTTCCTTCTCCTCCTGACTGGTTATGCCAGTACTGAGTTGAGAGAGCTTAGCCACCAGTTTGGCTATATGGTTGCATCTCTCACATGTGTTGGAATTTGTTGGGAGGAGGTGAGGGTTGTCTGTGTACATGAGGCAGTTGTAACATTGCCTCAAGATTCCCAGATTCACCAGCTGGACTGGAGAGGAGATTGACAACTGACCTTTGGACATGCTAGAATAATATTGGGAATTCCTTAATAATTGAAAACCAGGGCCAGTGGGGAGTGAGGGTGTAGTGCTTTTAATTTTTAGTGCTGACTTATATAATTGCTTTAGTGAGCAAGTGCCAGGTAACTTAAGTGCAATGTGTTACAGGTAACTTAAATGCAAACACGACAAACAGTAACTTTCTTTCAAGTGAAACAAGGAAATAAGTACAGTAAGCAATGCAGATATCACTAGTGATCCACAGAAGCTGAGAAGCCGTATTAGGTGGAATTAGCGTTCCAGGGAAATAACAAGCAAACAAACAACAAGCATATAAACAAAGCTAGATTCAGCAGGCCTGGATCTAGTATATGCTACAGCAAACAAGGTGTACCAATTTCAGTAAGATACAGTTCAAATATTCAGGCACTATAAACCTTTAACCAGCAATTCCCAGCTCAGAAGGGCAGAGTCCAGCCTCTTCTCCCACAAGAGTGCAGACCACAAACCTTCTTAATGTAAAATAACTGGCCTGAAGCCCAAGTGCTTAAACCAGAACTAATACACTTTAAGAATAACAGACACTGGGCTCTCAATCAGCAGTTCCCAACTTAGAAGGATGAAAGCTACCTGTCCTGCCACCACAGTGCATGCCACAAACCTTCCTAATGTAAAACAACTGGTCTGAAGCCCAAGTGCTTAATCCAAAAGACTTAGAATGATAGCTACACTTTAATCAAGTTACTACCAAGCAGTAATAAATACAATTGAATACTTTAGAGAATGCCTGGATTAGTGCTCAAGTTACACAAACAAAGCTAGATCCAGCAGGCCCGAATCCAGTCTATGCCACAGCAAACAAGGCGCACCAACTTCAGTAAGAAGCAGTTCAGATATGCATGCACTATAAGCCTTCAACCAGAAATTCCCAGCTCAGAAGGGCAGAGTCCAGCCTCTCCTCCCACAAGAGTGCAGACCATGAAACCTCTTAATGTAAAATAACTGGCCTGAAAGCCCAAGTGCTTAAACCAGAATTAATACACTTTTAGAATAACAGACACTGAGCCCTCAATCAGCAGTTCCCAACCTAGAAGGATGTAAGCTACCTGTTCTGCCACTACAGTGCAGACCACAAACCCTCTCAGTGCAAAACAACTGGTCCGAAGCCCAAGTGTTTAAACCAAAAGGCTTAGAATGAGTTACACCAAGCAGTAATAAATACAATTGAGTACTTTTAAGATGATGCAAAAGTAAAAAAGTAGGTAGAAACACAAGTACAGTAAAAGCAGATTAAATTTTTTTTTTCTGAACAAGTGCTGAGATCAAAGAAACAGATTTGAGTGCTAAAATTAGAAAACTGGCTAGTTATAAGAAAAAAAAACTAAGCTAGAAGGCTTCCCTCCAACACAGAAGGGCTTGGGGGCTCAGAAGCCTACAAATAGTCTATACCACTTAACAGGAAAGGCAGGAAACAAGCTTAATTTTTTTTCTGTTTCCCAGATGCTCTCTTTGTACACAGTAGGAGTGCCTGAAATCAGAATATGATCTCACTGCACTCAGTTGAGTGAGCAAATGAGATGGGCCCAGAAGGAGTATCCAAACACAAATTTACAAGAGGGGCGGCAGTTGCAAGGCCACTAAGATTAACACCAAAACAAAAACAAGGAGGGTGGGTGGGACTAACTGAAGAGCAGAGTGAAAACTTCCATTTCAGTTAATATTCCTTCCACACAGTTAAAATCAATTTAAATACTGTATTTTTTTGAAAAAAGAGCAGATAAAGGTACTTAAATTCTCTTATACGTCCAGTTGAATATAGCAAGTTCTTAGCCGGCCAAAGCTGAGGTTTTTAAGCAGAAAATATTTCACACTGTACCACTTAAATAGGCAAGGACAGGAAATCAAAGAATGTGACTACCCCCACACCTGTAATTACTAGCAAATAACAAAATTCAGCAAACACTGACTAACTTCCAGTTCAGCTAATATTCCTTCCACACAGTTAAAATCAATTTAAATACTGTATTTTTTGAAAAAAAGATCAGATAAAGGTACTTAAATTCTCTTATACGTCCAGTTGAATATAGCAAGGTCTTAGCCGGCCAAAGCTGAGGTTTTTAAGCAGAAAATATTTCACACTGTACCACTTAAATAGGCAAGGACAGGAAATCAAAGAATGTGACTACCCCCACACCTGTAATTACTAGCAAATAACAAAATTCAGCAAACACTGACTAACTTCCAGTTCAGCTAATATTCCTTCCACACAGTTAAAATCAATTTAAATACTGTATTTTTTTGAGCATAAAGGTACTTAAATTCTCTTATACGTCCAGTTGAATATAGCAAGGTCTTAGCGCGCCAAAGCTGAGGTTTTTAAGCAGAAAATATTTCACACTGTACCACTTAAATAGGCAAGGACAGGAAATCAAAGAATGTGACTACCCCCACACCTGTAATTACTAGCAAATAACAAAATTCAGCAAACACTGACTAACTTCCAGTTCAGCTAATATTCCTTCCACACAGTTAAAATCAATTTAAATACTGTATTTTTTGAAAAAAAGAGCATATAAAGGTACTTAAATTCTCTTATACGTCCAGTTGAATATAGCAAGTTCTTAGCTGGCCAAAGCTGAGGTTTTTAAGCAGAAAATATTTCACACTGTACCACTTAAATAGGCAAGGACAGGAAATCAAAGAATGTGACTACCCCCACACCTGTAATTACTAGCAAATAACAAAATTCAGCAAACACTGACTAACTTCCAGTTCAGCTAATATTCCTTCCACACAGTTAAAATCAATTTAAATACTGTATTTTTTTGAAAAAAAAAGAGCAGATAAAGGTACTTAAATTCTCTTATACGTCCAGTTGAATATAGCAAGTTCCTAGCCGGCCAAAGCTGAGGTTTTAAGCAGAAAATATTTCACACTGTACCACTTAAATAGGCAAGGACAGGAAATCAAAGAATGTGACTACCCCCACACCTGTAATTACTAGCAAATAACAAAATTCAGCAAACACTGACTAACTTCCAGTTCAGCTAATATTCCTTCCACACAGTTAAAATCAATTTAAATACTGTATTTTTTGAAAATAAAAGAGCAGATAAAGGTACTTAAATTCTCTTATACGTCCAGTTGAATATAGCAAGTTCTTAGCCGGCCAAAGCTGAGGTTTTTAAGCAGAAAATATTTCACACTGTACCACTTAAATAGGCAAGGACAGGAAATCAAAGAATGTGACTACCCCCACACCTGTAATTACTAGCAAATAACAAAATTCAGCAAACACTGACTAACTTCCAGTTCAGCTAATATTCCTTCCACACAGTTAAAATCAATTTAAATACTGTATTTTTTGAAAAAAAAAGAGCAGATAAAGGTACTTAAATTCTCTTATACGTCCAGTTGAATATAGCAAGGTCTTAGCCGGCCAAAGCTGAGGGTTTAAGCAGAAAATATTTCACACTGTACCACTTAAATAGGCAAGGACAGGAAATCAAAGAATGTGACTACCCCCACACCTGTAATTACTAGCAAATAACAAAATTCAGCAAACACTGACTAACTTCCAGTTCAGCTAATATTCCTTCCACACAGTTAAAATCAATTTAAATACTGTATTTTTTTGAAAAAAAGAGCAGATAAAGGTACTTAAATTCTCTTATACGTCCAGTTGAATATAGCAAGTTCTTAGCTGGCCAAAGCTGAGGTTTTAAGCAGAAAATATTTCACACTGTACCACTTAAATAGGCAAGGACAGGAAATCAAAGAATGTGACTACCCCCACACCTGTAATTACTAGCAAATAACAAAATTCAGCAAACACTGACTAACTTCCAGTTCAGCTAATATTCCTTCCACACAGTTAAAATCAATTTAAATACTGTATTTTTTTGAAAATAAAAGAGCAGATAAAGGTACTTAAATTCTCTTATACATCCAGTTGAATATAGCAAGTTCTTAGCCGGCCAAAGCTGAGGTTTTTAAGCAGAAAATATTTCACACTGTACCACTTAAATAGGCAAGGACAGGAAATCAAAGAATGTGACTACCCCCACACCTGTAATTACTAGCAAATAACAAAATTCAGCAAACACTGACTAACTTCCAGTTCATCTCGGGGACCCTTCCGAATCCTCCAAGTTGGTATCTGAAGTGACAGACTCAGGGGAGTCAACATGTTTCTTCTTGCATTTCCGTTTTCAAGGGGGCTCCTCTGAATGAACACGGGAGGCCTTGGAAGAGGAAGATACACCCAATGGGGTGCCCTGGAGTGGTTGTTCCCCACGCTTGGGGTCTGGAGGAGGGGCAGAGGCAGGAGCAAGCACCATGGGGGAGGAGCCGATGAGGCTGACCGTGAGGCTGACTCAGATGCCAGCACACTCTTCATGACCTTGAAGGCGCCTCTTCCCGATATCGGAGAAGGTTCCGGCTCCAAAGAGACCGGAATCCTTCCCGGCACTGAGAGAGAGATGGCTCTGAAGCCAATGTAGGAGCCGAACTCACCAGCGCCGAAGCTCTGAGAGGGAGAATGGGGTCAGACAAGGGTCCGATGACACTCACCCCCTTGGAGCCGATGAGGGAGTCCAGGTCCCCAGATCCCACCAAGGACAGCACCATGGAAGAGATCGGAGCCGACGATGGAACTGAAAGGGTAGGTATCAGTGCCGACAATCCCACGATCCCAGCCCCAGCAAGCTCTGGCTCCAAACTCAAGGGATGAGTCGAAGGAGGAACTACTGCAGAGACAGGTGAAGCCGAACCCTGATGAGGGGGGCTGGATAATATTTTAGTCAGGGCCTGCGATTTTAAAAGCCTGCTCACCACTCTCTCCAAATCATGGTCGGATAGTCTAGATGACCGAGAAGAGTGGGATCGGTGACTTCGCTCCAACTGTAACAATGGTGACCCTGGAGCCGAGTGTATCGACTCTAAGGATGGTGATCTAGAGCGTTTTCGACTCCCTGACGGTTCCGACAGCAGAGTCGAGGCCAACTGGGAGATAGGTACTTCGGTTCCAATCGGAACCAAAGTTGGCTGGGAGATAGGTACTTTGGTTCCGGCCAGAACCGAAGTTGAAGCAGACACCACACCCGACGACGGCTCTGAACTGGGAGCCGGCAGCTTCGATGGCTTGGAAAGTTTCACTGACTGAGCCTTAGCCGGTGATCCTTCAGTTTAAGCAAACCCCTAAGGATAAGCTTATTCCTACTCTCCTGCAGGACTCTTAGACTAAAGGCATGACACACTGAACAAGAGTCCTGCAGGTGTAGGGCGCCCAAGCAATAGACACAAGAATTGTGACCATCTGTCAGTGACAATTTCTGACAGCATGAGTCACACTTCTTGAATCCAGACACTTTCATGTCTTTAGACATACCTGTAAAGGAAATATCAAAATACAAAGAAAGAGTACAAAGGGAAGTAGGTAACTAGAAAAAAACACACACACTCCACACAAGTTACCACACCCTAACAGCACACACAGACTCTATAATAGAAGAAAGGGTAAACGGACCTACTAACTACCACAATTTCTAGTGAAAAATTTACTACCTTAAAAAAGGAAACAATGATAAGCCTCTAACTAAAAACGGCTACCTTAAAAAGGAAACGGGGGAGGGGGAGGGAGGGGAAAACTCTCTAAGAAGAAAACGAGTTTTCAAGGGGAAAGACTAAACACCAACAAATACTACAACTATGTATGAACACTAAGTATTCTAACAACTAACTATAATAATATACAAAAAGTTCTATATATATAAAACAATAAAGTGAAAAAAAATACGACCTGAGCCAGTAAACGCAACCTCATAGCAGAAGCGGCAAACGAGATCTGGGTATCTAGCGCCAGGCATCATGGAATATAGGGGGGCCTTGAGCCAGTAAGCAGCTCTCAAGCTTTTGAAGATGGCCGAGTCAGAGTCGAGGATTGGCTCCGAACCCAACCAGCAAGAATGAAGGCGAGATAGACAACTTAGCATACCCTGTTGAGTAAGGGGTAATTAAGTTTTCACAAGTAAGATAAGCTGAGATTTGTTTATAAACACAGTGCTAAAGAACTTTGCAGAGAGAAGAGAGCATTGCAATAGATTGATAATTAGAGAGCTCAACTAAATTTGCACCATTATGGATTAGTATAGTGTGGAATTTTTTCCAGAGGGCGGGAACAATGGATTCACTAATTGAGCAGTTTATGAGGATGGAGACAGGATATGCTATAGAGACAGCAGCAGCTTTTAGGAAGAGAGGCAGCAGGTTGTCAGCTGAAGGGGAACCTGGTTTAAGTTTGATAAGAAGTTTTTTGATGTACTGTAGCTAGTTGGAATGGGTTTTAGTGAGAAAGAACTGTTTCGCAGTTGGGGGGGGGTGGTAGGAGGTGTGGGGCTGGTTGGGTGGACAGTTTGCATATGTTTGTTGATGGTATCTGTGAAGTATGAATTGAAAATTAAAGCAGTTTCAAGGGGTGTGTTATTGGGGCAGGTGTTAGGAGTTGAAGGATTTCCTGGGGGGAGAATCTTGTTGACAGTATTCCAAAATGTTTTAGGGCTCCTGGGTTCTGTATCTTGGGCTGAGAGGTAGTAGTTCTTTTTGTCAGACTTTATGTGTTTTTGGTTAACTTTCTGAGTTCCCTATATTGTTGGTAGTCTGTGGGAGATTTGGTCTTAGTCCAGAGTTTCCAGGTGCAATCTCTGTTATGAATAAGGGTCCAAGTAGAGTTGGAGAGCCAAGGGGGACACCGTGATTTGATTCTGACAGTTCTGGGAGGGCCAAGGGAGTTTAAAATGTTTAGGAAGATGGAATTCAACTGAAGGACAGCTTGATCTAGAGGTAGGGAAGAGAGGAAAGACCAGTCAATAGCATAGAGATAATTACTGAATGTATCTGGGTTGAAGTTGGTTAGCATTCAGCACTCTCTAAATTTATAAGGTCTAGAGAGGTGGGGGGAGAATCTTTGGACACGTATAGGGGAGTGGTCACTGACTGAGTCTGGTAGGGATTCAGGGTAGTGATAGAGGTCAGGCTTAGAGACAAGTATCCAATCCAAGACAGAGCAGGTATTTGTGGGTTTATGAAGAAAAGTGGGTGAAGATATAAGTTGGGTGCATCCATATAGGTTTATGCTGGTGATGGGAGAGTTAGAGATGAGGGTGAGCAAACTGATGTCAACATCACCCAGTATTATTGTTTCATTATGTATATTGTTAGACACCCACTGTAGGATTTGTTCTAATAGGAGCATGTTCTGTCCAGGGGGTATATAGATGGTGACTATGGTTAGAGTTTTATGATTGTTGAGCTTGCAACTGGCAATAATGAGTTCAGCTGGGTGAAAGGAGGGGGAGGGTTAATTGGGGTAGATATGCATAGGAGATGAGAGTACATAATGGCAATGCCTCTGCCTTTTTTGTGCGTTCTGTCCAGGCGTAGAATGTTGTAATGGGGGGATTCTTTGTCTACATTATGTGGTTTGAGCCATGTTTCAGAAAGACTATGTTGGGGGAGACCTGGGCTATCCAGGTGTGGATTTCAGTTATCTTGTTAAGAATGTTATGAATGTTGATTGAACAGAAAGAGAGATGTTTGAGACTAGGTTTAGGTACCTGCTGATGTGTTTGTGAGGTATAGGTAGGACTTGATGAATTAGAGTGTGGGCCAAGGTTTGGCTGAATGTCACCTGTGAGTTTGAAGGATTTTTAGTGGGAGGAAGAGAAGTGATGTATAGGGGCACTGTGAGTGAAATTTCTGTTTAATTCTGTGGAATGAAGGGAATTTTGGAGACAGTTTGATTTTGGGGAGATTGAATTCGGTACATGAGAGGAGTGAGGGAGGAAAGAGAGAGGTGTAGTGTCTGCTGGTGTCAATTCTGTTATGAGAGGACGTGGGAGAAGAGGGAAGTAGGTTTAGCTGAATGTGGTAGGAAGTGAAGTTACTTAGGAGAAGAAGAAGGCAGGGTAAGAAGAGAGGGAGGAACATTCTGGAAGATGACGAGAATATGAAAGGGGAAGATGTTTGATAGAGGGAAGGTGTATGGTAATAGTCAGCTAGAGGAGGGTGGATGAGAGCAGTGAGCAAGGGTGGGAGGAGTTAGATGTAGTGAGTTGAGAGGTGGGAGGGATTATTTTAAGAGGGGTAGGATGTGATAGGTTGGGGGCAGGAAGTTGGGGATCAGGGATGGTGGGGTTAAGATGGTTAGTTACAAAGATAACTGATATGGGAGTGGGTGGGAATGGGGGTAGGATAGGGGAGCAGAGTGAGCCCGAATGAAGCGAGGGCGAACAGAGCGGGCAGAAACTTTGAGGCAGCTTGTTACACCAAAGTAGAAACAATCAGTTAGCAATGTGTGCAAGACAATGGAGCAGTTAAGAGTAGGCAGTTCCTACAGGTAAGAAACTTATGCAGGTAATAGCAACCTAACACTTGCCAATTATTAGTTCTGTACAGTTTTACAGCTCTTGATATTAACAGTTGCTAAAAAGAGTGAAGCAGAATTGAGGGAGAAAGTGCAGGGGAAAGGAGAGGGGGAGTCCAACAATATTTGTTTGAGTTAGTGAGCACGCCACTACTCAAATAAGCACTAAAGTGTTGCACTACACACAAACTTGCCTGGTACACCAGGAAGACTACTGAAACTAATAGTTTCCCTGCAGATGAGACTTGAAGTCTTATATTTCTTGCCATGAGGAAGCTGCAAAGGAGTGGGAGATCCAGTTAAGCAGGGTTAGTCAGTCAGGTGTGCTCGGTGGGAATTTGAGAACAGTAGCTGTAAGAGGGAAACAATGTTTGGATGGGGGTTTTTGGTGGGCTGTAGGACAGAAGATATAGGATCACTGAGACAGTGTCTCAGTGTAGTAATATCAGAACTAGACAGGGAGGATAGGACATATTATTTTATATCTGATAAAATGAGAAAAGGACATTTCAGTGTTCTGGAACATTTTGAGGCAGTATCAAATCTTTTCGGGGTACAAAATTAATGAAGTTAAAACAAAGGCAATAGCTGTTAATTATGTACCCACACAAGAATTGGTTCAGCAATATCCATATTTATGGAGAAGTGATAAAATAAATTACTTAGGAGTATGGATTAAAAAGGATTCTGGTGTGGCAGCTAACAATATGTGGTAAGAGATTAAACAAAAGATAATACAAAAACTGAGAAATTGGAATTTCTGTTATATGCATATGGATTGCAAGATACAAGCAGTTAAAATGTTTTAGCCCCCTTTACACAGGTCAGGCATATTTTTATCAACCAGAGGAGAAGTTGTTGATACCAGTAAATAAAGAACCAAAGGATTTTATCTGGGAAGGGAAGATGGCAAGAGTCAAGTGGGATAGGCTGATTCTTCCAACTGAACAAGGCAGTTTGGGATTACCCGATTTGAAGTGGCATTTCAGAGCTACACATTTAAGGCACTTATGCATAGCGCAAGCAGAAAGCTATAATTCAAAGTAGAAAGGGATGATGATGAAACAGGAGGGAAGCTCAAGAAACAAGGAGAGACTGTGATTTTGGATGTGCAGATCTTTAAGAAGAATAACAACAATCATACAGAGTATTATATTCATAAAGTAGCAGAAAGCATTCTAAGAAATAAGCCAACATGGGAATACAGAAATGAAATTCTTTTGATACGGATGACTACAATTAGGGATACAGACAATAGGCAAGATGGGGCTGGAAATTATTGTAGAAACTGGCAAAAGAACCAAAGTATTAGGAGCAAATAATTAGAGAAGGAAAGGTAATAGAATGGAAAGAGGTCAAGAATTTATTTGGACTGCTATCAAGGATTGATATCAGAGTATAGGCAAACAGAAAGAAATAGGAGGATCCTAAGTGAAAGACCAGCACTGGTACAATTTTTAGTAGAATCTAGAACAGAATAATAAGTAGAGCATACAAAATATTGTATGACAACTATAAGAATCAATTAGAGGGGTTAGAAAGGATTTGGAAGATAGACTGAATAAGCAGTTTGCAAAGAAACAATGGGGGATATATGTATGTCTCCCAAATATGCAACAAAGTCTGGAAAATTTAGGATCTTTGCTTGGAAGTGTTTACATAGGCATTTTTATACCCTAAGTAGACCCCAAAAAAAATTTCCTCAGCTAGACACCAAATGTTGGAGGTGTTGGAGGTGTGATGAAGACGAAAGGGGTAATTCTGAACACATTTTCTGGGAGTGTAATGAGTTGACAAACTTTAAAGATTCCCTGCAGACTGCTCTGACAGAGACAATCGATGAGTAAAGTGGTGTAACTAAGGAAATTAGTTAACTCCCCTACTAGACCCGACAAAGACAATCATTCAGGAAGCATTCTGGACTGGATTTTAGTCTCCCACCCCAATAATATCTTCAGTAGCGGCACTTTGCCTGATTCTCTCAGTGATCACTTACCTGCCTTCACTTGCCGCACCCCTTCCTCTATACACTTACAACACAACTATATCTTAACCTGCAACCTCAAAAACTTCAACCCACAATCCTTTTCCATTACCTTGAAACTAATGAACTGGAACCCTCTGACAACTCTTCCTCTTGACAACACTGTCACTTAGTTTAACACTACTTTTACTAACTTACTAAACTGCTTTGCCCCTCACAGAACTAAATGAGCAAAATCCATTATTGCCCCATGGCTTTCTAAAGACACATTATCCCTTATGCATACTCCTGACAAATCATGGAAACTCTACCAAAAATATAAAACACCAAACATTCTCACTGAATACAAACAACTTCATAACAAAGTTAAAAAACTAATTGCTTCTGACCTCAAATCCTACTACTCTAAGTTTCAAAACAACCACAAATCCAATCCTAAAAAGTTCTGGAATAGTATCACTTCTCTCATCAGTCCCGACCAAAAATCCAATCCATGCCTTCACCCTAGCTCCCCTGACTATATTATAGCCTCCAAATTTAACTCCTTCTTCATAGACTCTGTTGTCAAGCTCATCACATCTTTCCCTCAGAACTCCATCGCTCCATACACTCCTATTACCCATCACCCTCCCCTATCCCTCTTACTTCCTAGCCCTCTCTCTTCTCCTTCAAACCCATCCCAGTCTCCACTATAAAAAACTCCTCCTAAAACTAAAACCCTGTTCCAACCCCCTCAACACCCTTCTGACTAACTTCCTTAAGCTAGCTGCTGATGGCATTGCACTCCCCCATTGATAAAGTATTCACCCTTTCCATACAAGAATCTTACATACCCCTCCTCTGGAAAAAAGCAGGGAAACAACAACACTGACATCCCCAATTTCTGCACTATCGCCATTCTCTCCCCCTCTCAAAAATTCTTGAAAAATGTATTCACCTTTAACTTCTACTCTACCTCCTCAACAACCACTTACTTACCCCATCACAACATGGATTTAGACCAGGACATAGTACCACCTCAGCCCTTTTATCCTTTCTCAAAAACATCAACCACCCCTGTGATTCTGGTAATACTGTATCTGCTCTTCTCTTAGACCTTTCTAAGGCCTTTCATAAAATATCCCACTGCTAATTTCTTTCTACCATTACTACCATGCATTTGGTAAATACCCCATGGCTGTGGTGAGACCAAAGTGCAGAGCTCTGAACTGGAAATAACTCTCCCAGCTGTAAAGTGCAGATACTTTCTGGCAGATCTGTCCCTTTATATGTGGAAGTAGGCATCCTGAAAATCTATAGAGCACATCCAGTCATTCTTTTTCAATAAAGGATGAACGGACTCAACTGTGACCATCCAGAATTTTGTATGTTTCACAAACTTGTTCAAGCGGCTTAGGTCAGAATTGGTCTAGATTTCCATTTTTGTTTTGCACCAAAAAGAACTTTGAGTAAATCTAAATCCTCTCTAGTCTTGTGGGACCTCTTGGATGACTTGATTTCTTAAAAGCTTTTTTATTTCTGTAGTGACTGCTTCCTCTTGCGAGGGTTGGAAATCAGGAAGTCTTTTTGGAATAGAGGAGGGGTGGGGAAGGAAATGAAATAGCCCCTGGTAATAATCCTCTGTAGTCATTTGTCTTGAGTGATGGACATCCAGACTGTTGGCTACAAGGATAAGTTTCCGCCAACTACCTCTAGAGTGCAACAGTCAAGCAACCATTTTGGAGTGCTGGAAAGGCTTTTCTGAGAAAGGTTCGCAGAAGCCCTGATTTTTCAGGCTACCTTTGCCCCTGGGGTGAAGGCCATTATAAGACTCTCCGCCCTCTGAATTGGGGAAGGCTGTTTATCTGGAAGTGTCAATTGTAGATCCCTGTGATTTGCAAAACCAAATTCTCTTGCCTCCTTTCTGGTTTCTGGAGAAAGTCCTCTGAAGGATGTAGAATTTGATCCTTATGGCATATAAGGATTTACCATCTTTCTCACTTCTTGAGGTAGTCTCTTTACCTTTAGGATCAAAAAGGGTTGATCTGTCATAGAAGGCATTGACAAAAGATGTCTTGAAATGTTCCACAAAGTCACATAGCCACATCCAGGTGTGTCTCCTTATGGAAATGACTGTGCTGGTTGCTCTGGACACATCTTTAGTCGTGTTGGAGATAAGGCACATAGAAACAATGGATAATGACTGAAGGGTCATCAAGTATGCATCAATAGATTTCTTCTGATCACAGACGAGGCCCTTGGGAGAGATTTGGCTATCTCCTTGGTCAAATCCCTCTGAAAACATGCTGCATATGCCAAGTAATTAAGCGTTCTCAATGAAAATGTAGATGAAGTGCAAACACACTTCACATATCAGTCCAGTGCATGAAATACCATGTTTGGTGGATGCACAGTGAACTCTCTTCTGCAAGTTCCTTTTTACTGGCTACAGCCACTACCATTGAATCTACTGCAAGCCCCTTGCTCCAGTCTTTGAGAGCAACAAGGAATTTGTCATTTTTTATGGGAATGGGCTCAACTGTGTCCAGTTCCTTCTACCCCCCCCCCCCCCAACAAGCAGATCAGGTTTTTCATCTCATCAGTCGGGAAACTACCCAAGACATAGATGGACCACAACCAAAACCCTCAAGGAAGTCTGACTCTTCTGGAGAAGTCACTTAGAAAGACCTACCCCTTTCTAAGAAGTTCAAGGATATCTCCAGATGAGATGTCCTCATTGGGAGATCTGGAGGAATCTTCTCCTTCATCAAAGTCAGTGTCAATGGTAGGGGATTTCTCAAAAGAATCCAAGTTCCTCCTTTTGCACTTGTGTTTCCTGTGTACCACTTCCATGGATTGTTCAGGGTGGGACTCAGAAGCTGACATGATCAGCTCTATGAGAACTTGTTCAAGCCTTCTGGAAACTGGCTGTCCCAATGTGACAAGAGAAGGCTACTGACCCTGGGAATTCCCAATGAGGGAGTGTTGGACTTGACTTTGAAGAGTAGCCTTCTCTCTGGGATGAGACAGCACTCTCTCAAAAGCTTTGAATGTCAAGCTTGGCATGGATCTGGGAAGCCTCAATCTAGGAGTGGAAACCCCCAAATGTAGCTCAACCTTGGATGCCATTCTTCTGGGTTCCGATGCTGATGCCAAAGCCAAATTATAAGGCACATAGCTCCGAGACAGAGGAATGGATCCAAGGACCATGGGTCCCTACTTATCCTTTCATAGTAAATGGTGACTATTCAGCTCTGAGATTCAGACGAGTATGATGGGTTCGGAGCTGATTTCATCAGAGTACTCATTAGAGTAGAGGATGTGTGGACTCTTAGTTCTGACACAGATCTGCCCTGGATGAAAGTAGTATCTGAGGGTTCCAATCCAGAAGGTCAAATTGGAGAAGGTGCCACTAAAGAATGAGAGGAAGATGTAATTTCTCCAGTTCCAACAGCAGTCAGTTCTGGAAAGACCCCCAGTTGAATCTGAGTCTGAAGAAATATTCTCATCATCTTGTCCACATCAGCTACTGTAAGGCTCCTGGAACATCTAGCTGACCTAATAAATGAGGTAAAGGAGGGTGGTCTAGAATGACAATGTGGTTTGTCCTGTAAAACTGAAGATCAAAGGCTGGGTGAGAGAGTCTCCAGCAAAAACTAGGAGGCATACAGGATCCTAATATTATAGGATACGAGAAAAGTGATGGCTCCAAACGTTTGAGTATTTTAGGTGCTGGAGTCAATGAAGGTGTCCGTCCAGGAACCTCTTTATAAAATTTAAGACCTAACATTATCTTAATCCTCTTAATTGTCTTTATACCTGTCAGAGGGTTTTTTGACAGAAGGAGGAGAAGAAGAAGAAGCAGCTGCAGTCTTCCCAAACCCGGAGGTTTATCCCCAGATGAAGGTTGAAGGAGTCCCTTCAATATAACTTATTCCTCCTTTCAGTAAGGACCCATTGGGCAAAAGTTTTGCAAATGTAGCAGGTGGTGTCCAGGTGCAATGGGCCTAAACAATGCATGCACTTATTATGCGCATATGAATTTGGAAGCTTGCGGGTGCAAGCTATAAATCTTTTAATCCCTGAGGGTTTTTCTGCCATTTTGGCTGTGAAAGAAAAGCTAAGAATCATAGTAAACAAAGTTTGTTTGCAAATTATCTAAAAGTAAAGATTATAAAGATAATAAAGATCTTTTATATGTATGCAGAGTAACAATAAGCAGAAACAGTTATAGTAAATTATGCAAAGGCACAGATAATAAAGATTTTTTTTATATATAGTGCCCTATGCCAAGGATGAGAAACAAAAAAAAAAGAAAAAGAAAAATGAAGTATGAGAAAAACACTTATTTTTTAATAAAGATTCAATAATTCCTGCCTGAGCACTTGCAGACCCATCCAACATTTATGGCAGAAAACGAGATCTGAGGTAGCTCATTCTCTACACAGGGATTATGGGGGGAGGGGGGCTGAGCACCAGGTCCAAAGTTTACAAGTGGCCAAAATTGGATCTGAGGTTAGACCAAAACCCAAACACTGAGCAGTGGATGGAAAAGACAACATCAGATCAAAAGTTATGTACTTGCCATAACAATAAAGTCTTCATTATCCATGTCCACACACTTCATATGAAAGACTGCCTACTGATGGTAGATCCAATTTAGCATTTCAGGAACTCTCCAAAGGTCAAGCTTCTTCCCTTGCTCCCATAATCTACCTCACTATCCTAAAAATCTATAGAGCACATCCAGTCATTCTTTCTCAATAAAGGATGAATGGACTGAACTGTGACCATCCAGAATTCTGTATGTTTCACAAACTTGTTCAAGTGGCTTAGGTCAGAATTGGTCTAGATTTCCATTTTTTTTGCACCAAAAAGAACCTTGAGTAAATCCAAATACTCTCTAGTCTTGTGGGACCTCTTGGATGACTTGATTTCTTAAAAGCTTCTTTATTTCTGTAGTGACTGCTTCCTCTTGCAAGGGCTGGAAATCAGGAAGCCATTTTACATTAGTAATAGGACCTCACTTTCCTTTCTTCTCCAGATCTAGTTTCATGGTCGTTTGACTATGGACCAAAATAAAACATCCCATAATCCTGATTATTAACATGCCTTCTCCTACTGACCTCTGCTGCTGTCAACAAGGTCAGTAGGGAGATGGTCATCTTCCAATGAAGAGGAAGGAGGGGGCATGTTTTATTAGATGGACATGGATCGTGAAAGTCTATTTTTATGGTAAGTATCTAACATTCATATTTTACATGATTCAGTCCATTCATTTTGACCAAAGGACCATGCCCCCTACCATACAACTTGGGTGGCATCATAAAAGAATATCACGGAGGATGGCGGAGGTCTGAAGGAAGACCTAGATCTGGAGATGATATCCAGCCTGTAGTGTCTTGCAGAAGCATAGAGTAAAACCCCTGTAGTTCATAAATGTCATCCACTGGTAAATTCCCAAAACAACTGAAGATGTAGATATATATCTGCTTGATATAGAGTTATTTAAATGAGCTCTAGGCTTACTTGGAATTGTCTTATTTCTGGAAAGGAAACGTTTACCAGTGCAGTCAGACAACAACATGTACAATGTAATCTTGGAAGTTATCTGGACAAGTCTGCTAAAGCAAAAAAGTTGGGCATCTTTTCTTAATTTTTTATTCTATGTAAGTAAAATTCTAGTTGTCTGGGAACATCAAGACAATTGTACCTTATATTCTCTTCTACTGATGAATTCTGGAAAGAAAATTGGAAGATTTATTAACTGATGCATTTTTTTTCAAGCTATGGCTAACAGATTTTATGTAAACAGATCCTGCTAATTTTTGAATGCACAGATAAACATACCTGTTACTACCTTTGACAGTTATAGACATCACTTTCCATCTGAGTCAAACTACCAATCAACTGCACAATTTAAAATATGTAAATATGTAAACAAATAAATGTGGCAAAAGTTACTAAAAATGTATGACATACATTGAGCATACTATTCAACATCTCTACTTCCTGGAGATACCTCCAATAAGCTTACTACCTCTGATCAACACTACTGTTAAGTATGTATATAATTTCTAAAATGTGTAAAATTCATTACTGTATAATTTTTCTGCACAGATCACTGACTGTTAAAAGAATGATTATGTCTTAAAAATAAGTACTGTGTATTTCCATTTAATTATGGTTTATATGTACATAAGCTATATTGTAAGTAGTTTAATTTCTACTTTTTATGTATTTGTTATGTTGCACCAATCTGTAGCCGTATTCCTCCAATAAGTTGTTGATTAAGTGGATAACATTTTCTTTGTGTCTCTGTGCCCGGGTCATGGCTGAAAAGGGCTGTTGTACAAGCCCACCTACCCAGTTATCAAAAATAAATAAATAAATGATTAAAATTTAAACGGGTAGCTACCTTTGGCATAAAAGCTGGAGTAGTTCACAAAGTAACTCTGTCTTTATGAAAAATTATGTATGGAGGTCAACAAGAGACAGCATGCAATTCTGAGATTGCTCCTGCTGATGCAATAAGCACCGATATATGATTTTTGTCTTCTTTGCCAGTTCAAAAGGAGAACTAGTTAGTTTTTCAAGAACAGAATTAAGATCTCATGGAGCCAGCCAAACCCTTAAAAGAGGGGTCTCAGGGGGGAAGAAATCCCTCAAAACAGCTTTGTGTACTTTCTGAGAAGCTAAAAAAGAATGGTTAAATTTTGGTGATAGTTTGAAAGTTTGAAATTGCTGCCAAGTATACCCTAAAGTATGGAAAAACTAGAAATGAAGAATTGTTGCAGCAGGTGTTGTAAAGGGGTCTAGTACTCAATGAATGGCATAAAAAGAGAATTTGGTTTACCTTGCATTCTGTGAAACCTGAATGGCTTATTATGTGGGTAAAACAGATAGAAAGTTTAAGTTCAGGATCTGGGAACATTTATACGACATACATAAACAGGTCTCACCTAATGCATTAGCTAGGCATGTTATGAACACCTCTGTTTTGCACACTTTTAAATTTTATATGGTAGAAAACTATAAGGTTAGCAGCAGATTAGGGGACATTAGTAATAGGACGGAAGTAAATGAGACCAAATGGATAGTTAGATTGCGGGCTGATGCAGGTAAGGGACTTAATGATAAAGTCCCTATGAAACCAGTCTTACAAGCTAGACTTCTTACGAATTAACATTTACTTCAGTTTTTTATCAATCTTATATCTGTTTTAGAGCTTGTCATATTTAAAGGAATTATTAGGCTTAGTATTATTTATATACTATTTAAATGTTTTATATGCACAAACTTATATTTAGTTGTAAAGCGTTTTTATACATATATATATATATATATATATATATACACATATATATAGATATATATATATATATTGTCTACATATATGCTTTTCATACATGTCTTTAAGTAAATACTTTTCAATTAGAGATTAACTAATTGGGTATTAGGTATGATTGGTGTATTTAAATGGAAGCCTGTGATGTTACTGTAGATACGTCTGAAGAAGTAGTGGGATACAATGTGAAAGCGCTTACGTTTTGTGTTTTATTTTATTAAATGGACTTTTTGCAATAGTTGAATGGTGCCACTGTTTTGCCTTACACCTTTTTGCCTCATAACAACATCAGATCCCTTATTCTAATCAGTTTCAGGTGAACTACAACCCCTGCCCTGCATTTAGTAAACATGCGGGGGGGGGGTGCTCTGGTGAGACCAAAGACTCTGAACTGGTAATGACTGTCCCTCCATCTGAAAGTACAAGAACATTCTGGATACCTTTGTTATTTTTATGTGTAAGAAGGCATCCTGAAGATCCAAAGAGCACATCAAATCTCCCTCCTGAAAACAAGGAAGGACTGATTGAACTGTGATCATCTGGAAAATGTTTTTCCCTGCATAAAGACTTAAGTCTGAGGTCCTTCATTTTTGAAGACTAAAAAGAATCTGGAGTAACCCCAGATTCTATCTGATTTGGTGGGACCTCTTGGATGGCTTTTTTTGCTAGAAAGCTGGACAGCTTTAATTTGGCTGCTTGCTTCTGGAAGGGTGAGATGTTTGGATGTGGGAATTCTGTGCACTTTGGGGTCTCAGAAAAGGGTAACGAAAGTCTCTGAAATGATTTCCCTGATCCACGTGTCCTATATGATTGTCAGCTACATACCAAGATGTATGGGTAGTAGGCACATGTTTGCGTCTAGAGATGGATAGTCAGAAAAGCCTTCAAAGGTGCTATGTCTGACTCTGGGGAGTTGGGGTGCTATGGAAACCTTGATTTTGTAGTCCACCACTGCCTCTAAGACAGCATCCATTAGTGAAACCCTCACAACCGCAGTCTATGTAAGAATGTTTCTCATATGTCAGATGATGAGGCTTCTTAATCCATACTCTCATAACACTCTTTCTGCTTCTAGAACATGATCTTTTGTGGTTGTTAGCTGTACCCAGACAGCCACAAGCAATTTCCCCTTTTGCTTATTGTTGAGGAACTTCTTCTTTGCCCAGGTTCTGAAGAGGGAGGATGTATTAAAGGGATGCTGGTAAAGAATATCTTAAAGTTTTCCACAAATCCTCACAGTCTGAGCCAGACCTGTCTCCTTACAGTGATCCCTACCCCAGATGCTCTGGCTGCTCCATCTACAATACTGTGAATCAGCCTCATGGAGAGTTATGTGAAATTATTCTTGGTTTTTCAGTGTGTCTAGTATCATGGAACTCCTACATAGTCTCATTTCTGATGTGTTTGTGTGTAATAAAGCTACCTGAACAGAACCCACAAATGTTTGTCTGTTTTATCTTGACCAGGCAAGCGACATGGTGTTAGAACCAGGATTAGAAGAGCTACTTCTGAAAGCTATGAGGTGCACAGTTGAAGGTGATGGCAGACTAAGCAGGTTGAGTGAAACGGAGCTCAGACAAACAAAAAAGGGCCAGAAACAAGCTGAAAGCAAAGAAAACTGCACAAATGATTTATTTGGCAAAGAAAATGAAAGCACATTTATAAGTCACAAAATGCATTATTAATCAAAAGAGTAGCACAAAAAACATTAAGCAAACGAAAGGCACAAACCACATTATTAATTAAAAAAATGTTCGTAAGCACGATATTTGATAAAACTAGCAGAGATATTCATATGGGGCTCAGAGTTAACTTTGGTTTGCATAACAAGCATGGCTGATGTAAAATGGGCACAAGAAAAGTATAATGAGCATGATAAGAGATTAAAAGGGCATAACGAGTACAATAAAAGAGCAAATTAAGTTCTAAGAGCAAGGCGACTGCGTGTTTTTCAGTAAAAGACTGTGTTTGGGCAGAAACTACTATTTTGCATTGACCGAAGCCATTCAAAGAATAACTAGGGTTGTTCAAAGTATCTCAGAGTTGGCAAAGTGTTGATGAGTGTGTGCTTTATTATGGTGCAATTATTTCAAAGAGTTTGTTGGGCGCAAAGTACAGTTATATTGCAAAGTGCAGTCAAAGTACAGTCATTTCGAAAAGCTTCCTGTGCTGTGTGCATTTATTTGCAGAAAGTCACCATTTCAGTGTGTTTCTTACATTTTGCAGTTATTTTGCAAAGTACAAAAGAAACAGCCTCAGTTACTCACAGCATAAGGAAAATAACAAAATGTATTATGTTAGTGCTTTCACAGTATTCACCGCTTCATCAGACATACATTCTCTTAAAAAACAGAAGCATTTAAAACCATACAAATTAATGACATCACAAATCAATTAACAAATTAAAAGCACATTGTCAAGCACATAAAATCTCTTATCTATTTATGTGGAGAATAATTTACATCCCTTTCTAGATCAATGTGTCACTATATTGAAGGACACCAAGGCATTTCTACAGAATTTTTATATACGAACATGTAACTTACATACTGATTATTGATTTGTGACCATGGACATAGAATCCTTATTTACCGTCATACCCAATGAATGGGGACTATCTAGTATCAGGAAGTTTCTGAACAGTAAGGATTGGAATGACATGATGGTTTCGCTTATCTGTACACTGTTAAAATTAATACTTGACAACAATGTTTTTACATTCAATAATGAATTTTACCTGCAGAGGGTTGGCGTAGCTATGGGCACACCATGTGTGAACAGCTATGCCAACCTTTGCTTATTTCAATGGGAAATGGACTATATTTTATCTAACAACGCATTTACTGAGAATTTGAAATGGTATACACGCTTTGTAGATGATGTCTTTTTGTTGTGGGATAGCACTATTGAACACCTGAATGACTTCATTGCATATCTGCATACCACTGCTAGTTTCCTTAAATTTACACATACATATTCCTATAGTGACATTGATTTCTTGGATGTGAAGATTAGTAGAGGGGAACTACATACAATACACACAGGCCTCTATAGGAAGCTGGTTAGGAGAAATAACATCCTACATAATAGTAACATGCACCCTCGACATGTAAAGAAAAATGTCTTGAAGGGGCAGGTCTTCAGAACAATGAGGCTTTTCAATGATGATGTTGACCTGGTAAGGGCACTATCAAATCTTAAAGCCGAATTCCTTAGTAGGGGCTACAAAGCAGCAGAGATAGATAGCTATATATCACAGAAGCCTGGAGAGAAAGGCAGAATAGATGCAGGCCATATTATGGAGAAGAGACTCCACTTGAAATAAACTCAAAACCAAATAGAGTGAAGCCTGGTGATTTTAGGGTCACCCTGCCATACTCCACTGATATTAACAGTATATGTGATATTGTGAAAGCTAACTGGAACATTCTAAGAACTGTAGATGAATTTGAAAATGTGATAGGTGAAACACCGTGCTTTTCGTTCAAGAATAACACATCCCTTAAAAGGCATCTTTGCTATAATCTGAATAAGAACCAAGAAATTCCTTCAGAAAGAATTGGTACACATAAATGTAGAAATTGTATTGCATGTAAATATGTATATACTGGTGAATCTTATCAACACCCTATATTGCACTTTAACATTGATTTTAATTTTTACGCTGATTGTAGGACAAAAAATGTGGTTTATTTCAGTTTCTGTAAGATATGCTATGCATACTACATTGGTAAAACAAATCGTATGCTGAAAGACAGGATGCTTGAGCACAATATGTTTAAAAGAAGGAATGAATCATAGCTTTAGCTTCTTTGTGTTAGAAGTGTTAGTTGAAGGTACAAGGGGAGGAGACTTTAAAAACAAAACCGAAGTGGTAAAGCAAAATTGGATAATTAAACTTCAGGCAGACAGACCTCCTGGACTGAATGCCAAACTCTCCCTAAAACCCTTTTTGAAAGAGAGACCTTTGAAGCATTAAAGTATGATGAAACACTAAACTGTTATTTTTAAGATAGTGTTTAAAAATGTTAAGTGCTTGACAATGTGCTTCTAATTTAATTGATTTGTGATGTCATTAATTAGTATGGTTTTAAATGCTTCTGTTTTTTAAGAGAATGTATGCCTGATGAAGCGGTGCATACCGTGAAAGCGCTAACATAATACATTTTGTTATTTTCCTTATCCTGTGAGTAACTGAGGCTATTTCTTATTTATTTTCCGCTGTTTTGCTGCTGCTGGTTACGCTGCAAGTGCAAGCTGTTTTCTTATTTTGCAAAGTACAGCCATTTTGAAAGGTTCTTGTGCTGTGTACAGTTTATTTGCAAAGGGCATTCATTTCGAAGTATTTCTTACTCTGAGCTTTTTCCACCATGTACAGTTTATTCGCAAAGTACAGTCATTTCAAAGTATTTCTTATACTGATAAGGAGTGGTTTCACAAAGTACTGTGATTTCAAAGTGTTCTTGTGTTACGAAGACTTATCACAGGACCATAGGATCACAGGAAGTCACTAGGCTATTGGCCCGGAGGCCCTGATAAGCACAGCCAAGAGTTCAGCCCATGTTTAGACAAGTCAGCACCCGATGCCCCTGTCCAGCAGGGACATGGGTGGAATACCAGGGATGTACTTTCTGTTTCCAATCCAGTTATCCAGGTTGCACATAAAAAGGGGTAAAGAGGTACTCTGCTTGATGTGGAGAGGCAGTCTATTCCACAGATGGGGGAGTCTCTGGGACACAAATCTTATTTGGCAAAAAGCACTTATTTCAAAGAGTCTGTTGTGCTATTGGGCATAATTACAAGTACTGACATACAGTTCTGGCATATATTTATGCATGTATGTCCATACATGATTTCAAGCACCTTCACTACTGTGTGTTGATATGGCAGATGCATTTCTCAGACCAAGTCTACTTGTGTTTGATCATAATATAGCATAGAACTGGAGAGTATTTGAGCAGGAATACGATATTTTCACACAAGCAGCTTTTTCTGACAAAGATGCACATACAAGGGCATTCATTTTGTTTAATTTAGCTGGGTCAGAAGCTATAGAAAGAGAGCGTTCATTTGTGTATGCAGGAGAAGTATATGCAGGAGGGGGGCAAACTGTCATACTGTGGTACTGGCTGAATCAAGAGAGGACTCTGAGTGCTTAAAATATAAATTTAGAAAAATGTACAATCCTCAGACAAATGTTACATTAGAGAGGCACTTATTTTACACAAGAGACAAAAAGCCAGATGAAACTTTTGCAGCTTATATCACTGACTTGTGAAATAAGGCTACAATGTGCATATTTGGTGACTTGAAAGATGAGTTAGTAAAGGACAGGCTTGTGTGTGGCGTCTGCAGCTGCAGTGGGAAAGACTGCTTCCTGACAGTGATTTAACATTAAGCAAAGCCATAGAGATTTGTCAAATCCATGAGCACACAGAATGGCACATAAGTATGCTTACAAGTGATAAGAACATGGTTTCAACAGCCTCTAGAGCAAACATAGACAGTATGCAACATGTGGTAAGCAGAAACAGGCCTAAACACATGACAGAAGCAACCACTGTGGGTGTGGTAGGGAGAACCCAGAGCTTTCTAGCAAGTTCCAAGACTAGCTCAGTAAAAAGGGCATGTTCAGTACAGTATAAGAGTGAGTCAGTGAAACCTAAGTCAAATCTTATTGCTTAACTGTCATAATTGTGGAGCCAATTATGAGTTTAAACAAGAGGAGTGCTTAGCATTTGTTCAACAATGCCACAAGTGTTAAAAATGGAACCATTTTCAAAAGTTTTGTAAAATCAAGCAAGCCTCATTCAGTTATTAAGAAAAGTCACTCAAAAAACCAAGTTGATCATATAGAGAGCTGCAACCCTACTTTCTATGTAGATGGTGTATCAGTGGTTGGTGAAAAGGTTAATGCAGTAGATTTGTTGTCAAAGAATGAAGTATCATGTGCTGTCTTGATCAATGGTAAACACACAGAGCTCAAAGTAGACACTGGTTCAAAATGTAATGTGAAGTCAGCAGAAACATTTGCTAAAGTGAGGGCTGGTGAGCAAATTAATTTCATCAACTGTGCAAAGCTTGTTGCTTATGGAGGTGAAGAGATTCAAACTGAAGGCTCAGCAGTGCTTTCATGCTATTCGGCTGGGAACAGTTACAGCTTGCAATTTTATGTAGTCCGAAGACCTGTGCAGTCATTATTAGCTATCAGAGACAGTTTAAGAATGAAACTGCTTTCTTTTACCAAGGAAGTACATCATGTAAGCACATGTCTCAGTTCCAGCTTCAATTTTACTATTTTCTCAGAATATGCTGATATTTTCGATGACAAGCTAGGCAAACTTCCAGTTGTGTACTCCATGAAAGTAGACTCAGAGGTCAGTCCAGTGGTCAGACCAGCAAGAAGATTTCCAATAGCTATGCAGGACAAAGTCAAGGCCCAGTTAGACAAAATGGTGCAGCTAGGTATGATTTGTCCAGTCACAGAACCAACTCAGTGTGTGTCTTCTATGGTAGGTGCTCATAAGCAAAATTCTGATGAAATCAGAATATGCATTGACCGATTGGGCGTGGCCAAGGATGAACACAGGATAGCAGCAGATTTCTTCAGCTCCACCAATTTCATTACACTGACAGGAATTAATTACTTAAAAAATTAATTTTTGAAGTAATTTTCTTTCTAAATATGTTTGTTTTATATAGTTCTTGAACTATATCTAAAAAAGAAAGGAAATCTTAACAATATTCCTGTCAGAAATCACTTTGGAAATTTTCCTGTCAGTTTATCAGTCTGAAATGAGTTCCAGTAAGACAAATTCTCAAGACTCCAGCATCAAGAAAGAACTTCAGTCTCTGATAATTATAATCCAGCAACTTACTGCTAAGATGGATAAAATGGATACTAAAATAGACACCTTCATAGAAAAACTACAAAACAAATAGACTTGTTACATATAGACCTGCAACAACAGAAGATCCAGATGACAGGCATAGAAGAAGCTGTGAATGACATGGAAAATAGAATACAAGAAGAGGAAATCAACATTGAGTTTCTCCTGAAACAAAATACACATTTACAAACAAAGCTGGATGACCTGGAAAATAGATCTAGGCACAATAACATTAGGATTTTTGGACTGCCAGAAAATATTGAAGGTAACAATATTACTTCTTTTTTAACAACATGGCTCCCTAAAACTTTAGACTTACCAGAAGCATTCTCTTTTGGTATCGAAAGAGCACATAGATCTATAGCTAATACTAACTCTAACATAAACTATCCTAGATCAGTTATAGTTAGATTTCTATCATCTTTTGATAAAGAGATGGTTCTTAAATCTGCTTGGGCTAAAGCTCCTGTTAAGATTAATGAGACAACTGTGCGTTTTGACAATGACTATTCTTCCATGGTAATAGCTAAAAGAAAAGTTTTTCTGCCACTAATAAGGGAGCTTAAAAGCACAGTTTAAAACATACCTTCTGTTTCCTGCCAAGCTTAAAATCTTCCTTCCTGATGGTCCTAAAATTTTCGATGACTTAGACTCTGCTTTACTGTTTATCAAAAAAAATAAGATTTTGGATAAAATAGAAGAAATGGAATGGGCTAGTCCTTCATTAAAGAGACTGGCAACTGAAACTTCGTGGAAGACTTCAGAGAAGAAGAAGAGACTAAAAAACAAATGATTTGTTCTATGTTTTTTTTTTCTCTCATCATTTTATTTCATTATTAATCTTTTTAAATATAGTTCCTGCATTTCCAAGAAGCCACAAATATTTTGAAAAAGATTTAATCAAAGTTATTCTCTGTGTGCAAAGAAATGTTTTGTTTTATAACCAGTCAAAATATCTGGAGATTTAATGGCAAGCTGTGATTCAACTTGTTTCTCTTTCTGAAAAGGAGAAGTAAGGTCAGTAATTTGATACATTTTTTTCTTTATCTTTTTTTTTCTTCTTCTCCTTTTCTTCTTTTCTTTGTTTAAACAATGACATTCTATTTAGATTATGTAGTGGGTATAGGGTGGGGGAGGGCAGGGAGAGAAGAGTAATGAAAATATGATTAATAGAATAATAACATATTTATTCCTTGTAAAAAGTTTATATGTTCTTCAAATGCTATTCCTAATTATACTTTCTTGATTATACTGCTTATGCTTGTTTGTAAATAATCTGTCATGCTTTAACTAATAATAATTAGAACTAAATAATAAATAATATGTTTTATTTTTAACTCTATTAATATAAATAGTAAGTAATATTCCATTGTATATACTTTTTATAGCTTTCTCTTATATTTTTTTATTTCTGCCTTACACCCTTTTACTTTCTACTCTCTTTTTCTTTTCTTTATTAATATATAGAAATGCTTTTGATCATATAGACACAGTAAATAATAAGATTTGCATAAAAATTGAGTTGGGACAAAAATATTGAGTTTTATTACTTATTAATAATTTTGGGCTTAATTTCACTTACATAGAGGCTGTAATAACCTGTAAAATACATTGTGAAGGTTTTGTCATGTTTAGATGCATTTACACTGCTAAATGAATGTTTGTCACTAGTTTTTAATAAGTTTCCCACCAAAATGTTAAGAGAGACAATCTGGGATGTGGGCTGTCTCATGCACAGTGTCCATGAGCTACTTCAAAAGCTTCAACTCTCAGAATTCTCACAGAGAAGCTGAAAGCTGCCAGTCTCACCTTTGACCTAGATATCACACTGACACATCACAGATTCAGGAATGTCACTCTACCAGGAAATAGGAATGATACAAATGCGACTATGTGAAGGAAAATTAACTCTTTAACATCTAAATGTGAGTTATTTTATATAATTACTTAAATATCTATGTTATAATTCATAAAATATGTCAGTTATAATGAGTTTAAATGATACAGTTTCTTGTAGTAAGTAAATGTCTTATTTTAGAAGGCATAGAAAATGAAACATTTATTCAAGTGTTTTTGAAAATCTACTTAACAGCAGCTTAATAATCTGTGTTAAAACTTATGTTCCAAACATATACATTACTATAACTCATTTAATTCATCTGATTGACAAGCATAAATAATTTTATAACTCTATTCTGGAAGAAATTGTCATGTGATATATTTTAAAGCAGTAGTATAGCATGGTTGTAAAATCTGGTTACTAAAATGTGTTTGCTGTGCATTATTTTGTATAAAGCAGACAGATTTATTGTAGGGACAGCAAGTAAGATGGTGCTCGGCAAGGACACAACTCAGTGAGATCATATATATATATATATATATATATATATATGTGTGTGTGTGTGTGTGTGTGTGTATGTGTGTGTGTATGCATATATATATATATATATATATATATATATATATATATGTATATGTGTATGTGTATGTATATATATATATATATATATGTGTGTGTGTGTGTGTGTGTGTATGTGTGTGTATGTGTGTATATATATATATATATATATATATATATATATATATATATATATATATGTGTGTGTGTGTGTGTGTGTGTGTGTGTATGTATATAAGTGTTTCTGAGAATCTGCATAACTATGCAGTATGATTTATAACAATTTCTATGAAAACAATATTTTATTCTATTGACAATAATGAGTTTGAGTAAATGCTCATATACAAGCAATTCAAGGTTTTTTTTGGAAGCTGTTAATTGCATTTACATGACAGAAAATAGATGCATCTTAATATATGTAATGTCTGAATCATATTAGCCAAAGTTTTTGATTTAAATGAATGTTAGAACTTATTTTTCTCTTCTCTTGATTTCTAACATCAAGATTATTTGAATGCTATTTGAATACAAGTGTTTTATATTACATGGATGTATATAGTAGTATGAACAGTTTAAAAAAAAAAAAAAAAAGGTTTATTTTAGTTTATATGATGCTGTTTTACCAAATCTGTAGTCTGGTCTTGCTAGATAATTGAATTGAAAACTGTTAACCTCAGTTAAATATAACTAGTATTAAATTGATAAGGTGGTAGCTGAGGTACTGCTGCTTAGGGTAGGGGGTTAACTTGAGTGGTAAATACTACTCTAAGTTGGAGTTTATAACTCCAGGCTAGATGCAAGGTTTAATCCTTACATTATTTTCACTTGTTCATTGTTATTTGTATATAGTTTTGACATCCACAATATATTTTGTACATTCACTGTCACTACAAACAAAATTGAATCCTATACGAAATCCCATAAGAGATTCAATAAATACAGCTATATTTAAAGGTACACCTAAAGGAGGAGATGTAACATTACTTATCTTGTTATTTGTTATTTTGATCATAAGATTCTTAAGTTTTAAAAATGCCAAATGACATCTTTAAAAGGAATTTCTTTAAACATTAATGGATTGAATAATCCATGTAAAAGGGCAAGCCTAATAAGATACATTAATTTACATAAGGCCAACTTAGTCTTCCTGCAAGAAACCCATCTCTTGAAAAAATATATTGATAAACTAGCCACAAACAAATATACAGTATTGGTTAGTTCAGAGCACACTCAGAAAAAAAGAGGAGTGGCTATTTTATGGAATAAAAGTATGCCCATTCCTAAAACCATTAAGTCTTATTAGGATGACAAAGGAATGTTTTGTATGGTTACAATACAAATTAATGGGAAGACTTACACTTTAATTAATGTATATTGGATACCTGGAATTGGTATTAATACAGTGAAACATCATCTTGATAAGATCATATCATTCTCTATAGGAGACATTATTTTAGCTGGTGACTTTAATTGTATACTACATGAAAATTATACTACCACTATAGGGAAAAGAAGAATTACATCTAATGCAAAACATTTAAATGATTTTGCTAATTCTTATCATTTGAATGATATTAATAATCAGATAGATTCAAATTCATTACCATACACCTTTTTTTCTAACAGATACAAAACTTATTCAAAAATAGATAGGGTCTTTATTTCTAACCAGATGGTAACAGATTTAATTAATTCCAAAATCATTTCATGTCCTATATCTGATCATAATTCAATTGTTTTTGAATTCATGATAAAAAATACTCATAATGTTCAGATCAAAAGGATACCAGCATACTTAACTCAACTAAAAGACTATAAAGAATATATACTTTCAGAAGTAAAACATTTTTTAGACATAAATAATACTCCTGAAGTCTCCATTGTTTATGTTTGGGATGCCTTCAAATCATATCTATATGGACAAAGTATCAGATGGTATAATAATAAAAGGAAATCTTGGGATAAGGAATTGTTAGATATTCAAAGTAAATTAGACTCTTATAAACATAATAATAACGAAAATATTATGGACAAGAAAGTTATTGAAGAAACAAACAAACTAAATGAGAAATACAAAGAAATTTTAACTCATAAAGTTAAAATAACTTTAGAGAAATACAAGTTTTTGTCTTACTCAATAAGCCCCAAATACTTACATAGACTTAAAAATAAAACAAAAAGGTTGAATAAACAAAACCATATCAAAGAAATCTTTTCTCTAAGGAAAAAGAAGAATGTTTCTAGTATACCAGAAATAACAGATGAATTTAGAAATCACTTTCACAAAATTAACCATAATAACATTAACATGGAACCTAAAGATAAAATAAAGGAGTTTATAACCACAAACATGAATAAAAAGCTTAATAAACAACAGATTAAACTATTGGACAAGAGTATTTCATATACAGAAGTTATTACACAAATAAATAAGCTTAAATCAAACAAAGCACCGAGTAATGATGGTATTATACCAGAGATATATAAAATCCTTTCTAAAAGTACATATTCATTAATACATAAGGTTTTTATTTTGGCCCAAACTGAGTTAATAACCCCCCCCCATCTTGGCAATATACATTTATTTCGCCAATTTTAAAACCTAATAAAGATCTAACTAGATGTACTTCATATCGGCCCATCTCATTACTTAATGTTGATTATAAAATGTTTATGAGTATTTTTGTTGATAGATTGAAGACAATCATTCCCGGCATTATAGATATAGATCAGACAGGCTTCATTGTAAATAGAAATACTTTTGATAATATAAGAAGAACTTTAACATTAATAGATTTTGCAAATAGGAAAAAGAAAGATTTAACACTTATTAGTCTTGATATAAGTTCAGCATTTGATTCAGTAAGTTGGGACTATCTGTTTACCTTAATGAAGTGCACAAACTTCTCAGATGCATTTGTAAATCTAATTGAGCATTTATACAAAGGAACGTTGGCTTATATTAAGGTAGGAACTTATGTTTCACAAAAAATACCCATTCTTAAAGGTACAAAACAAGGATGTCCACTTTCTCCACTATTATTCACTTTAGTAATGGAGCCTTGGGCTAATTTGATCAGAAACAGTACTGACATAGAGGGTTTTGAAATAGATGAAAATACAACATCCAAAATTCAACTTTTTGCAGATGATGTCCTAATTACATCAGCAGGATCTAATTCTTCTATGCAGTCTCTATTTGATAACATGATGAATTTTAAAAGTATTTCTGGTTTAATATTCAATGAAGAAAAACTAAAATACTACCTATATATACACGAAAAAATATTCTCATTAGTGATTTTACTAAATATGTACCCAATTCAGGTCAGATAACTTATTTAGGTATAATACTATCTAAAGATATTAAATCTATTATATATAATAATTATAATACCTGTTTTCTTAATATACAAAATCTTTTTAATACCTGGAATAATATGTTTTTTACTATGGAGGAGAGTCTTACAATTATTAAAATGATAATATTCCCCAAGATTGTATACTTAATACAATCAATAATACTTCCACCTACAAAAATAATTATCAAGAAACTGAATACACTAATGTTAAATTTCCTATGGGCACCTAATAGACCTAGGATTGCATTAAAGAAACATACTAATAGCTGGTCTCAAGGGGGTATTTATTTTCCAGACTTTAATTTATATACTATCTCTTCTATTGTAAAAGTTATTACTTTATTAATAGATCAGTCATATGTCACAAAATGGAAAGATTATTGGGAGCTAATTAGTATGCACTTCATGAAAATCTCCTTAACACATAAAAATATGATTGTAAATAACTCCATGTTATGGTTACTAAAGGAATTTTGCACTTCACCTATTACACCTAAACATATGGTTTGTTACCCATTAAATATTATTATTACTTATCGTAACTTTATATTCATGCACCCTAAGTATAGGGAATGGAATTTTATTGTATTCCCTATAATGTATACTCAGGGTTTGCTTTTGTCATCTACATCTGAAGGAACTCATTTAGCTATAGATAATGATCTAAAGTACTGGTATCAGTTGATATCTGATAATAAAGTTAAAAATCTAGATTTCTTAAAACATGAATTTGATCTAAGAGAAACTTGCTGGTTAGAGGTTCAGACCTTTAGACAACATCTCATTAATAAAATAGATTTAATGTCTATAACAGTTAAAGAATCTATTCCAACACTGATTGATTACTTGATATTAAATTTACAACATAAAGTTTCTGATAAAGGTAAACTTTCATACATACATAAAATTATCAGACAAGAAACTTTTTACAGTGTAGATTCATACTGGAATTATTTCACTTCTATTAATGGGGACCCACCAAATCAACAAGATAAACAATATATTTTGGAATCTGCTTATAGAACTACGTCTTCCATTGTCTGGAGACTTTATACATGGAAATTTTACATAGATCTTTTTATACACCTTTGATGATGAATAAAATAAATAATAAAGATAATTTATGTAAGAGATGTAATGTAGAAATTAATGCTGACTGGGCTCATATGTTTTATGACTGTATAAAATTGAAAGAATACTGGAAGTCAATTAATGAATTTTTGCAGGCTCTTTTACAGATAATTTCATTATTTCTAAATCTCTTATATTATTCAACACACCTGTACCTCAAAGTGTTAAAAAGGTTAAGCTTCCCTTGTTATGGTCTATTCTAGCAGTGGCTAGGAAAATAATAACTAGAAATTGGATTTCAGATACACCCCCTTCGTTCAATGAATTTAAAAATGTTATGAATATAGTGTGCCATATGGAAATAAACACAATTAGGACAAGAACAAATAGAAAAACATCTTATTGTATTGTATGGGATAATTTACAAAATTTGTTAAAAAAATGTTAATTTCAATAGCATGGTATTTTAGTTTAATTAATTGATCTGATTGTAGTGGATGTCTTTGTAAATACTTTAGTTGTTTTGTTGAATATTATAATAATACCTATTTTTAATTACTTGTATAAAATTGTTATGATATTTCTCTTATATGTTAAAACAATAAACCTGTTTTGAAAAAAAAAATATGCATTGACCCACAAGACTTGAACAAGGCTAAAAAGACCTCATCATCCTATGCGTACACTCAAGGAGATTACAACCCTCATGCCAAATGCCACTGTTTTTCTGTCTTACATGCAAAGAGTTAATTTTGGCAAGTGATGCTTGATCACAAATCTTCACTACTGACTGCATTCATTACCCATTTGGTAGATACAGATTCCTCAAGATGCCTTTTGGAATAAATTCTGCCAGTGAAGTCTTTCAGTGTGCAATGGAGCAAATTTCTTCAGGCTTCCAGTGTGCAATAATAGTTGATGATTTACTAGCTGGAGGTAATGGTGAAGCAGAGCATGACAGAAACCTCAGGAAAGTTCTAGACAGAGCGCGTGAAGTGTGTGTGTGTGTGTGTGTGTGTGTGTGTGTGTGTGTGTGTGTGTGTGTGTGCCAGTGCATTTTTGCAGCTATAAATCTCTCTGAAGTGCAAATTCAAAACTACCAAAAGTTACTTATGTAGGTAATTTATTTACCAGTATAGGCTTACGACTAGATCCTTCTAAACAAGCAGCCATTCTTGAGATGCCAGCTCCAGACAATGTCCAAGCCTTACAATGTTTTCTTGGTATGGTTAACTATTTGGGAAAATGTATTCCTGACTTTAGTGAGTTATCAGCACCTTTAAGAGAGCTGACATGCAAAAATATTGCATTGTCATGGTTAGAACAACAGAGAGCATTTGATAACATCAAACAGCAAACTGCTAAACCTGCCTACATTAAGATACTATGATGTCCACAAGCCAGTAGTTCTTTCTTGTGATGCCTCAAAGTTTGGTCTTGGTGCAGTTCTTCTTCAAGAGGACAAACCTGTTGCCTATGCATCTAGAACTCGTACCCAAACTGAGATGCAGTATGCTCAAATTGAGAAGGAACTTTTGGCAATTGTGTTTACATGTTTGAAGTTCCATGATTATGTTTATGGCTCATCAATCCAAATAGAAACTGACTATCAACCTTGAGTCACTATTTTAAAGAAGCCTATGCATTCCGCTCCAGTAAGACTACAAAGAATGATGCTCAAATTGCAAAAGTACAATTTCAAAGTGGTCTATACAAGGGTAAACTTCTTTATTTGGCTGATAACTTATCCAGATCACTCAGAAATACCACGGAACAGGTTGATGCAGAGAATTTTAACTTTGATGTCATGGAAGTGTGTAATTTGTCTACCACGAGACTTGAAGAGCTGAGATATCATACAATGACTGATCCAATTTTTGCAAAAGCTCAACCACTTCATTAATGTAGGATGGCCGTCAAAGCAATCCAGTGTACTGCCAGAAGTACAACCTTACTTTCCATACAGAGATGAGATGCTGAAGGAAGATGGTATCATTTTCAAAGGTCCAAAAGTTGTTCCTACTTCCTTACACATGAATACATTCAGATTTTGTATCATGGTCACCCAGATTCCGACTCTACCAAAAGAAGGGCCTTCTCTAGCAATCTTCTTGTTCAGTGTGCAACAGTACTAAGCCGCATTTGCAAAAAGAGCCACTTCAGCTTAGCCATATTCCTGAACAGGCCTATATTATTTCAGTGAATGCTTAAAATAGTGAACACTATTTAATCGACCCAATAAAGTTGAAATCCCTAAATCCCGAATACGTGGAATAGCAATTTTTTTCCCAGGGAAAAAAATCACTAGGCCACGTTGAGGACTTTGCCATTTCCTCCACTGTAGTGTGATCCCGGAGTTGGTATATTTAACTAGGGGGGTGTGGTGGGCACAGCTCCCCACATTGGGGGGTTTGGGGGCAAAGCCCCCCTACTTCATTTTGTGTTTGGATTTTTTTTTTTTTTTTTGTTTTACAGATCAGCAATTTTTTTTTCCTCTGGGGAAAAAATTGCTGTTCCATGTGTTCGAGATTTAGGGATTTCGACTTTAATGGGTTGATTAAACAGCGTTCGCTATTTTAAGGGTTCACTAAAATAATATAGACCCTTCCTGAACTACCTTGGTCAACAGTAGCAAATGACATATTTGAGTGGAACAGTTAACATTACTTAGTGTTGGTAGACTCTTATTCAAACTGGTTTGAGATCAATTTGCTACCTAACCTAACATCCAGTGCTGTTATTACTAAGATGAAACATAATTTTTCAGTCCATGGTAGTCCACACAAAGTTATTTCTGACAACGATTCTCAGTTTACCAGTCAACTGTTTCAGAGATTTGATAAGGAGTGGGACTTTATTCATGTTACTAGGAGTCCTGAATATCCTCAGTCAAACGGCGTTGTTCAACGTGCAGTACAGAGTGCAAAGCAGTTACTGGAGAGGTCAAACTTGACAATACCGATATCTTCTTGAATTTACTTAATCTCAGAAATATACCCTGTGACAATCTACTTGGCTCACCTGCTCAGGGACTTCTATCTAGGCAAACCAGAACAACCTTGCCTATTAGTTCCAGTTTGTTGGTGGCTAATGCTAAAAGCAACAGAGCAATCAAAGCCCAACTTTTTAAAAATCATTCTTCTCAGAAGTCCACTATGATAAAACAAGCAGATTTCATTTGTTAAAAGAAGGAGAGACAGTGAGGATGAAAACAGCGAAAGGCTTTGATCAAATTGGTCAAGTGAGAGGTTTATGTACCGAGCCAAGATCCTACTTACTGGAATCTGAGGGTACAGAGTACAGGAGAAACTGCAAAATCTTCTTCCTGTGTCAGAAATGATATTGTGGCATCGTACCTGTGATACAGACTCTAGATCTCAGAGTAACCCTGACAATGTTCATACCGAAGAATGTGTCACAGTATCCATTTCCATTCCTGATGATGTCCCAGATCTCCCCAAAGTTGAATATTCCTTGAAGACAGTCCCCGTTGTTAGATCCAATTCTGACTTTTATGTTACATGGTCAGGTCGTATTTCAAGACCTAGTATAAAATACACAGCAACATGGACATAGTTGTTTTATATGTGTCTAATTTTGTATGACTGCATATCAAATAATTAGTTCTGTATAACTGCATGTCAAAAGATCATTTCTGTAAATTGCATGTCATTGAATAGGTAATTTCATATATGGACTATTTCTCTAAGAGGGAAGATGTAGATCACAGCGTGTGTATGCACCTTTAAGAAGCATTTCCAGATGTAGCAAGTGCATATAAATACTGAGCACATGCAGGGAGCAGTGGCATTTTGAGAGAACAGCCAGAGTGTTAACATGTATGAGTGCGGTAGTCAGTTTGTTTACAAGTTTATTTAAGTTTAAGTTACACAAAGCCTCATTTCTAATGTATTTGTGTGTAATAAAGCTGCTTGAACAGAACCCATGAATTTTAATCTGTTTTATCCTGACCAAATGAGAGACAGTGAGGATGTATACATGTGAAGAAGAGTTCCTCCCTAACCCAATTCAACTGCAACTTGGACAACTGGATGGGAAACCGGAAATTCATTCCTGGTTTGGCACTTATGTCTCTAATGGACAAAGGTAACCTGTAAATGGTTCATCTCCCAGGTCCATGCTTACACTTATCAAGGGTATCAGAATTTTGTCAGAGATTTGGGATGCATGACTAGCCTTAAAAAGGTCCTTGTGGTTGTTAAACTAGTAAACACCTATGAACATATGAACCTATAATGGTCCATGGGAGGGGTCACCAAAGCTATAGAAGGGGTGGACTAAAATTCCTCTTGTAGAATCTCTTCCTCAGAGGAGGTGGAGTCTACAGGCCAAGATCTCTTCTGTTTTCCCAAATGTGTGGTCCTCTGGAGAGGAATGTGGGAAAGCCTCATTCTCACTAAAATCTGTTTTGTGGGGTGGCAAACTATGACAGAAAGACAAGGTGCCTCCTTTTGCATATCCTCTTTCTGTGAATGCTCAGAGTGCATTTTTCCATTTGTCCAGCAAAGAAATCTTTCCCACACCAATGGAATCCATGGAGGTTTTTTGGTGACAGATCCTATTGGGATAAGGACAAAAGACCTGAGGTCTCAAATTAAAAGGTCTCATGGGGTAGAAATGATACAGTGGGTGCCTCTTCAATAACTGACAACATGGGAGGTTGCCTTGGAACTGTTTCCATCAACTCAAATGCCAGAGGTAAAACTGTTACCAAAGAAGTCATCAGTACCATCACTGACATATACTTCCACTAGGTCAACACAGAAATGAAGATGCCAAAGCTCACAGCCAAGGTCACACATGGCACTGAACAGGGATCTGGCAATTAAAGCTCACAAACTGAAGACAAAGGCACCGAGAATGGTATCTTAATGGAATCAAGCCATTAATGTGAATTTCAGGCCTAGTGGTCCTTGACACCAATGGGATCAGTGTAGAGTCCACTGGAACCAAGGGAACTGACATAAATGGAAGAATTGCCAGCATGAATAGAGATGGTGCACTGACCTCATTCACATTTACCATTCTGAGTTCCAAAAACCAGGCCTAGAATAAAATCATGACACGTGAAGGGAGCATTTTTTTCTCTAGCCACTGCAGATACAGAGAAGAAATGGCAACGATAACATATGTTAGCTTTTTGCTATGTGTATATATATATATATATATATATATATATATATATATATATATATATATATATATAAAGGGTCTATATTACATTATCGAACTTTCAAAACTTCGAATCTGATATATTCAACACCATATAATCGAAGTCTTGAAACATCAAAAATATAATAAAACACAACCTACAAAAACAAACCATTTAAATGCTCTAAACAGGGAGGCAAGCCCACCTGCACTCCCACACCCCCGCTACTTAACTATACTAACTCCGAGATCGCACTACAGTGCAGAAAAGGGAACTCTTCCCTTTCCGTGCTGTATGGAGATCTCCATTAAAAGATTCAAAGTTTGAAGACTTCGATCATATGGTGTCGACCATATCAGATTCGAAGTTTTGAAACATCGATCTTCTGATATAGACCCTATATATAGACACTGCATGCTTACCGTCAAAATATAGCCATCTGGATATATATTTCTGATGTTAGATTATGAAGAAAGTGAAAAAAAATGATCACAGTAAAGATCACAGTAAGGTAATCTAATTTGCTACCCCTAGCATACCTCTGAGGTGTGCATGTGAGCAAAATTAAATAAATAATGTCCAGAATGTTCACAGACAGCTCAAATATGTGCATACCTCTGAGCATGGCCAGATCTGGAATAGGTGGCACCTGGCACAAAGGCTGAGGATGGGCCCCCACCTCCACTAACCTTGTATCAAAATCTCTTTATACAGCTGGATAGTTTGTGAGAAAGCAAATCTCACAGGCCATGAGGAACTATGTATACTGCAACACATTTTTATGTCTTATTTTTATAAGATTATGATTTGTAAACCATTTTTTTAACTGCCAGCCAGGAGACTGGCTATACCAACCTTTTGTGTACATTGTTTAGCAAGGCAGGTTGTTGTAAGTAAGGAATCTTTTGAGGGTAGGAATAAGGAGAAATGAATGCCATAAGCCGTGAGGGTCTAGATATACTGCAATGCATTTTTAAGTCTTATTCTTACAAGATTATTATTTGTAAAGTGTTCTATTTTTAACTAATAGTCAGGAGAACAATGCTAGCTATACCAGCCTTATATGTATACCGCTAAGTAGGGCAAATTGTAGTAAGCAAAGGGTCTTTTTAAGGGTAGGAATAAGGTGAAATGTATGCCTTACAGCAACTGTGGATGTGTCCCCTCCACTACTGTGTGTGATCACAGATAAAAGAAGTGATATTACTGTATCATGCTCATGTTTACACACAAACACACACACACACACACACACACACACACACACACACACACACACACACACACACACACACACACACGTGCACACACTGACACTGTTCCTGACAATCCAGATCGATCACAAGACACATGCACACACACATACATGCTCACAACTACACCCACAAATAAATATACTGTATGCTTTCCTGATGACAAAATCAGGAAACACCTATTAATCTATATCATGTCTTTGGGTTATGAAGGAAACCACAGCATCTAGATAAAACTCAGAGATGGAGGAATGCAGACTCCATAAAGAAAGAACAACAGTCAATAACTCAACCAAAGAAAAAAGTGCTTTGAGATGGCAATTCTACTTCCTTTTTAGAATTTTTAATACTACTCTCTGCACCACTGTAGTACTAACCGGTTGCTTTCACATACAGATAGCCAGGCCATCAGAGATAACAACTTACAGTGTATAATGCTGATGTCTGACTCTGTTTGAAAGTGAAATAAATTATGGATGTTTTGGTTAGTAAGATGCCTGACTCGACCATAACCACTAAACTTTATAAGAAGGAGTGTTCTAGGAATTCCCTACTCCATCGAAACAGTATGCACCCTAGGAGTGTTTTAATAATGTTGTGAAGGGACAGGGTATTAGGGTGGCCCGGTTACACAACATTAATGCTGAGTATGATGGGGGGCGAAATGTCCTGAGACAGAATTTCTGTATGAGGGGGTATAAGGGTAGTGAAGTGGACCCAATATTAACACAGGTTAATGGTTTGAGGGCAGGACAGGCCAAACCATATTTCTCAGCCACTACTAATGATGGATCACCTGAGGGGTTGGAGAGGATGGATAGGTATGATGAGGTAGTGAAGGTTCGAATGAAGTATACCAGTAATGTGAATGCAATAAAGTAAGTACTTCAGAAACAATGGTCGCTTCTGCTGACGGAAGACAATATCAGCAAGGTAGTGGGTGAAATACCCAGGTTTGGACATATGAATTGTAGCTCATTAAAGATGATGCTATGTTACCCTGATAGAGTGGCTAAGGATGTTGAGGGTGGGTATGGTACCCTCCCATTTGGCTGTTGTAATTTTTGTAAGTGGATAGACCCTGATAGTAATTCTGTACACCTGGATATGGGAAAAATCTTTAGGCTTAGAGTTAAGGTGGGTTGTAACACAAAACATTTGGTTTATTTGGCACACTGTAATTGCTGTGGAAAATTCTATGTTGGAAAAACAAATTGTATGTTTAGAGACCGTATTAGGGGATATCAGTATAGTATCCAGATGGGTAGTGCTTCTAATGCCCTGGCTAAATATGTGGCTGCTAGCCACATGGTACATGAATTTAGGTTTAAGGCTTTAGAGGTTAAAAATGTGGGTATGACAGTGGGTGATGTTGAGAATAGAAATGAAGAGGCTGAACTTAAATGGATACTCAAATTTGGAGCCGATAAATGCTCTGGATTGAATAGTGTAGTGTCTATTAAACCTGTGCTGAATAAGAGACGTCTGCCTAGGTAGGAAATTTATGTAGTGATTATGTGTGGCATTAATTTATGTATAGGATTTTATATGCAAATATTTTGTTACAGACTGCTTTAATGTTTATGTGTTCGTTTTTCTTTAAATGAAAGATGTGTCTGTAGTGATGTCACTATATTTTAATTGGTTTAACGTGAAGATTTGTGATTTGGGGCAAGAGATTGGTGAGTTCAAACTGTTTTTAATTTGGATTTATTATATACATGTTTTATAGATGTAATATTTTATGATAACAGTCTGAGGAAGCCATAATCTATATGGTAAAAGCACTTACCAATTTTTGTTCTGTTTATTAAACAGAGTTTACCGCAATATTGGATTGTATCACTTCATTGAAAGTGATTCATTTGGGAGTAATTTGGAACTGTGCATGGTTGCCGTGCTGCTGACTGTTGCCATTACCTGTTTGTTTTTAAGTGTAAAAGGACCACTCATGCTGATCCCATCACTACTACTACTACTACTATAAAGACTGTGATCTACTGTTCTGCATAGAGCACTGGCCACAATATAAACACGTCAGTCACCGGGTTATATAGAAATAAGGATAATGTTACTTGCCCCCATAAAAAAAGTGATATTTTCCAGCTCTGTTTCCTTAGATTTACAGGAGAATACTAGGCTAACTGCCCTGAAGAGTCATTTTAAGCCTAGCCAGTAACCCCATGGACAGAACCAAACATTGTACCTTGTGTCTATGAGGTGAAAACGATAACGATTATACCAAACCCAATATTACTTGTTCCCATAAAGTGATATTTTTCAGCTCTGTTTCCTGTTTCTATTATTGTAGTGATCTCTGTCCTTCAACACTCTTCTGTTACTTTAACTTTTGTACCAGTGTTTACCAGTGAAACACTTTAATAAACTGAAATGGTACATATGTCCTTTCCCTTTTCCCATACTTTCCTCAATAAACTTAGGCATACCTACAGCAACTAGGTCTACCAAATGCACTCTTCTAGTAAGAAGGCATCCAGAACAGGATCAGGTTATTGGGAAACCTCACCCAGCAAAGTTTATATTGCTCTGTTTTCACTATTGTAATGCAGATGTAAATGTACTTTAATTGGATGTGTGACTGATAACCAATTCATCAACAACCCCACTTCAGCAAATTTGCTCTTTTTCCCCAATGTGGTATGACACTGGAGGTGATTATATGCAGTAAGATTTGTAGGGGCAAAGCAATGAATGCCTGGTGGCTCAGTGGTAAGATCTTTGTCTCACAACATTAGGGTTGGAGTTCAATCATGACTTCCAGTCTCTGTTTGCAGATTGCATGTTCTCCCATATGTACATGGATTTTCTCTGAGTACTTTAATTTCCTCCGACAAATCAAAAAATTGTTGGTTATTTATTTCATTAAATTAAACTTCAGGCGCACACATACACACACACACACACACACACACACATATATATATATATATATATATATATATATATATATATATATATATATATATAGATTCACTTCATAACACTGAAAACTCAAAACACTGAAAATGAGAAAACTTCATAATATAGAAGACCAAAACACTGAAACTTCAGAACACTGAAACTCAAAACACTGAAAACACATATCATACATATACTGAGTTTAAACAACATAAATCATAGCACTTTCCACCAAGTGTAAGCGGGGGCAAGCCCCCCTGCTCCCCCCCATAGCCCCCCACACCCCCTGCTACTTAAATATATCAACTCCAAGAATGCACTTAGTTTAGTGAAGTGCAATCTTGTAGTTGATATATATAAGTAGCAGAGGGTGTGGGGGGGGGGGTGCAGCCCCTCACATAGGGGGGTGTGCCCCCCTGCTTACACTTGGTGGAAAGTGCTATGATTTATGTTGTTTAATCTCAGTATATGTATGATATGTGTTTTCAGTGTTTTGAGTTTCAGTATTTTGAGTTTTCAAGATTTTGAAGTTTCAGTGTTTTGAGTTTCAGTGTTTTGAGCTTTCAGTGTTATGAACTGAATATATATATATATATATATATATATATATATATATATATATATATATATATATATGTTCCCTATTAGATAGACGAAAACACTAAAGATGGAACGGCTTAGAAATCGAAAATGCCGTTCTTCGGAATCACTATTGTGAGATCGCAGTACAGTGAAGATCGGAAAAGTTGCCCTTTCCGCACTGTAGTGCAATCCCGGAGTTGGTATATATAATTAGCGGGGGGGTGTGGGGTGCCATTCGATCTTTAGTGTTTTCATAGCTCTAACAGGGACCCTATCCATATATATATATAGGTCACGGCTAAAGGGGGTCAGACTGAGAATACCCAGTTCATTTACCTAGTTAAGAAATAAAAAATACATTAAAGTAGAGTAGGGGAACTTGTATATAACATCAAAGGGTGTTTTGTTTTATTTTCACTTTTAAGATGCAAAGTTGTAAAAACTGGTAATCAAAAAGCAGCTGTTGGTCACACAGTCCATATTTGAATGTGTACTTGTAATGAACATCTATCCTAACGTCACATCATTACTGCATGCTAAGATTTCTTGGTTTACATCTAGAGATCTACCTGCAGCATAATACCTCTCTTTTCACAAAGATATGCATGGCTGCTTGAGGAATACTTATTCTCCTCCTCTGTAGACAGCACTGATGGCTGGATCAGTTTCTAAACCAGATTATGATCACATGTGCATTCTTTTACTCAGATTTAGAAAGACTGCTTTCTTCTGGCTATTTGTATGAAATAGACATCCTGAAATACACTTCAGATGATCAGAAAAAAAAGTAAAAAAATGCATGGAATCCTTTTGAATGCTACAGGAAACTCTAAATTACATGGCAAAAATCCCACCTATTTGACAGATTATTATGCCAGCCTGTGTTGCATCTACAGCCAAAGTAAAGCAAACCAGCATTATTCAGGTCTATTCATTAAAAGCCTTATGAAAATAGTATCAGAATGATCTGAGTATTTTCTTGGTGAGGATCCAAGATTTACAAACGAACAGAAATGAAACTATCACTATATGAATGTGATGCAATAAAACAAGAATAAGGAGAAGGAAATCCCTAAGTATTTTAGAAATACTGTTTCATATAGGTGTTTTGATTTTATCTTTATTATCGTGCCTTGCAGTTAGCACAGAGGATTAAAGATATGAGCTATTTACTTAATTTCTAATCCAGACTAATAGCTCAGGCTCCCAGCTCAACCCGGCCTACCTAGGCCTCCACCCAGCCCTTAACTTAAGGGTCCACTATTAAGCCCTAATGATTCATCTTTACTAACTAATATCACTAATTGAAATTTTTTTATACTATTACCTACTGCTATATTTTTGTATTTTTAATGTTGCCTGTCTCAATTTCCTAACTTATGTCACTATATTTGTTTATGTACCTCTGTTCTTTGGAGCTTTTCTCCCCGGGTCTCCACTGAAAATGGACATGTATCCAGTTGGACCAACCCGGTCAACAAATGTAAAATAAATAAAATAAAAATAAATAAATAAATAAATAATTTGTCTATGTACAGGGTATGATTCCTTCCCCCTTTATTTGCCTGCTGTGTGACTGAGCAAGTCATTTAACCAACAGTCCTCCATTGTCACTCCTGAGAAGGAACACTTTGCCCTATGGGCTTACCTTGTCAAAACAGGTAAAATTAAATTACAAAATATATAAAATATTATTAGAAAACACATTTAAAAGGATGTAGTTAGAATATACAAAGTAAGATATCCTGCAGTTAAACTGCTGCTTGGTGCAAAACACTGCAGAAGGATAATAGAAGTCAAATATTCTGTGATCTTGATTCTTCATTAAGACAGGCAGAACCAAAGAGACAAAGGGAGGGGGTATGCTTCCTTTTGCTGATTGTTGTGCCAACAAGCCATTAAATAGCCATGAAGCTAATAACCTGGAAAAACTACTGATCTTTGCCATGAGACAATATATTCATGCACATAATCACACAATCTATAATAATGTGCTAACACTCTCCTCCTCCAGTAATGACACTTTTCATTAGCTACCTCAAAAATACAACTGGAATATTCTAAAAATACTTACCCCTAGATGATGCTATAATTCACATTCTACCTCTGCTCTCAAATATTAGAAAAATACATTAATAACTCCTTTCCTATCATTACAATAACAGTCTACTGTCCAACTCTCCATGTTTTTTTGACATCACCACAGCACTGCTACTGCTCTGCCAAGTTTTAAAGAAATCATAAACACTAATAAAAACACTGACAACCTAGTATCCTAGGTTCATAGGTAGGTACTAAGCTATCAGTCCTGGGGCCTGTACAAGCCCAGCCAAAAAGGTACCCTGGCTTTTGCCACTCAAGAAAATTATTTTCCTGTGCCACTGTCGAGCAGATCCACAGATGTGATCCCCGGGGTGAATTTCCTATTTCCCATCCAATCATCAAGATTTTTATTGAAGAATGCTAAGGAGGAGCTTTGTTTGATATAGATAGGTAGTTTATTCCAGAGTATGGGAAGTCTCTGGGACAGGAATCTATCCCTCTGGCATGTTCTGTTTATTGTGATGACAAGGTTTAGGTCCCTAGAGCGTGTAGCTTGGACGGATTGGGATTTCTTTAAGTGGAGCATGTCCAACAGCTCTGGGTTTGACACAGCTTTGTATGTTAGGCAGAGATCACCTCTGAGTAGGCGATATGCGACAGAGTAAAGCTGGAGTGTTTTGAGACGGTCTGCGTAGGGCATCTGTTTGAGGCCGGTAATCCTCTTTGTGAGGTATTTCTGCAGCCTTTCCAGTTGTTTTAGATGTCTTGTGAGGTACATACCAAAAGGGGCGTTGTACTCTATAATGGGTTTAATGAGTGATGAGTAGAGGGGAACAATGACCTCTTTTTTTCTGGATAAGAAACCTTTTGTGATGAGGTGTGCCACATAGAAGGATTTCCTGACTACTGTGGCAATGTGATTATCAAAGGAGAGACTACTGTCCACCTGTGTCCCAAGGTCTCTTATCACACTTTCGGTGTTAAGTATACTACCGCCTATGTTGTAGTTCATGGGTACAGAGTTTTTACCAAAGGGGATGACAGTGCACTTTTTGGCATTGAGCTTGAGGCCATGGCTTTGACACCAGGCATCTATCTCAGTGAGGCCCTTTTGTAGGATGTCCACATCGTTAGGAGTTTCAATTATGGCTCCTAGTTTGCAGTCATCTGCGAACTTCATTAGCCAAAGACCTTCTGTGTTAGCCTGTACTTCAGAGAAGTAGATACCAAACAGGAGAGGACCCAGGACTGAACCCTGTGGTACTCCACTTGTCACTGGTCTGAAGTCGGATTTGGAGTCTGCTACTTTCACAGTGTGGGTTCTGTCAGTGAGCCAGTTGGCAACCCATCTTGTGACATAGGGATTTATACCTAGTTTAGTGAGCTTATCTATAATTCCAGAGTGGGGGATGGTGTCGAAAGCCTTGGCAAGATCTAGATAGGCTGTGTGAACCACTTACCCTTGTCTACGGCTTTGGTAACTGCTTCAAAGAAGTCTATCAGGTTTAGGAGACATGATCTGCCTTTTACAAACCCGAACTGGGTGGGGTCCAGAGTTTGGAGATTACCAATGTCATTAAGTTCCATGATGATACGTTCCATGGCCTTGCAGACCAGGCTCGTCAGGCTAATGGGGCGGTAGTTCCCGGGGTCCATGGTGGCTCCCCCTTGTGGAGTGGGATAACCATCGCTGTGCACCATTCAGCAGGCACAAAGCCTGAGGTGAGGCTATGATTCCCTCTTAAACATGTCAAAAGTATTTGACGCAGTTTCACACCATTTCCTGCTCCATGAACTATTCCCCTAGGACCCTCCCATTCATCCCTTAGCTGGTTCTACAGCTATCTGACTAACAGACTCCAGACTGTAAAATGGAAAAGAGATCTCTCCCCTTTTCAGTCTCTCTTGATGTACCTCAATGATCTATTCTAGGCCCTTTACTATTCAACATATTCACTAACAATCGTCACAAAGCTACCAAAGAAACCTCCATAGTATAATACACAGACAATGCCATGCTCATATGCTACTCCACAAGATGACCCAAGACTCCTTTTCCTCAGCTGAGTCCTGACTATATGACTACCAACTACTTTTAAATGCTAAACAATAATGCTGCTGTTATCCAAATCTCTGTCAGCATAGAAACAATCCTACATCACATCAGCAAATAATGCCTCAATTGAAACAGTTTCCAACACTTCTTCTTTTTAAACAAAAAACATCTTTATTGAATTATCACTTACAACATAGGCAATCATACATTTATATAAATGAAAAACAACCATATCGACATATTTTCAATTGCAAACATTATACATCACTTATAATCTTCTATACAGTCACTGTCAATCGAACATTACAGGGCTCATTCAATTCCTGCCTTCCCTTAAACCTCCTTCCTCATCCACAACATTATTCTGCATGTATTGTTTCCCACAATTCCCATTTTTTCTATGTAATTCGCTCCTACCCTTTTCTAAAGATCTCACTTCCAGTTTTTTTATCTCTGCTACTATACTCACCACTTCTAATACATTTGGTTTAGACTTTGATTTCCATTTCTAGCAAATGCTTTTTTTGGTAAACATCAGAACTAAACTCAACAAGGCCTGTGTCTAGGCAATTCAGATCCTGTATCACAGCTCAAAAAAAACCTAATTTCATTAGTTACATCAATTTGCTCACCTAGTATTTCTGACAGAGTAGTTTGCAGCGTAACATGAAAAGGATTCCTGCACGTGAAGCACTTGCACGGTCCCAAGATAATATGAAGCAAAAAAAGAAGCAGAACCAGCAAACCATGGGTCCTAAACATCAGACTTTTATTGTGCCAGGTTAAAAAACCTCCACATATTTTGCATTTTTGCAACAGACCGGTTTCGGTAGGATACACACAACCTTCATCAGTGAATAAAATAAAGTAAAGCAAAAATGTAACAGAGCTATATATAGAGAGGTTACACAAAGCCCATTGGTTGATTCAAAAATTATCATTAAGACCAGGTGGGAATAATCCCCCCAGTTTGATTATCCATTTCTTTTCTTTAGTGTTAAGAACTGAATGCCATCCTGCCTTATTGGTTCTATTCCCATGTATGATCTCAATCACCATGAATGTAAATTTGGCAGTGTTATGTACCAGAGTATGTTTATATAAGGCATTTGTTATCTTGTGTGTCCTGATGTTACTGATGTGTTCTGTGATTCTAATTCTAAGTGGCTGAGAAGTCTGTCCAACATAAAAAGCACCACAGTGACAACTGGCCAGATAAATAAGCCAGTCACTGCTGCAGTTGGCAAAAAATTTTATATCATAAAACTGTGAACAGTTCCGGCTAGAGAATTGTTTGGATTTGTCAATTTTGTCACAACTGGTACAGTGACCGCATGGGAAACAACCTGTTAGTGGATCCCCTGACAATGTGGTTTGTTTGAATTGGGTGTTGTTGTGCCTGTTACCGTGCTTGAAATGACTGAAAAAAACAGCTAGATTTTTGCCTTTCCTAAATGAAAACTGGCATCGATCTGGAATAAATTTGGAAATATCAGAATCATATTGTAAGATATTCCAGTGATTATTGATGCTATCAATAAGTTGATTCGAATTTCGTGCATAAGTGGTGGTGAACCTTAATATATTGTTGTTTTGAGACTTTTGTTGTTTGTATTGGAGAAAATCATTTCTCTTAGAAGAATTGGTCATGTTACTAGCACTAGACACATGACCCATAGGATAACCCCTGGACCTGAATCTTTCAGTTAGGTCACTCCTATGATGTTGAAAAGTATTATCACTAGAACAAATCCGTTTGATACGTATAAATTGTGACTTTGGAATGTTGCGTATAACATGAGGTGGGTGAAAACTGGAGGCATGTAAAATAGTATTGTATTCAGGATGTTTCCTGAATACTTCTGTGGATAATGTGTGATCTGGCAATCTGGTAATGGCAACATCCAAAAAGGTGATGAAATTATAGTCATAATGTAATGTAAATTCCAAACCCCAAGTATTGCTGTTAAGATATGTGATGAAATCCATAAGTCCCAGTATATCTCCTCTCCAAACCATCCAGCAGAACATTTTTAAAGTCTGCCAACTCATTACACTCCCAAAAGTATGCTCCCAATTCCCTCTTTCTTCCCTTTCACACCTTCAATGTTTGCAATCTGCCTGAAGAAAAATCATTTGGAGTCTACTTGGGGTAAAAGAAATGGGTCTATATTATAAGATCGAAGTTTTACAACTTCGAATACCATATGGGCGATGCCATATGAGCGAAGTTGCAAAACCTCGAAAGCAAAATAAAAATGTAAAAATAAAAGAAAAACCTACCTGATCGCTCTAAAAATGGGGGGTAAGCCACCTTGCACCCTCCACACCCCCGCTACTTAAATATACCAACTCCGAGATCGCACTACATTGAAGTAAAGGGAAGAATTCCCTATGGCGATCTCCGTTCACACTTACGAGGTTTTAAATATTCGCTCATATGGTGTCGCCCATATTGTGTTCGCATAGTTAAAACTTAGGTCTTCTAATATAGACCCAAAAGGAATACCTATGCAAACACTTCCAAGCAAAAATCCTTAATCTTTTAGACTCTGCTTCATATTTGAGAGCCATACGTATAATATCCCATTGTTTCTTTGTGAATTGCTTATTCATTCTCTCTTCCCAATCCTTTCTAACCTCGTCTGATTGATTCCTATAGTTATCATGCAATACTTTATATGCCCTACTAATTATACTTTTTTAACAGCAGTTTCTGTTCTATATTCTACTAAAAACTCTACCACTGCTGATCTTCCACTTAGGATCTCTTTATTTTTTTCACTTTGCCTATATTCTGATATCAATGTGTAATAGGGAAGGCAATCTCTGGCCTGCAGTCTAAATGTATTCTTAGCCTCTTTTCATTCTGTTATCTTTCCCTCTCTAATTATTTGCTCCCAATACCTTGGTTCCTTTACCAGTTTTCTCCAGTAAATTCCAGCCTCATCTTGCCTATTCTCTGTAGGGTTCAGGTGCCTATGCAGTGAGACATTGCCCTGTGATACATTTGAATGGGGACACATGGCTGAAGTGACAGTCAGCTGCAGAAAATATGGCTGTTTGCAAATTCCCTGCGGGCAAAGAGAAGAATGTGTTGCCATGCCCACAACTTCAGTAACCAAATGCACAGGAGGAAAACAATGTCCATGGTCCCCAAGGAACATGAGACTGCAGGCTGGCCAAAGGGCATGTCAGTGGCAGTAAAAATGTAGTGCACAATGAGCAGTGCATTTATAATCGGTGTGTGTGGACCACTACCCCCTTCACAGTGTCTACGGAACATTACCTAAAATGCATACTGGAGCATAAATGTGACTACAGTGGCCTGCAGGATTTCCTCCATGCTGTAGCACACTTCTACATGTTTTAGTTACATAAGTATGTACTGTACACTCAGCAGAACACTCATTACTTCTTCTGCCTCCATGCATTTGGTTATTAAAGCCATGAGCATGGCAGTCCCTGCTTCTCTTTGCCCACAGGGAATTTGCAAACAGCCATATTTCTCTGCAGTTGAAGGTCACTTCAGCCATGTGTTCCCAGCCAAATGTACCACAGGGAAATGTCTCGCTGCCTACACGTCTGAACCCTTCTCTGCACCCCTAATTGAAGTCATCCCTGTTGGCAGACTCTTCTTTCTTCATTCCTATGTTGACTTAGTTCTTTGAATACTTTATGTTACTTTATAAATATAATATTCTACATGTTTATTGTTATTGTCCTTAAGGATCTGCATTCAAAATCCCAGTGTCTCCTGATTTCTTGAGCTTCACCCGTTTCATCATCATACCTTTACATTTTGAATTATAGCTTTCTGCTAGGGCTATGTACAGGAGTCTTAACTGTGTAGCTCTGAAATATCCCTTCAAAACCATCTTGTTCTATTGGAAGGTTCAACTTATCTCACTTGACTGCAGCCCTCTTCCCCTCCCAGATAGAATCTTTCAACTCTTTATTAATTAGTTTCCTATATTTTTTGGTGTTTTAATTGATGATAACTTAAAACATGATCAACATATCACTCAAGCTATCAACAAAACTCACCAAAGTTGGGCTCCCTCTGCAGAAACAAACCCTTTCTCGGTGACTCCTCAAGGAATTATTTAGCAACATCTTACCTTCTCCTTTAACTTCTCTATGCAGCACTCATTCTGACTAATCTTCACTCCAACTTAAAAAATAAACTAGAGGTTTGCTACAATAAAATAGCCAAGTTTGCACCAACTTACCAAATTGTTCACACCACTGCCTGGCACTGAAGTACCTACATTTGCACAAACTACCTAATTACCCTACCTACTCCTAACTGCTTAGTGCCCACAAAATAATACACAAACCCAAGACCTGACCATCACTACAAAATTTCCTCAAACACTACTTCTATCCTAGAAATCTCTGCACACTGAACAAATATATCATGACCAGGACCAAGTCTCATAACAGTGCAGGCAACTCACTTTACTCAAACTATGTTGCTAAGCAATGAAACTCTATCCCATACACCCTAAAACAAGACATTACCACATGTTTCAAACACAACCTAAAATAACACCTAACTTCCTCATGGCTCTACTCATGCCCCCATCCTGACTAAACCCACTCTTATTTATGTTGCTCTTCCATTGCCAGTCTGTCTATCAATCACCCTCCCTCCTTCTTCTTTCTTATCCTTTTCTCTTTCATCTCCACTATTGCTCCTCCAACTAACCTATATCCATAATCCTCTCCTACTAATACCGCTTCCTTTCCCACCACATCAGCTTTCCTAGCTACTGTCCTTTCCACCTTTCCACTATCAGAACCTTTTCTACTTATGTTTTTCTTGATTTTATATGCTTATACACTTACTCCTTCTCCTACTTTCTGTTCCTGCTCTAGTGACAGCCTACCTCATTAACATCAGGACACATATACTGAACCTAGGTGCATTATCATAGCTCTTGTATTTCCAGCTATTATATGTTAGCATGTGTTTGACTTATGTAAAATAATATAACTTCTGAAGTCTATGATAAATATCTTTACTATTTGTCTCAATACTACCTGCAAAGTAATGCTTAAAATGTTTAACTTTTATTGTTATTCACTGTAAATATACATTTTATGTGGAGCTTTTCTCCCCAGGCCTCCACTGAAAATGGAACTTGTGCCCAGTCAGACTTTCCCGGTAAACAAAAACAATAAATAAATATGAAAGAAGATATGCATCATATCTAGTTGACAGCAAAAAATAAGAAAAGTGATGAATACTCATCTTTGACATTTACACATGACAGTATGTACCTGTGATAAAAACAGCCACTCAGGTAGAACAGGCCAGCACAGGTCAATATGCTGAATACCAATAATAAAGCACATTTTAAGAACCGGTATGTGTATATGTTCCTCAGAAGATCATTTTCTCTTCTGTACATAAATGTTAACACCTGTAAAGAAAAGGAAAAGAAAAAAATCCTAATAAGAAAAAGGAAAATTCATCAAATGCTTTGCTGAACTCTACTACTTTCATTTTAGTCAAAATACTTTAAAACAATAGATCTAATATTCAAATTTTACAAAACTGCACTGTGTTTGAAATGTTCCACATGAAGCTAAGTCTGCACACATATAAATATGTTATCCTTCGTGTTCTTTCACAGGGTCTTGCACCCTCCTGTTTCCCCATATGGGTGATAAGCTCATAAACATCCCTCTTGACTTACACATATAAAATTAATGGTCACACTAACATAAAGAAAAGAAAAAGCTGAGAAAATAGATGAATGACTGCCATTGCACACCTAGAAACTGTACCAGCAGTGATTTCTTATGGAAAACAGTGATCACGAGTTCAACATCAGAGAAATTAACTCAGTCAGATAGACCCTCGCTCAGTTTGCATTTAACAAGGTGTAGGGATGTCAAGGCGAACAAAAAATCCTAATGAAAAAACACAAGAAATTTCTGCATTCTGCCATTCTCTTTCCTACCTGATTTTCCTCTCCAGATAAACTTGCCATTCACTACTTTTGTAATTCTGTGGATCCAGATAACACCTATGTGTCCTTTTCTTTTGGAGATTGTCTACTTTGACTGGAGCACATTCTTACATTGCTGAAATGTGGGTCCTATTCTTTATGCTGCTCTTTTGTTTTGGTAAAGCAAAGATTTTTAGGTAGACAGAACCATCTGTTTCTGTTCGTGTTCTCTCTGAACTGGTACAACATTCACTTTCACTTTCTTAGATTTTACTTGATGAAGTACTGCAGTAAGTTAATTTAGATGCTGTTTCCTAAAATGTTGGGTAGAATATGTTTCCTTAGGGAGTCACTGATGTTCATCCTTTAGCACTCTCCTCTTGACATAGCAATTCGTGCAACATCAACAGAAAACAGGACAGTGTGTTTGATATGTAGACAAGAAGATATGCATATGTATGTTCAAATATTAATATATTTAGCTGCAGGATGTAATTAATAAAATAATCTGGATGTCATACTAAGGAACTTAACTAAAAGAGGGCAATAATATGCTCACAAAGATGAGGTCTTCCTATTCCTCCTCTGTTATTTCCTGTATAGAGTCAGACTATGATACTGTTATATCTAGTCCTAGACTGAAAATTTGAAAACATTAATAAATCTTTAAAGTGTAAACCATCCACAGGAGTTAAACACGACGTGCAGTCCAAAAAGTAAAAAATATATCCACAGTAAATTCAAATAATCCAAACACAGGTTTCGACAATCAGCACGGCTTTAATGAACAACAGTAAGCGCTTTCACCATACGGGCTTCATCAGGCAATGAAAGTGCAGTTAAGCCAACACATTTAAAAACTGTCACCATGATTCCTATTGGGAAATAAAAGCAACCAAAAACCAATAAAAATAAAAAGCCACGAAGGTAGACCAAAAAAGCAATGCTTCCAAATAGCGTACACAGAATTTATTTGTCCGCTTTCGTAAAACACTTCTTCAGAATGACAAACACAGATAAAACCACATTTAAATACACCAATCAATTAATTAGTAATTGAACTAATTGAACAAAAATGTTATAGAACAATTACTTAAAAAAGAAGGAAACTACTTTCTTTTTATCAGTAATATATAACTTACGTTGTTTTAAAAAACATTTTACATTAATACACTCATTTAACCCAGGTGGCTTGTCAGATTTTAATTTAATTTGCCAGGTTGCTTCTCTTTGTTCAAGATAACTTTTAAGATCCCCTCCCCTAGGATCAACAGGACAAACTTCTAAAACTGTAAACAAAAATTTTTTAAAAGAGCGACAATCAATAGAGTGCTTGTACAGAGCGTTGGTAATATCTTTACATTTAATGGCATAGTTATGTTCTTTGATACGAGTACTGAGTTTCCTGGTGGTCATCCCTACATAAAACGCAGGACACCCAAAACAAAAAGAAATATAAACAACATTGGTAACGTTACAATTGACCAAACCAGGTACCTCGATAGTGTAGGTAATGGAGCTGACAGCTATATAGGGACTAACTAAGATAAATCTACAGGCAGTGCATTCATGACAACAATGCATGCCTCGTTTGGTAGATGAAACATTGTTAACTGCCTTTTTATTCTTTTCTAAAATGTTCTTCAAATTATATTCATTACGAAAAACACATTTTGGTTTGTCACCCAAAACATGGAATATTTCAGAGTTACCCTTAATAATTTTCCAGTTGTTCTCCAAAATGGAGGACAGGTCGCTACTGTCTGCGCTCATTTCAAAAGAACAGGTTACAGTAGGTCGAACTGAACCTGTAGAGTTTAGTAAACCAAAACCATTAGTATTATTAAATGGACAGGTTAAAATGGGAGGAAAATCAGTGTGGCATCTGTCAAGAATTTCTTTTGCTGTGTTGACCAAAAAGGGGATATCATATCCTCTCCTAGAGAATAAATCAATGATGAAATCAAATTCTTTAGCCAAGTCATGATCCCTTGTGGTCATTCGACTCGCTCGTATGAACTGCCCCTTAGGAATATTCTTAATCATGTGCCTAGGATGTCCGCTAGAGTAATGTAGGTAACCATTGGTAAAAGTGTCTTTACGGTGTATATTACTTTGAAATTGACATCCAGTAGAATCCCACCATAGATGAATATCTAAAAAATTAATGGCAGATCCAACATCCCCTTTGGTAAACTTTAAATACCTGGAAAAAGAATTTACGTAACTCATAAATTGATCAACTGTATCAGATCCGCCTTCCAGAATAAACACCAAATCGTCGATGAATCGACAATAAAATTTAACTTGAAATTTCTCTACCAATGATGGTATTATTTCACATTCCCACCAGGCCATGACGATGTTGGCATATGCCGGAGCAGCCGGGGAACCCATCGCTACACCTCTGTTCTGCTTATAGTATTTGTCCCCAAACAAAAAGAAATTGTTATCTAATATAATTTCGAGGAACAAACAAATGGTGTTAATAGTAGAGGTAGAAAAATAGAAGTTATGTTCTTACCATAACGTTCCATGTTAGTTGTCTTCTTCTCGCCTTCTTCTTGCTGGATGGGTTCGGAGCCGACCTCGCCCGACTGCCACTCTAAAAGCTCGAGAGTTGGTTCCACCGGCTCGAGGCTCCCCTTATATCCCACAATGCTAGGCGAGAGTTACCTCAGATCTCGTTTGTAAGCTAACCCCAGCTTATAATAGTAACAGAATAACTGTAAAAAAGAATCCACCTCTAACAACAGGAAGAAAGAAGGATGACCTACATCCTGAACCAGGAAATATGCATAATAGCATATGTCTAAGAAAGAGGTGGTAGAAAGAGAGGTCACAATCACAACTCCTCTAGGTCTGTCCAGGCCAGGGGAAGGAGGGTGGGAAGAAGAAGGCGAGAAGAAGACAACTAACATGGAACGTTATGGTAAGAACATAACTTCTATATGTTGTTGTCTATCTCGCCTTCATTCTTGCTGGATGGGACCGCCCCTAGCACCTTGTCCCGGGTGGCCTAACGGAACAGACTCCTGAGAACAGTGGAACCAAAGTTAGCTCTATGCCTAGAAACTAAATCCAACTTATAATGAGAAATGAAAGTGTGAGGAGTAGCCCAAGTAGCCGCTGCACAAATGGTGTCAATAGGCAGTCTGTCTTGGAAAGCTAAAGAAGTAGCCAAAGCTCTGGTGGAATGAGCCTTAGGTTTATCAGGCAGCTTTTGATGTCTAATCTCATATACAAGGGAAATCAATGATGTTAGCCATCTGGATAATGATACCTTTGAAACTGAAAGTCCCTTTCTGCTCTCCGCATAGGAGACAAACAGCTGATCAGATTTTCTGAACTGTTTAGTTCTATCCAAGTAGTACCTCAATTGACGGTGAACATCCAGGCAGTGTAATTTTGTTCAGACCTATTGGAGTATTCTGGAAAAAAGACTGGTAGATCAATGGATTGATTCAGATTTGATGTCGAGACCACTTTAGGCAAAAAGGACGGGTTAGTTCGTAAGGATACTCTGTCCTTATGAAACAAAAGATAAGGAGGATGACAGCTGAGTGCTTGAAGCTCTGAAACTCTTCTAGCTGATGTAATAGCTACCAGAAAAAAAGTTTTCCATGATAATAATTTTAAAGAACAGGAAGCTGCAGGTTCGAAAGGGGGAAGAATCAAAGAAGCAAGAACTAAATTTAGGTCCCAAGAAGAAGGAGGATTTCTTATAGGAGGTCTGAGAAGAAAAACTCCTTTCAAAAAGGCTTTGCAGAGTTTGTGGGACATTAGGGCAGATTCAGAAATACCCACATGAAAGTTAGAAATAGCTGCCAATTGAACTTTAAGTGTAGAGGGAGATGAACCTGCATGGAAGAGTTCAGCTAGAAAATCAAGGACTAGTTGGATGGAAGCGGTGAAAGGATCTATGTCCTTTCCTTGAGCCCAATATGAGAAGCGTTTCCACTTACTCAAATAAATCTTTCGAGTGGAAGATTTATGGGAAGCTATCAATATATCTCTAACAGAGTGAGATAATTGAGGAAGCCTGGCTAAGGTTGGAACTGGAGGAACCAAGCAGTGAGGTTCAGAGAGGGAGGGAGCGATGAAACTGACCCGACTGATGGATCAAAAGATCTGGAACTAGGTCCAGATTCCACGGTCGCCCAAGAGAAAACGATGTAGAAAGGGGAACCACACTTGTCGAGGCCAGTAAGGAGCAATGAGGATCAATGAGGCCTTCTGAGCGATAGCTTTCTGTATTACTTGAGAGATCAGTGGGAAAGGAGGAAATGCATACAGAAGTCCCCGGGCCAAACTTGGACTAGAGCGCCTCTGCTGGGTTGGCCTGGTAAAGGGAATAGAGTGAAATATTCTCTGCACTTGCTGTTTTGGGGAGTAGCAAAAGATCGCAGCAAGGCTGACCCCACTTGAGAAAAATTTCTCTCACTACAGAGTCTTTCAGAGACCACTCGTGAGGCATGAGTATAGCTCTGCTCAACTTGTCCGCAATATGATTGGACTTCCCGGGATGTGCGTTGCTATCAGAAACCGCTGAGAAGAAATCGCCCATTGCCACAGTCTGAGTGCTTCTCGACACAGGGGTATGATCTGGTTCCGCCTTGTTTGTTGATGTACCACACTACAGACATATTGTCTGTCTGGATTGCAATTGTTCCCAAGGGAAGAGAGTCTTGAAGGGCTTGCAACGCTAAAAGCACTGCTCTCATCTCCAGAACATTTATGTGCAAGTGGCATTCGTTTGGTTGCCATGTGCCCTGGACTGTCCTGCCCTGATAATGCCCCCCCCACCCGATCAGGGAGGCATCCGTTGTCAGAGTAGCAACCGGAGGAGATGGAACAAAGGGTCTTCCCAACAGGAGCTGGGGGGAAGACATCCACCACATGAGATGCTTTTTGCACGCTTGCATGATCACAATGGTGTGAGACATTGGAAGTTCCTGGTATGACCATTGAGTAAAAAGCATCCACTGAAGGATCCGCATGTGGTATCTGGCTAATGGAAGCAGAGGTATGGCCGCTGCCATAATTCCCAACACCTTTAGAACTAACCTGGCTTTGATTCTGTTGTTGTTGAGAAGGAGTGATACCAATTTGTGAATGTCTGATATTCTCTGATGTGTTAGCCTTGCAGACATGTTTATTGTATCTAGATTTGCCTATGTAGGTAATAGTACGACAAGGCGACAAAACAGACTTTTCGCAATTTATTGAAATACCCAGCTTTTGACAAACGCGAAAAGTGTAATCTCTGGCCATCAGAAGGAGATGCTTGGTGGGAGCTGTGAGGAGCCAGTCATCCAAATATGGAAACACCTGGAATCCTTGTCGTCTCAGGTGAGAAGCTACCACTGCCATGCATTTGGTAAACACCAGCGGGGCAGTGGTGAGACCAAACGGCAGGGCCCTGAACTGAAAATGACTGGTTCCCAGCCTGAAGCGGAGGAATGTTGTGGAGCCGCCTGTGCATCTTTATGTGATAGTACGCATCCCGAAGGTCTATAGAGCACATCCAGTTTCCTTTGCCCAAAAGGGGAAGGATGGATTGCAGTGTGACCATCCAAAATCTTGTTTTCTTGACTGATTTGTTCAAGACACTGAGATCCAAAATTGGTCTCCAGTCCCCTGTTTTCTTTGGAACTAAAAAGAACCTTGAGTAGATTCCGGATCCTTGCTGGTCTGCTGGAACTGGCTGAATTGCTCTTTTTGCAAGCAGTTTTGAAATTTCCAAAACTGCTAGATCCCTTTGAGTGGGTGGAACATCTGGAAGGGATTTTTTTGACTGATTTGGAAAGCGAAGAAAGGGGATAGAATAGCATTCGGAAATGATGGACTGTACCCATTTGTCTTGAGTCAGGGATAGCCAGGCTTCTGGGTACAGTGACAATCTTCCCCCGACTGCCTCTGAAGATGGGCAGTCGGGCAACACCTCAAGGATGCTGAAAGGGTTTGTCAGGGAAGGCTTCCCGATTGCCCTGGTTCTGCGGACCCCCCCTGCCCCTAGGGCGACGTCTACCATTGTTATTCCCACCTCTGCCTCTGGTGGGAAAATGACTCTGTGCGTCAGGCGAAGTCCCTTGAGATTGTTTACGGAACCACATCTTTCCACCTTTCTGGCCTTTGGGGTAAGGCCTGGAAGGAGTAGAAAAACGGACTCCGACGGCAGAAAGGGTCTTGCCATCAGTCTCGCACCTAGTCAAGGTTTCTTTCACTTGAGGACCAAAGAGAGATGATCCATCAAAAGGGGAGTTCGTGAAAGACGTCTTGAAGGGGTCCGCAAAATTGCATAGCCGCATCCAGGCATGCCTACGTAAGGCCACACCTGTCCCTGCGGCTCTGCTCGCTCCATCAGCCGCAAGAAAGAAGGCGCATGGAGGAGTTGGTTATGGAATTAAGGGTAGCCAGCTGCGTGTTCATCTTATCTTGAAACCCGCAGCTGTAGGATCCTTTAACATTTCACTCGCTTCCTTGATCAAGTCCCTTTGAAGACGAGTAAAATGGCACAGGTAGTTCAGCTTAACGCATGGTAAATGTCGCTGACGAGAACATCCGCTTCCCGTACCTATCCATGGACCTAGATTCCTTGTTAGGTGGATGGACTGGTACTGAAGGATCAGCTAGCTCCTTCTTAGTGGCAGCAGCTACCACCATAGCATCCACAGAAACTCCTTTTGTTAAAAATTGTTTGTCTGCTGGAGCTGTTATGAACTTAGAGGGTCTCCTGGGAGTGGGGTCCACTGAATCAGGAGCCGTCCATGCCTTCTTAGCAACCACCTGCATGAGGGGGTCAGGGGGACACCCAGGAGGTGGAAGGACGAGAGCCAAACGCCTCAAGATACACAGATTCGTCCTCCGAAGGGTTGAGGGCTGGCCAATTTCCCCTCTGTTTCAGGATCTCCAGAATGTCTGCAAATGAGACATCTTCAGAAGGGGAACGGGAGGAACCCTCAGAATCATCCAAATCTGTGTCTGACGTGATGGACTCAGGTGAGTCAATGTGTTTCCTCTTACACTTCCTCTTCCGAGGGGCTCTTCTGCCAAATCAGGAGAGGCCTCGGGATGAAATCCCCACAGGGGGCTCCTGAGGAGCTGGCTCTCTGCGGTCCGGGATGAGGGAGTGAGTCGACTTAGCCTGAGGCACCATAGAGGGAGGGGCGGACGGAGCCGACTGTGGAGTAGAGCCAGGCTCTAACACACTCCGCATGACCTCGAATGCACCCCTGTCAGGCAGAGCCAGAGGTCCCCGCTCCGAGAAGCTAAGAACCCCCCTCGGCACCGACAGTGATGGCTCCGAGGCCGATGTCGGAGCCGAACTCACCAGCCAAGCACCGAGAGGGAGAGGGGGGTCGGACAAGGGTCCGATGCCACTCACCCCCTCGGAGCCGACGAAGGAAGTCTGGCGCCGAGATTCTTCCAAGGAAGAAAATGGAGCCGACGACGGAGCCGAAGACAATTGTATCGGCTCCGACGCAATCACAGTCTTGGTTCCGACACGACCCGGCTCCGAGCTCAAGAGAGTCGAAGGAGGAATATGTTGATGGACCGGGGCAGGCATCGACTGATGAGTCGGGCTCTGAAGCATCTGGGCCAGTGCCTCGGACTTAAGTAGTCTACTCACTACCCTCTGAAGGTCATGATCCGACAGCCTCGATGACCTAGAGGAGTGAGATGTTTGGCTCCGTTCAGACAGCAGGGGAGATCCTGGAGCCGAATGAACGGAGCCAAGAGATGGTGACCTGGACCTCTTCCTAGTTGTCGGCTCCGAAGGTCTGGTCGGAGCCGACACGGAACTTACTACCTCGGCCCGCCGAGCCGAGGGGCCACAGAAACTGTGGACTGAGACTTATCGGCTCCAGCCGGAGCCGATGAAGGCAAAGGTTGAGAAACCAGGTCTCGCTCAGTTGCCGGAGCCGAAGACCTAGATGCCTTAGAGGGCTTCCCTGTTGAAACAGACAGGGAATCCTCTGGCTTGAGTAAGCCTCTGAGAATCAATTTATTCTTTCTTTCCTGCAGGACCCTGGGGCTGAAGCCATGGCACACAGCACAGGAGTCCTGCAGGTGCAAAGGCCCCAGACAATAGACACAAGAAGTGTGAGCGCCTGTCAGAGACATTTTCTGACAGCACGCATCACACTTCTTGAATCCGAGACCTTTGCTTCTTTAGACATTTTATTTGAACAGGTGTACACAAACACGCACACAAACACACTAGTTACACCCTGTCAAGTTAAATTATAATAAAAGCAGTACTAGAATTTTAAAATAAAATAATGCACACACACTCCGCTAGGGAAGGAAAGGCCTATAGGCTCAAGGGAAGAACCTAAGGTTCTTGAGGGAAAAAACGGAAATTTTTTGGAAGGGAATAAAAAGTTTTCTAAACTACACTAAACTAAGTAAATATATTAAATTAAAGGGGTTTTTAAAGACTAATTTCAACAAGAAATAGTACTCACCAAGAACCGGTAGAAAAACCAACCTCGAAGCTGTAGCGGCAAACGAGATCTGAGGTAACTCTCGCCTAGCATTGTGGGATATAAGGGGAGCCTCGAGCCGGTGGAACCAACTCTCGCGCTTTTAGAGTGGCCGAGTCGGAGCCGAGGTCGGCTCCGAACCCATCCAGCAAGAATGAAGGCGAGATAGACAACTTAACATACTATGTTTCTGGCATAAAAAACTGCGAACTGCATCTACACCATCTTCGTGGGGAATGCAGGTGTAAAGAGACACAACATCTATGGTGAAAATTGTGTGTTTTTTAACATCAAAAGAAAAAGTTCTCAAAAAATCATGCAGTTTGCTAAGAAAATGCCAGGAATCTTTAATATACGATTGCTGGTCCTCTAATAAGGGTCCTAACATGGAGTCAATGACTAACGCAACGCCTTCTGTAGCTGAATGGGGGGAGGAAACAATGGGTCTGAAAGGGGGATCTGATATATCTTTATGAGTTTTCGGTATACCGAAAATAACACCAATTTTGGGTTCAGCAATGACACAAAAGTCATATAATTCAAATGCGATTTCCCCAGACATAAGACAGTCGTATAGGAAAGAATGTATCCTTCTAAACTGACGCTGTATAAAATATAAGGGAACCTGTTCGTATTCTGCACAATTATTCAATAAACCCAACATACAAGTTTTGTAATTCTCCTGGGTCATAATGACAATGTTAGACCCTTTATCGCTTTTCATAAACCTGATTTTATCAGTCAATTTTTGTAAATCAAACAAGGCAGATTTTTCAAAAATAGTTAAATTATGATTCATATGCAAGTTCTTTCTAGTTAAATGGTCACTGACATCTTGAATACATTGTTCTTGAAATATTCTTAGGGTATGATGTAAGGTAGGATTATAAATAGAGGGTTTAACAAGACATTTATCTTTTTGATGTATATTGTGCATCAAGTAAGTCAAGTTTAACCTTCTGGTAAACTTCATAATATCTACAACTGTTTTACAATAGTTACCCCTATGAGAAGGCACAAAATTCAAACCCAACTTCAGAATTCTTAGTTGCGCTTCAGAAAAAACATGATCTGTTAAGTTTATGATGTTAAACAAGTGTAACAACGTAGTGTAGTATCAAAACACGTAGGAACAAGCAGTAATCCAAGTCAGTGCTGTAGCAGAATGAAACACAATGGCAAATTTGTAATAGGCAAAAACATTTAATGGAAGTAAAAAATGAGCGCTTTCGCGTGGTCCATCCACGCTTCATCAGATAAATTACCAAGTATCTATTGAGAGTTTATATACATCCGCTGAAGCGCGGGAAGATCTGCTCATTAATCAATTAACTTAAAATGAACACTTGGTTCTTTAAAAGACATGTTACAAAATATGTATTCCGACACATTAAACTTCTGCATTTCTTGTATGTTAATAAATAACACAAATAACTAAGGTGCAAATAAATAAAAAACGATGAAAAATAACAGATAAAAACTCTATTATTTAAAGAGGTACGTAGGTATAAAGGGTGCTTTATGAGCACCAAAATTAATCAATGTGAACAAGTTTATCTACACAATTAATAACAGCATTAGACAAATCATGAAGATATGTGAGTAGATATGCAGAGACATATATATAATGTTGAAACAAAATATATCTAAAATAAGCAAGTGAACATCATATCGTAGATATATGACATTATACAAATTTACAAATATGTGTTAAAAATAATGACTGGCTGTAAATGTTGTCTTAACACCTAAGATATGAGTTATGGTAAAACATAATAAAACATATATACTTCAAAAGATATATGCAGAAATATAAATGGACTCGGTTTAAATTTAATAATGTGTCCAAATAGAGAAATAAAAAATGCATTGAATACATTATGTAAATGCTGACATTTAAAAACATATACATATGTAGCTATATACTGAAAATGTACATTAATTAATAATCTTAAAATTAAGTGCAACTAGATCAAATGATCAATATATGAAGGGCCACATGCTCACTTCTTAGATATTAGTGCTGGTTTAATAGAGACATGGACATTAATCCCTGGCTCTATGTGTGCACCTAATCTCAATATCCAATTAAGCTCCATGAGTGCCAAATAATTCTCTTGGTCTCCCCCTCTTTGATCCTGTTTTACTTCTTGTAAAACCCTAAAGCAAAAGGAGTGGGTGGGAAACTCCATGATATGTTTAGCCAGAGCGTTGGTTTCTGCGGCTTTACGTATATCATACAGGTGATTGTAAATGCGTTCCTGCAACTTTCTCTTTGTTAACCCTACATAAAAAGCCTCGCATTTGGTACAGGTGGCGAGGTATATCAAATTGCGAGTATTGCAAGTTGCTCGAAAATATGGTCTAAAAACATAATCAGTGTTAGGATGTTTGAAATACTGTGTCTTAGTTATATATTTACATCTGTTACAATTGTAACAAGGATATGTACCAAAATCCTTAATTTGGATGCTGTTAACTAAGTTGTTACCTTCTTCTATTTTAATATGTAAATCACCACATAAGATTCTTTTGAGATTCCTGCTATTCTTATAGGTGAACCTGGGGCGTTTACTAATAATATCTCTAGTGTGAGAGTCAATAGTTAAAATGTGCCAATTATTATAAATAATCTGCTGTATCTTTTTTATATCACTAGTATATGTGATGATGTAATTAATGTAGTGATTTGTGGCATCTACTCTCTTACAAAATTTAGAATCATATTTCGTGTGTTTCAGAGCTTTATTCTCCTGCTCTACGAGTATAATATCACCCAAAACTTCCAATTTAATATTGCTAACCATAGAAGGATTATAGCCTCTATTAATGAAGGATTTCTCTAAGAAGTGTGCTTCTTTATTTAAATCTTCAGTGCTGCTGCATAGTCTCTGAATCCTTATAAACTGACTCTTGACTATGCCTTGAAAAGTATGTCGGGGATGCATGCTATCAAAGCATAGCATCGAGTTTTTCCATGTGGGCTTCCTATATAAAGTTGAGTCTAACCTGCCCCCTTTTGTGAATCTAAGGGTAACATCTAGGAAGTTTATTTCTTTGTAGGAAATTTCTTGTGTAAAACGTAAAAACGTAGTGGTGGTATTTAAATGTTGCAGGAATGATTCAAACAATTCCGGTGTACCTTCCCAGATTATTATGATGTCGTCCACGAAACGCCTATAGAACTTGATGAGCTTAAAGTTCTCATGTGTAAAAAGATATAGTTTCTCCCACCACAAGACTACCAAGTTGGCATAGGTATTAGCGCAGGGGGTGCCCATGGCAACCCCCCACTTCTGTAAAAAACAAGAACCACCAAACATGAATGCATTATTAAACAGTACTAGCTCCAGGAGCTGTCCTATAAGTATAATTCTATCACTAGAAAAACTAGTCTCTTTGGATAATAATTCATTTATATATTGCATACCAATGTCATTTGGTATTGAAGTAAATAAATCCTTGACATCCAAGGTGATAAGAAGATATGATTGATGACTATCTAGTGTTAGCTCTTTGATGTCATTTAAAAGGTCGTAAGTGTCTTTGAGTATGGTGGGGGACTGATTCACTACAGGTCTCAAAATGTCTTCTATTAGTTGAGAGACATGTGCTGTGATCCAATTATCCCCTGATACGATTGGTCTGAGTGGAACTGGATATATACCTTTGTGCACTTTGGGTATCCCTTTAATGACCGGGGTGGTGGGATGTTCTATATGTAAAAACTCATAAATTTCCTGGCTAATCTGGCGACACATAAGAAGGTCATAAAGGACATCTTTAACAGTTTTTACAATTTTTGTCACTTCCTTAGGTGTTATGGGGGTGTATGTATCAGCTTCCAATAACAATTTAGACATGCTGGTAATATATTCCTGCCTGTCTAAAAGAACTACTCCCCCTCCCTTGTCAGCTGGTTTTATGACAATGTGAGTATTCTGTTTAAGTTCGCTAAGGGAGCGATTTTCTTCTGGTGTCAAGTTGTAAAATCTGCCTTTCTTATCTGCTTCGCTAAACATCAGATAATATTGACTTTCACAAGCCCTAAGGAAACATTCGATGTGTGGAGGCATAATAGGAATAAATGTGCTTTTTGTTCTGCGCAATGCATCCCCCTGTTCATAAGCTATATTGTCATTGAATAACAATCTTAAGCACAACTTTCTACAGAACAATCTTAAATCAAGTAGCGTATCAGTCAATGTTGCCGGAGTGGCCGGAATGAAGCTAAGACCTCTATTTAGTACCTGGATACTAGTATGATCCAAAACAAGGCTAGAAAGATTGAATAATAAATCAGAAGTCAGTTCTTTTTCCTTCTGTTGTAGCCGGGTTGTTCCGCTGAGTACTTCCTCTTGCGGGAATCCCTGCTGTGAGATCGCCCCCTGTTGGGATGTACTAGAGGCCGTTTCTGATATGGTAAAAAAGTAGCCAGAGAGGGTAAGGCACTAGAGGTGTTCTTAGGAATGGCTCCCGTAGTTACGGAAGGTGCCTGATGAAAAAAAGCTTCCTGGTTGGGAGGAGGCGTATCAATATGGTTAGTTTCAATTTGGCTATTCTCGGGTGAAATCGTCACATCCATTTCTCTGTTCACCATAGATGCAGGTATTTGGGGTAGCGATGGTATAGCAATGTTACTAGCAACAAGTCTCTTAGGCTGAGAAACAGAAACTGTTTCTGGCTGTGGCATAGAGTTCAAATTTTGAGAAGACTGATGTCTCGGCCAAACAAACACTTGGCCTTTTTGGAAATCGTGATAATCACGTAACAGCTTTTTTTGCTTGGTAATTCTCAGTCTATCACTGAAAATATTTATTTGTGAAAAAATATGATTAATCTTGTCAAAGCAGTACTCTGAAGTGAACCGTTCCAATAGCTGTTTGTACATATGATCAGTCCTGTTTCTCAATTCAGTTTCTAGTGGCAGAAAATAATCAAGCATTAATTTAGCATATTTAAATCCCAGCTCTATATTTAGATCCTGCCACCGTTTGAGAAGTTCAGGATGTGAGTCCCCATAGGTGGGCATACAGAACACCCGCATGCCCCTGGGGACTACTTTGAAATGGATACATGCTTCTAGGTGTAACCTTTGCCACGCATACCTCTGTAATTGATATAAGTTATCTTCTAAGGTCTTTAATAGAGGGTAAAATTCCGTAAGGTTCTCACCGTTCATGTTGAGATTAGTATGTCCAGCTTCTCCTATAAGGTCCAGAGACAATAAAGGGTTGCTGTGTAGGTGTATGAGTCCATCCCACAGGGAAGATGTGTCCCTCGGCTCCGGATCCGAATTGGTAATGGGTTCCATAGTGTGCTGGAAACGCTGGCCAAAAAATGAAAGCACAAACGTATATGGAAGTCAGCGTCCCTGCTGAATGATACTGCACCAAAAAAACTGGAAACACTGTATCAACGTAGTGTAGTATCAAAACACGTAGGAACAAGCAGTAATCCAAGTCAGTGCTGTAGCAGAACGAAACACAATGGCAACTTTGTAATAGGCAAAAACATTTAATGGAAGTAAAAAATGAGCGCTTTCGCGTGGTCCATCCACGCTTCATCAGATAAATTACCAAGTATCTATTGAGAGTTTATATACATCCGCTGAAGCGCGGGAAGATCTGCTCATTAATCAATTAACTTAAAATGAACACTTGGTTCTTTAAAAGACATGTTACAAAATATGTATTCCGACACATTAAACTTCTGCATTTCTTGTGTGTTAATAAATAACACAAATAACTAAGGTGTAAATAAATAAAAAACGATGAAAAATAACAGATAAAAACTCTATTATTTAAAGAGGTACGTAGGTATAAAGGGTGCTTTATGAGCACCAAAATTAATCAATGTGAACAAGTTTATCTACACAATTAATAACAGCATTAGACAAATCATGAAGATATGTGAGTAGATATGCAGAGACATATATATAATGTTGAAACAAAATATATCTAAAATAAGCAAGTGAACATCATATCGTAGATATATGACATTATACAAATTTACAAATATGTGTTAAAAATAATGACTGGCTGTAAATGTTGTCTTAACACCTAAGATATGAGTTATGGTGAAACATAATATCGCTTTTCATAAACCTGATTTTATCAGTCAATTTTTGTAAATCAAACAAGGCAGATTTTTCAAAAATGGTTAAATTATGATTCATATGCAAGTTCTTTCTAGTTAAATGGTCACTGACATCTTGAATACATTGTTCTTGAAATATTCTTAGGGTATGATGTAAGGTAGGATTATAAATAGAGGGTTTAACAAGACATTTATCTTTTTGATGTATATTGTGCATCAAGTAAGTCAAGTTTAACCTTCTGGTAAACTTCATAATATCTACAACTGTTTTACAATAGTTACCCCTATGAGAAGGCACAAAATTCAAACCCAACTTCAGAATTCTTAGTTGCGCTTCAGAAAAAACATGATCTGTTAAGTTTATGATGTTAAACAAGTCCAAGTCTTCAATCATATTTCGTCCCCTGAGGACGTCGACCCCAAAAAAGTCTGACTGCGTGTAAATACAGTCTTCTTGTGATAGTTTCCCTGGTTTCTTTTGGGGACAACAGCAGGTCCAGAATCGGATGTCATGTTACAACCTGCACTGCTGACAACATCTTTAACAAGGTTGTCTGCAACAGAATTGTCGTCAGAGGTATCGTTATTAATAACTACCTTTCCTGATGAATTATTAACAGAAGTTGTCGCAACTATATCTGAATTGCATGTCAAACAGCTTCCGCTAGGTGATTGTACAAAGGGCCCCTTTGGCAATCAGTCTTTGAAAGTTAAAGATTTGTTCCCAGTAGTAGTGGAACTAGTAAATGTACTATAAGATCTTTTGTTATGAGAAAAGGTAGAACCACGATTATTTTTATGGACAAGGTCTTTTGTGTGGTTGACAAAATGGTTGAAGGCAGTCTTGCTTTTAAATAAAGTTAAGTCACGAGATATCTTTTGCTGTTTTCGAACAGTCACTTCTTTAGAATGTTGTTCTAAGTCACGGGAAAACTGATGCATTAAGGCATCAAAGTTGTGTAAAGATAAGGTAGTCTTTAAATGTTGTTCGAGATCAATGATCTCTTTTTTCAAATCTATCAACTTTTGTTTGTTGTTATCTATTAAAAGTCTAAGAAAACAAATCTCGGACTCAGTAAAAAAATTCACTAAATGTTGGAAAAACGGACTGTTAGCATTCACTCCATTCGGACATTTGAAAAACATTAAACCTTTCGGTATAATGTTTAGTTCAATGCATCGCATGAAATAACAGTTTTCAATATTAATAGATCTGTACCTTTTCAAAAGGCGCAATAAATGCTCTTGTTGTGCACCAAAAAAGTCTTCTTGTACTTCTTTCTGAAGTTGGATGTTACCTCTAAAAGGATTTTCCGACAAGGTAAGCAATTCATCTATGGTGGAACCACCGGAATCATTGGCGCGTAAATGCAAACTTTCTCCCCGAAATGAGACGTCATCACTGGCCGCGTCAGCATCTACAATACCGCCCAGGTCGATCACTGTGTCCATTTCTTCATAAAGGTCCCCTGGTGAACTCGAACCTTGATTTATAGGCTTACATCTCTTCTTGGTAGCATTTTCAACAAGAAACTTTAAAGAACTTTTGATGTCAATCAAGGTGGTAACAAATAAACTGTTCAAATTATTGTCACCGTTGGTAGGTGTGGGATGAATAGAGACATTCATCAATGGATCTTCTCCTACCTCAGTCATGGCACCACACAATAACCAGGAAATAAAAGCAACCAAAAACCAATAAAAATAAAAAGCCACGAAGGTAGACCAAAAAAGCAATACTTCCAAATAGCGTACACAGAATTTATTTGTCCGCTTTCGTAAAACACTTCTTCAGAATGACAAACACAGATAAAACCACATTTAAATACACCAATCAGTTAATTAGTAATTGAACTAATTGAACAAAAATGTTATAGAACAATTACTTAAAAAAGAAGGAAACTACTTTCTTTTTATCAGTAATATATAACTTACGTTGTTTTAAAAAACATTTTACATTAATACACTCATTTAACCCAGGTGGCTTGTCAGATTTTAATTTAATTTGCCAGGTTGCTTCTCTTTGTTCAAGATAACTTTAAGATCCCCTCCCCTAGGATCAACAGGACAAACTTCTAAAACTGTAAACAAAAATTTTTTAAAAGAGCGACAATCAATAGAGTGCTTGTACAGAGCGTTGGTAATATCTTTACATTTAATGGCATAGTTATGTTCTTTGATACAGTACTGAGTTTCCTGGTGGTCATCCCTACGAAAACAGGACACCCAGAACAAAAAGAAATATAAACAACATTGGTAACGTTACAATTGACCAAACCAGGTACCTCGATAGTGTAGGTAATGGAGCTGACAGCTATATAGGGACTAACTAAGATAAATCTACAGGCAGTGCATTCATGACAACAATGCATGCCTCGTTTGGTAGATGAAACATTGTTAACTGCCTTTTTATTCTTTTCCAAAATGTTCTTCAAATTATATTCATTACGAAAAACACATTTTGGTTTGTCACCCAAAACATGGAATATTTCAGAGTTACCCTTAATAATTTTCCAGTTGTTCTCCAAAATGGAGGACAGGTCGCTACTGTCTGCGCTTATTTCAAAAGAACAGGTTACAGTAGGTCGAACTGAACCTGTAGAGTTTAGTAAACCAAAACCATTAGTATTATTAAATGGACAGGTTAAAATGGGAGGAAAATCAGTGTGGCGTCTGTCAAGAATTTCTTTTGCTGTGTTTACACGCAGTCGGACTTTTTTGGGGTCGACGTCCTCAGGGGACGAAATATGATTGAAGACTTGGACTTGTTTAACATCATAAACTTAACAGATCATGTTTTTTCTGAAGTGCAACTAAGAATTCTGAAGTTGGGTTTGAATTTTGTGCCTTCTCATAGGGGTAACTATTGTAAAACAGTTGTAGATATTATGAAGTTTACCAGAAGAATAAAAAGGCAGTTAACAATGTTTCATCTACCAAACGAGGCATGCATTGTTGTCATGAATGCACTGCCTGTAGATTTATCTTAGTTAGTCCCTATATAGCTGTCAGCTCGATTACCTACACTATCGAGGTACCTGGTTTGGTCAATTGTAACGTTACCAATGTTGTTTATATTTCTTTTTGTTCTGGGTGTCCTGCGTTTTACGTAGGGATGACCACCAGGAAACTCAGTACTCGTATCAAAAAACATAACTATGCCATTAAATGTAAAGATATTACCAACGCTCTGTACAAGCACTCTATTGATTGTCGCTCTTTTAAAAAATTTTTGTTTACAGTTTTAGAAGTTTGTCCTGTTGATCCTAGGGGAGGGGATCTTAAAAGTTATCTTGAACAAAGAGAAGCAACCTGGCAAATTAAATTAAAATCTGACAAGCCACCTGGGTTAAATGAGTGTATTAATGTAAAATGTTTTTTAAAACAACGTAAGTTATATATTACTGATAAAAAGAAAGTAGTTTCCTTCTTTTTTAAGTAATTGTTCTATAACATTTTTGTTCAATTAGTTCAATTACTAATTAATTGATTGGTGTATTTAAATGTGGTTTTATCTGTGTTTGTCATTCTGAAGAAGTGTTTTACGAAAGCGGACAAATAAATTCTGTGTACGCTATTTGGAAGCATGATTCCTATTGGCTCAAGGGTATATAATATTACAAGCACTAATTAGTTTAAAGGAACCACTCATTCAAATTGAACCACATACACATTCAAAATAAATAAATAAAACCTGCAATAAACCTACATAGTAAAACGTATACGCATAAATAGCAAAACATATAGCATATACAAGCTATAAAATCAAACTAACCTACGACTAATACATAAAAACCAATGCATAAAAACTGTATAAAGCAAATGAGTTTAATAACATTGCATTAAGAGAATGCCTTTTCGCCACCCTCAACCTCCTGTTACGGAGGATAGGTTTAAGCGGTACCTTATCATTGAGTCCAGGTGACCTATCGGCCCTGAGTCTGATTATCCATCTAAGTTCACATTCTTCTGTATAAGTGCTGATATCACCCCCACATGGATTGAGTCTAATGTACTGTATAACAGAAAAGCTAAAAATATGTGTAGGGCCAGAATCCTTACAATGTTTGGCTAATGCACTAAAATCAGAACCAATCCGTATATGATATACGTGCTCCCTTATACGTTCACGTAATTTCCTATTGGTCTTACCTACATAAAATACCTCACATACCATGCACCTGGCAAGGTATACCAAATTCTCACTTTGACAATTAGTGGATGTATTAAAAACAAATACTTCTCCAGTATCAGGGTGTATAAAAACATCCCTGGTGTCAATAAACTCACATTGTCCACATTTATTTCAAGGTCTGGTATTAATCCTTTCACCAGGTAGACGAACAGTATATTTACTAAGGGGACGATGGCACAAAATCTGTTTTAGATTTCATTTGTTCTTATACAAAAAATGGGATCTAGGACCAACTATAGCACCTATATGATCATCTAAAAGGAGGGTACCCCAATGTTTCTCTATAATGTTCCTGATCTCAGGTGTATCAGATGTAAAAAACATTGGCATCCTTAAAACATTCCCCTGTCTATTCTGTAATACATGATTTACTGAGACATTCCTCTCCGAGAAATATGGACGCGCTCTAGATGTTCTCAAGGGCCCTACCTCAACTACTGCACGATCTACTTCATGACCACCATATCCACGATTCATAAATCTATTCTTAAGATCTGCTAACTCATAATGGTACCCTTCTTCACTAGGATTTAACCTAGAAGCTCTCATTATCTGGCCTTTGACTACATTGCCAAACACATAGTTAGGGTACATACTTTGACGGTGTAACAAGGTGTTCCTATAGCATGGTTTTCTATGTACTGCTGTATTTAGTAAACCATTACTGAGCCTCTCAACATATACATCCAAAAAGGAGATATCATGTCTGGAATAACTGACAGTAAAACTAAGAAAACTGGTCAAAGAATTGACAACAGAAACAAAGTCCAAGAGGCTGGACTCATCCCCATTCCAAATCAGGAAGAGGTCATCTACAAATCGTCTGTAGAACCCAACTGACTGTCTAAAGGCTTCTAGGGGATACAGAAGACCATTCTCCCATTCAGCCATGACCAAGTTGGCGTAGCTATTGGCACATGATGTGCCCATAGCTATGCCATCATTCTGAACGTAAACATCACTATCAAGCATAAAAATATTGTTATACAGTACAACCTCTAGAAATAAAGTTAACAGATCAATCTCCTTACTACTCATGTCCGAGCACCTAGATAGGTATTCATGAATCATGACTACCCCTATGTCATTCGGTATTACCGTGAAGAGACTTTTCACATCTAAGGTGACCAAGATAAACGAGTCATCAACCCTCACATTAGTCATGTAACCATATAAATCTAATAGGAACTGTTTAGTGTCCCTTAAAATACATCGGTTGGCATCAACAATGGGTCTTAAAAAATGCTCCAGAAAAAGTGAAAACGGTTCAGTGACCCAACCTCGTCCTGTGACAACAGGTTGCAGGGGAGGTCTAGACATAGATTTATGGACCTTGGGCATACCTTTTTCAGGTGGCTGCCTTTGGAATGTGGTTTTCTATGAGAAAGTGACTTGCAGACATTGTCCAGCTTGTTGCTTGTTTGCTGAGATACCATATTACTGAAATACTGTTCAAGTGGATGGTGATTACACTCTGGGAAAGGAAGTCCTGAAAAGCTTTAAGGGAGGGAAGAAATTAGAAGTTATGTACTCACCATAACGTTCCATCTGAGTAGGTGTATTCATTTGTCTGCAACCTGTGGGTTATGGATCCGATATCGGATCCGAACCGGCATGGTTTACCAGCTATGGATCCGAGCTCTCAGCCCCTCCCCTCACCCATAATGCCCTGCTCTCCCTTCATGACCTCAGATCGAGTTTGCCAACAGCAAGAACACCCTGAAAAGGGTAACACATCATATGCAGGAAACTGACAGGCCAGGGGGATAGGAGGGCGGGATGGTTGCAGACAAATGAATACACCTACTCAGATGGAACGTTATGGTGAGTACATAACTTCTAAATCTGAAGTAGGAGATTCATTTGTCTGCAACCTGTGGGACAGAGTCCCCAGCTACCTGAATCTTGGGCGGCCATCATGGAAGGATATTCCGGAGCACCGCTGAGCCAAAGGATGCTCTACCCCTAGATGTAAGATCCAACTTGTAGTGGGAAATAAAAGTATGAGATGAAGCCCATGTGGCTGCTGCACAAATATCATCTAGAGGAATCCTAGCCTTAAAGGCTGCCGAGGTAGAGACTGACCGGGTTGAATGGGCATGTACACCTCCCGCTGGCCTTCCAAGCTTGATAAGCCAACAAGATACATTGTGAAATCCAGCGAGATAATGAGACTTTAGAAATTGGCTTGCCCAAATTAAATTTAGCAAAGGAAATGAACAACTGGTCGGATTGCCTATGACCAGCCGTCCTGTTTAGATAAAATCTAAGTTGCCTGTGAACATCTAAGGAGTGAAGCTTGTATTCACCCTTGTTTTGGTATTTAGGGAAGAAAACAGGGAGGTTAATAGATTGATTAATGTTTGCTTCAGACGCTACCTTAGGAAGAAAGGACAGGTTGGTCCTGAGGTAAACACGGTCCGGATGAATGACCAAGTAAGGAGGTTTAGCTGATAATGCTTGAAGCTCAGAGACTCTCTTGGCCGAAGTAATGGCTACTAAGAAGGCGGTCTTGAAAGATAAGAATTTCAGATCTACCGTAGCCGCCGGTTCAAAGGGGGGGGCGGTCAAGGCCTGGAGAACTAGGGAAAGGTCCCAAGGAGGAACCGCTTGCTTTATAGGGGGCCTGAGAAGAAAAGTACCTTTAAGGAAAATCTTACACAATTTAGCAGACATTAGTGGATTGGAGTCATGGCCAATGTGATAATGAGAAATTGCCGCAAGTTGTACTTTGACCGTGGAACTGCTGGCACCATCATTAAAAAGAGTGGTTAAAAAATCAAGCACCAAAGGGAGAGGAACTGTGAAGGGGTTTAGGCCTTGCCGCTCCGCCCACAAAGAGAACCGTTTCCATTTGCTACGGTAGACTTTCCTAGTGGATGGCTTATGAGCCGCCACCAGGATGGCCTTTACAGGGGACAAAATACCGGGAGTCCTGATCAAGAGTGGAACTGGAGCAGCCAAGCGGTCAGCTTCAGGTTGTCCAGGTTCGGAGGAGATAAGTGGGATGGATGAGATATCAGATCCGGAATGGGATCTAGAATCCAAGGAGGATTCACTGAGTGAGACCTTAGGAAGGGGAACCAGATCTGTTGAGGCCAAAACGGAGCAATGAGAATCATTCTGCATCCCAACCGAGAAGCTTTCTGAAGAACTTGGAGCATCAGAGGCAAGGGGGGATAAGCATAAAGAAGACCGGGTGGCCAAGCATGCACCAGAGCGTCTCTTGGGGCACCTCCGGGAGGAGGTATCAGAGCGAAAAAACTGTCGCACTTGGTGTTTGAGGGAGAGGCAAAAAGATCGCAACAAGAAGTTCCCCACCGTGCGAAGATGCATTCCGCTACCTGAGTATTGAGAGACCACTCGTAAGGGGTGAGAATGGTGCGACTGAGTTTGTCCGCCAGGATGTTGGACCGACCCGGAATATGCGTTGCTATGAGAAAGCGGTTGGTGGAGATTGCCCATTCCCACACTCTCATGGCTTCTCGACAAAGAGGGTAAGACCTGGTTCCTCCTTGTTTGTTGATATACCAGACAACCGACATGTTGTCCGATTGAATCACAATTGTTCCCAAGGGAAGAAAGGCCTGAAGTGCTAGTAACGCTAAGAGCACTGCTCTCATCTCTAGAACATTGATATGCAGTAAGGTCTCTGATTCGTTCCACGTGCCTTGGACCGTCCGGCCTGCAAAATGCCCCCCCCTCACCCGAGGCGGGAGGCGTCCGTGGTCACCGTGGTGAGAGGGGGAGAAGCACAAAATGGGCGGCCTCCGTGGAGATCTGGAGAGTGTAGCCACCACAGGAGGGACCGCTTGCAAGCCTTGCTGATCGCAATGGGATGATGCATAGGAAGAGCAAGATACGACCACTGAACTAGGAGTGTCCATTGAAGGATGCGCATATTGAACCTGGCGAGAGGAAGAAGCGCTATTGCTGCCGCCATGGACCCTAGGCCCCTCAGGACCAACTCCGCCGGAACTGAGCTTGAGTGGAGAATGGCCCGCACCTGGAATTGCAGATTTTGAACTCTGTCCGCAGTGAGGAAGGCTCTTAATCTCCTTGTGTCTAACCTGGCACCTATAAAATCTATGAACTGCGTGGGTGCTAGGTTGGATTTTTCTGTGTTTATTGTGATGCCCAGACGGGGAGTAAGATGGAGGAAGGAGTCTCGCGCCAAAAGTAGTAGATGCCTTGTTGGGGCGGTGAAAAGCCAGTCGTCCAGGTAGGGAAAGATCTGCACCCCCTGAAGCCTCAGGTGGGCCGCTACCACTGCTAATACCTTGGTGAACACCCTGGGGGCTGTGGTGAGACCAAAGGGAAGGACCCGGAATTGGTAGTGACTGGCTCCCAGCCAGAAGCGGAGAAACCTCCTGGAGCGCCTGTCCATAAGTATGTGGTAGTACGCATCCTTGAGGTCTATAGAGCACATCCAGTGATTTTCTCCCAGAAGGGGGAGAATAGACTGCAACGTGACCATTCGGAACTTCTCCTTGGGAACTGCCAGGTTCAAGAGTGAAAGGTCTAAAATTGGTCTTAGATCCCCCGTCTTTTTTGGCACTAAAAAGAAGCTGGAGTAGAACCCTGATCCGATCTGGTCTGGGAGGACGGGCTGGATGGCTCTTTTCTTTAGCAGATGGCCAATTTCTGCCAAAGCGGCCTCCCACTGACCGGGTGGAACGTCGGGGAGGGACTTCAATTTTGGCAAGTGAAGGACAGGTATACGGTAACCTCTGGATATGATCTGGAGGACCCAGCGGTCTGATGTTATGGACTCCCATGCCGCTAGGTGCTCCGAAAAACGTCCCCCGACTGCCTCCAGAGTAGAGCAGCCGGGCAACCCTTCAGGGCTGCTGCGCGGGCTGTTCAGAGAAGGGTTCTCTGGACCCGAAGTTCCTGGGAGTCCCTCTGCCCCTAGGGCGGCGTCCTCCCTGTCCTCCTCTGCCATGGAAGGACTGGTTGTCCGGAGCAGGCTGGGATTGCTGCGACTTCCGGAACCACATCTTCTTCTGACCCTTTTGGTTCCTAGAATAGCGCCTCTGGGGTGCAGAAAAGCGGATTCCGACGGCAGACAGCGCCTTCCCGTCCTTCTCGCTCTGGGTCAAAGTGTCACGAACAGTCTTGCCAAAGAGGGCAGAACCATCGAAAGGGGCGTTCGCAAATGACGCCTTGAAGGGCTCCAAAAAATCGCAATGACGGAGCCAGGCCTGACGTCTAGTAACTAGGCCTGCCCCTGTGGCTCTAGCGGCACCTTCCATAGCATGGGACAGTAGCCGCATAGAGGTATTGGTGACGGACCTAAGAGTGGCCATACGGGTGGAGTGCAGCACTTTGTCCTCCTCCGACATGGACTCTGGGGGAGATGCAGCGTATTCTTTTATAAGATCGCGCTGCATCCTAATCACATGTGCCAGGTAGTTCAGTGCCCTCACTGAGAAGGTCGCTGAACTAAACATCCGCTTCCCCAAGCAGTCCATCATCCGAGACTCCTTGCTCGGGGGATGGACAGAGGGACTCTCCTGAGCAAGTTCCCTCTTGGTGGCAGCCGCCGTCAACATGGCATCTACTGGAGGCCCCTTACTCCAATGGGCACGGTCAGCCGGGGGACTGAGAATACGGTCGGGCCTTTTTGGGATTGGCTCCACGGTGTCCAGTTCCTTCCACGCCCTGGTGGTAATGAGGTCCACCAGGGGGTCGGCAGGAGGGGACACCCAAGAGGTAGACGGGCCCGCTTCAAATGCCTCCAAGAACATGGACTCGTCCGAGGAAGACTTGGGGGCAGACCACCCCCCCTTATGCGAAGCATTTCCATGATGTCTCCAAATGAGACATCCTCAGGGGGTGATCTTGGGGAGCCTTCCCCTTCCTCCAAGTCCGTGTCTTCTGTGAGAGACTCGGAGTCGATGTGCCTCCTTTTGCACGTATGTTTGCGGGGAACATCCTCCGGGGGGCTGTCAGAGGATTCCTCGCAAACAGTGACCTGTTCCAAGGGAACAGCTTGGGGCAAAGGAGCGGGCTGTCCCAAAGGCCGGATGGTGGAAGCCTGACCCAGTGCAGATGGAGCGCGGGATGGAGCCGAAGCAAGTGCCGGGGGTCCGGAGACCCTCAACAGGGCCCTCTCCACTACATCAAAAGCCGAAGGGGAGCCGACCTCGACCAATGGATCCGACAATCGGCTCCCCCTCGGATCCGAGGAGTGGATCGGAGCCGGCGCCGAAGCACTCGGATCCGAAGGGACAGTGCGCTCTGACACAGAGGGCGCCGAAGGAGCACTGATCCTTCTGGATCCGAAGCTCGGATCCAGGCTCTGAGAGGTCAGATCCGAAGCACTCGAGGGCAGGGTCGGATCCGAAGTACCAAGTACTATCGGCGCCGACCCACCCCCGGCTCCGAAGCTGCTCGGCTCCAACTGCTCCGAACCCGGGTAGCGGGTCGGAGAAGGAAAAATTGGTTTAAAGAAAGGGTCGAGCTCCCCTCCAGAGGGGGGGGAGGCAAGAGCACTCCCATCTGCATCTGGGCCTGGATGAACCTTCTCATCATCCGGTCCAGATCAGCATCTGACAAGCTATACGTCGATCTCGACGAGGCTACCGAGGTAGGCCTTGAGTGCCTCCTGGATAGCCTCGATGGAGATCGGGTCTCCTCCTCCTCAGGTCCCGGTGAAAAGCACACAGGTGACCGGAGCCGAGGAGGGGGGGAACCAGCAGACAAAGAGGCTGGAGGAGAAGCCCGCTTGGCAGGCGGGGCCGAAACAGAGGTCTCGGCCCGCCGCTTATGGTGCTTCTCCCTCCGGTCCTTCTTTCTAGCTTCCCTCTCCTCCAAACCACTACAGGGAGGTTGAGTCCCAGGAGGAGGAGGGGGAGCCGGAGAGGAGGCCACCGAAGAAACGGTTACCCCCGAAGGAGCGGAGGCCAGAGCCGAGTCTGGGGGCAAAAGTCCCACCAAGACAAGCTTGGACCTCCGCTCCTTCAATGCCCTGGGGTTGAACCCTGCACAAATGGAACATCCAGAAGTAAGGTGTTCAACCCCAAGGCATCTCACGCACCGAGTGTGGCCATCAGCAGGGGAAAGCTTATGGCCACACTCGGAGCACTTAGAGAACACAGCTTTGGGTTGTTCAGACATCCCAAAGAGCTACAGTCACTTAAACTAAAGGTAAAAAGTAAAAGCAACTAAAACACACAACAGGCCCAAACACACACTACTCTACCAGCGAGGGGAGGGAAATTAAGTAAAAATAATATATAACACTAAAAAAGTATAATTAAGTAAAAGGGAATCCTATACTTTCATACAACTTTCACACAAAAATTAAATTTTAAACTTTCTAAATACTTGAAAAATACACTTAGCTGCAGAGCTCAAGGAACACAAATCTGGTCACCAGCGCGGCAAACTAGATCTGGGGTCATGAAGGGAGAGCAGGGCATTATGGGTGAGGGGAGGGGCTGAGAGCTCGGATCCATAGCTGGTAAACCATGCCGGTTTGGATCCGATATCGGATCCATCACCCACAGGTTGCAGACAAATGAATCTCCTACTTCAGATTACCTTCATTTCCAGAATACTGATGCGAAGAGTGGCCCCTGTGTCCAGACACTTCAGATAGTCTGCCCTTGAAAATGCCTCCCACAACTTATGGCAAAAGTGTCCATGTTGACTGCCACCAGTTGAGTAGGAACACAGAATGAAGAGCCTGATAACAAACTGGATTAGATGCATCCACTACAATATATCCCATGCAGACTCGAACTTTTGACATGTTGGGATACAAGACTTGACATCCGAAACGATAGGAAACATAATGTCCAATGTAATACCCTCTTGTTGTAAGTGGCGAAGGGCATGATATGAGTTGCCACTGCCATCGAGCCCAAGTCCCTGAAGCAAACACAGCTGGTATCAAACTGAACATGAATCAGCTTAGAAACTAAGTACTAGAGACTCACTTTTAAGGGCAGGTCAACTCTGCATATTGCTGTGTCAAGACCACAGCCACTGAGGCTAGGAAGACTTCAGCTGAGGCTTTGCAAAGCCACTGTTATTACTTAGGAAAGAAATAGACCAATCAGAGACTCCTAAGCAGAAATCAAGCTGTTCAGGAAGAAGCAGCTAGAAGCTAACTGTCCAAACAGGGAAGTACTTTGACCTCTTGTAGCCTCTGTTTCACTGCTGCTGCTACAGATATGCACTTGAGGTCTGTGGGAAGATCAAATAGAAGAATCCAAAACTGATTATAGCTGGCTCCTTCCAAAAAAAGGAGAAACTTGCTAGACTCCATGGTTATCTTTATATGAAGATACACATTCTGGAGGTCCAAAGATCACAACCAATCTCCTCCTGACAAGCATGAAAGGATGGACAACACCATGACCATGCAAAAAGTTTCCTTGGAAACTAGTAAGGCATTTAAGTTGCTTATACCAAAAATGAGCCTATAACATATTTTTCTTTTGCACTGAAAAATAGCATATGGAGTAATATCACAATCCTTTTTGATTTCATGAAACCTATTGGATGGCTGTTTTTGTTAGAAGTTTAATAACATCATTTTTTGCAAGTTTTTGACAGATCAGAACACTGGGTAAGCCTAAGAAGTAGGGGCTGAAGGAGGAAAGAAAAGAGACCTTACCAAAACATTTAACTACCCATTCAACCAGGTCCATGGCAACATCTTCAGTATTTTAATTAGGGCTTCCATGGATGACATATGTGCAGCTGCAACTTGGGCTAATCCTCATACCTTTATTACTTACTACAATTTGGAACTGGTCTTGAGGGGGAACAGCAGCCTTTGGCTCAACTGTGTTCAGGAATATCCTTCATTAGAGTAAACCCGTGTTATTAGGTAGCTGGGGACTCTGTCCCAACTGTTAAGGAATGAATGAAAATAGACAACATCAGATACAGAAGGTATATACTCACAATAATGAGAAGTTATGTACTTACCATAACGTTCCATGTTAGTTGTCTTCTTCTCGCCTTCTTTCTTTCTGGATGGGTTCAGAGCCGAACCTCGTCTCCGACTCAGCCTATTACTAAAGCTCGAGAGCTATGTTTACTGGCTCGAGGCTATCCTATGTCCCATAATGCTAGGCGTGATATACCCAGATCTCGTTTGATAGTTAACACTATGGACATACATGTCCCCACCATGACAGAGAATATATATCTATATCTATATATATATATATATATATATATATATATATATATATATATATATATATATATATATATATATATCAACCTCTATACATCTAGGTATATAAAACTCTTATAAGAGTTACCAAGAAAGAGAAAAGAGGTAGCTAAGGAGATAACTCTCATGATAACACATCTCAGAAGATACTCTCGGTCTTGCCAGGCTAGGGGGATGGAGGGTGGGATGCAAGAAAGAAGGCGAGAAGAAGACAACTAACATGGAATGTTATGGTAAGTACATAACTTCTCAATGTTAAGTTGTCAATCTCGCCTTCATTCTTGTTGGATGGAACAGCATCCCTAGCACCTTAGTCCTGGGTGGCTCAATGGAACAAACTCTTGAGTACAGTGGAACCAAAATCAGCCCTACTTCTAGAGGTCATGTCCAGCTTGTAATGAGAAATGAAGGTATGAGGAGAGGCCCATGTGGCTGCTGCACAAATGGAATCCATTGGCAATCTTGCCTGAAAGGCTATTGAAGAAGCTAATGCCCTGGTTGAATGAGCTTTGGGCTTAATAGGGAGCTCTTTATGCCTCATTTGGTAAATCAACATGATAACAGAGGTCAACCACCTGGACAAGGTTACTTTGGAAACTGGCAGGCCTTGCTTCCTTTCCACGTAAGACAGGAAGAGCTGTTCTTATTTCCTTGTCTGCTTGGTTCTATCCAGGTAGAAGCGTAATTGACGGTGAACATCTAGACAATGTAACTTCCGTTCACACCTATTGGTATAAAGTGGGAAGAAAACAGGAAGATCGATGGTCTGATTCAGATTTTTTTCAGAGAGTACTTTGGGTAAAAAGGACTGATTAGTCCTAAGTGACACTCTATCTTTGTGAAAAACAAGGTAAGGAGGGCGAACACAAAGGGCTTGAAGTTCCGATACCCTTCTCGCTGAAGTGATGGCTACTAAAAACAGAGTTTTCCAAGAGAGCAACTTTAACAAACAGGAAGCTGCAGGCTCAAAGGGAGGGAGAATTAAAGATGACAGCACCAAATTTAGGTCCCATGGTGGGGGAGGATCTTTTACCGGGGGCCTAAGTAAGAGGGTTCCTTTTAGAAAGGCTTTACAAAGTTTGTGTGACATAATGCTGGTCTCTGACAATCCAACATGAAAATTCGCAATAGCTGCCAACTGAACTCTAATGCTGGCTGAAGAAGATCCCATTTGAAAAAGTTCTGCCAAAAAACTCTAAGACTGTATGGACAGGAGCTGTAAAAGGGTCAACTTGTTTCTCCCCTGCCCAAATAGAGAAATGCTTCCATTTGCTAGCATAAGTCTTTCTGGTAGTAGTCTTGTGCGAAGCAAGGATGATGTCACGAACTGAATGAGAGATTGAGGGAAGCCTGGCTAGGGTTGGAAGTGGAGCAACCAAGCTGTGAGGTTGAGAGATTGGAGAGATTGATGCAGCCCGCCCGACTGATGTGTCAGAAGATCTGGCGCTGGGTCCAGTGCCAGGGTTGATCTAGTAGATGACGTTGCAGGAACGGAAACCAAATTTGTCGAGGCCAGTAAGGGGCAACAAGGATCATTCTGGATCTCAAAACAGTTGCTTGGATTAACTGAGTAATTAAGGGAAAGGGGGGGAAGCATACAGAAGACCCCGGGGCCAATCATGGACTAGAGCGTCTCTGGGGGGAAGACCTGGGAGAGGGAAGAGGTTGAAGAAGTCTGGGCACTTGCTGTTTTGAGGGGTTGCAAAAAGATCGCAGCAAGGCTGACCCCACCTCCTGAAGATTTTTTCCGCTACTAGCTGGTTGAGAGACCACTCGTGGGGCATGAGAATGGCTCTGCTCAGCCTGTCCGCTATGACGTTGGACTTCCCGGGGATATGCGTTGCTACCAGAAACCATTGAGAAGAGATCGCCCACTGCCAAAGTCTGAGTGCTTCTTGACATAGGGTGTAGGTCCTGGTTCTGCCCTGCTAGCTGATGTACCACACTACAGACATATTGTCTGTCTGAATTGCAATAGTCCCGGTGGGTAGAGAGTCTTGAAGGGCCTGCAATGCTAAAAGTACTGCTCTCATTTCCAAGACATTTATGTGCAGGTGGCCTTCGAAAGGTTGCCATGTGCCCTGGACTGTCCTGCCCTGAAAATGCCCCCCCCCACATGATCAGGGAGGCATCCGTTGTCACAGTAGCCACAGGAGGAGGAAGGACAAAGGGTCTGCCCTGAAGAACCTGAGGGGAGACCATCCACCATGAAAGGTACCTTTTGCATGACTGAGTGATTAGAATGCTGTGTGACATTTGAAGCTGTTGAAAGGACCACTGGGAAAACAGCATCCATTGCAGGATCTGCATATGAAAGCGAGCTAGGGGGAGTAATGTGATGGCTGCTGCCATGAGACCTAGGGTTTTTAGTACGAATCTGGCCAGGACTCTGCTCTCTTGTAGTAGGATTTGAACATGATCGCGAATGTCTGAAATCCTTTTTACAGGCAGTTTTGCTGACAGTTCCACAGTGTTTAAAATGGCGCCTATGAAGGTAATAGATTGATAAGGCGACAAGGCAGACCTTTCAGAGTTTATAGAGATACCTAGCTCATTGCAAATTTGGAGGGTATAATCTCTAGAATGGAGTAGCTGACGCTTGGTGGTGGCAGTAAGGAGCCAGTCATCTAAGTATGGAAACACCTGGAATCCTTGTCATCTCAGGTGAGCCGCAACCACTGCCATGCATTTGGTAAACACCCTGGGGGGCTGTGGTGAGGCCAAAGGGCAGGGCTCTGAATTGGTAGTGACTGGCTCCCAGACAGAAGCAGGGAAACCTCCTGGAGCACCTGTTCATTTTGATATGATAGTACGCATCCTGAAGGTCTATAGAGCACATCCAATTGTCCTGACCCAGGAAGGGTAGAATGGACTGAAGCGTGACCATCCGGAATTTCATTCTTTGAACAGACTTGTTCAGCCTGCTGAGATCCAAAATAGGTCTCCAGTCCCCTGTCTTTTTTGGTACCAAAAAGAACTTGGAGTAGACTCCGGATCCTTGTTGGTCTGCTGGGACTGGCTGGATGGCTCTTTTTTCTAGCAGCTTTGAAATTTCTAGTGCTGCTTGATCCCTCAGACCGGGTAGAATGTCTGGAAGGGGCCCTTTTGGCTGTTGTGGGGTATGAATAAAGGGAATTTTGTAACCCTCGGATATGATCGGCCGTACCCAATTGTCTTGCGTGAGGGAATGCCAGGCATCTGGGTACAGTGATAGTCTTCCCCCGACTGCCTCTGAAGGTGGACAGTCAGGCAGCTCCTCAGGGGTGCTGGAGCTACCCTGATTCTGCAGACCCCCCCCCGCCCCTCGGGCAGTGTCTATTATTGTTCCCTCCTGTGCCTCTGGAGGGAAGCTCACCATGTGCGTCAGGCAGTACTCCCTGAGGTTTGCAGAACCACATTTTCCCACTCTTCTGACCCTTAGGGTATGGTCTAGAAGGGGTAGAAAAATGGACTCCTACAGCAGAGAGTGTCTTGCCTTCCTGCCCGCACCTGGTCAATGTATCCTTTACTTGAGGTCCAAACAAGGCAGAACCATCAAAGGGGGTGTTAGTGAAGGACGCCTTGAAGGGGTCAGCAAAATTGCAAAGCCGCATCCAGGCATGTCTCCTTAGATCAACGCCCGTGCCTGCAGCCCTACTCGCTCCATTGGCTGCATAGGAAATGAGCCGCATGGAGGAGTTGACAATAGAGTTCAGGGTCCACAGCTGGGAGTTGATCTTTTCCTGAGACCCCACAGCTGATGGGTCCTGTAAGGTATCACCCAGTTCCTTGAGAAGGTCTCTCTGGAGACGGATGAAATGGCACACATAATTCAGCGACCGCATAGCAAAGGTCGCTGAGGAAAACATCCACTTACCATACCTGTCCATAGTCCTAGATTCCTTATTAGGAGGATGGACAGGTACTGAAGGGTCAGCCAACTCCTTTTTAGTGGCCGCCCCCACCGCCATGGCATCAACAGGGATGCCCTTAGTTAGAAACTGCATGTCAGAAGGGGCTGTAATAAATTTTGTAGGCCTCTGGGGAGTTAGTTCCATAGTATCTGGAGCCGTCCACGCCATTCGAGCCACCACATCCATGAGAGGGTGGAAAGGCAGAGACACCCAGGAGGTGGAAGGGCGAGAACCGAATGCATCCAGGTACACTGACTCGTCCTCAGAAGGGTTAAGGACAGACCACTTTCCCCTCTGCTTAAGAATCTCTAGGATGTCAGAAAATGAGACATCCTCAGAGGGGTACCTTGGGGTCCCTTCTGAGTTATCCAAGTTGGTGTCCAACGTGACTGACTCAGGGGAGTCTACATGCTTCCTGTTGCATTTTCTCTTTCGAGGGCGCTCCCCTGAAGTATCAGGGGAGGCCTCGGAAGAGGAGGATACACCCAATGGGGCTACCTGTTGCATCGGTTCTCCACGCTCGGGATCGGAAGGGCGGATAGAGACAGAAGCAGGCACCATAGAGGGAGGAGCCGAAGGAGCCGACCATGGAGCAGGCACAGAGGCCAGCACACTCCTCATGACCTCAAAGGCGCCCCTATCAGGCAAGGAACGGGGTCCCCGCTCCAAAGAGAGAAGGACTTCTCCCGGCACCAAGAGGGATGGCTCCAAGGCCGATGTTGGGGCCAAACTCACCTGCGCTGAGGCTCAGTGAGGGAGAACGGGGTCGGACAAGGGTCCGATGCCACTCGCCCCCTCAGAACCGACGAGGGAGTCCCGGCACCCGGATCCCTCCATGGATGGAATCAAGGAAGAGATCGGAGCTGACGAGGGAGCCGAAAGGAGTGGTATTGGCTCTGATGTTCTGACGGTCCCGACCCCTATGATCTCCGGCTCCAAACTCAAAGGAAGAGTTGGAGGAGGAATCAAAGAGGGAGTAGTGATAGCCACTGCCTGATGAGGAGGGCTATGCAACATTTGGGCCAGTGTCTGCGACTTAAGTAGTCTGCTAACCACCCTATCGAGGTCATGGTCCAACAGCCTGGAAGACCGAGAAGAATGGGACCTGTGACTCTGCTCCGATAATAAGGGAGACTTCGGAGCCGAATGGACAGATTCTAGGGAAGTAGACCTGGATCGCTTTCTGCTCGAAGACTGAGGCCTCGAATCATCGGTTCCGGTCGGAACCGATGCAGTAGTAGTAGTAGTAGCACCGCTCGGTGACAGCTCCGAACATGGGGCTGACGGTTTGGCGGGCTTGGAAGGTTTACCCGATGAAGGCTTAGCCGGGGAACCTTCAGGCTTCAACAAGCCTCTCAAAATAAGTTTGTTTCTGTGTTCCTGCAGGACTCTTGGACTGAACGCATGGCAGACAGAACAAGAGACCTGCAGGTGCAGAGGGCCCAAGCAATATACACAAAAAGTGTAACCGTCTGTCAGAGACATCTTCTGACAGCACGAGTCACACTTCTTGAAGCCCGAGACCTTGGTGTCTTTCGACATCCTGAAGCAAGGATGACGGGCAGAAAAAGACAACTCTGGGAGGTCTAGTCACAATCAGCCAACACACACACACACACACACACACACACACACACACACACACACACACACACACACACACACACACACACACACACACACACAAAAAGGTTGTAACAGACCAAGAAATAAACAAAAAGCCCAACACTTTTTAACACAATTTAACTAGGCACACACATACATCTACAGAAAAAAACAAAACAAAAAAAAACAAAGGGATTTACTACTACAGAAATGTATGGAAGATGTTTGGCCAAATGCCTAACTATTCAGTGAGTGGAAAACTGTAGAAAAAAACTACCTAAGAGGGGATTCTAAACAGGGATCTATAAGGTAGTAACTATAAAAAACTATCGCTAAGATTATAACCCAAAAAGCTGACTAAATACAAGAAAAATATTAATATAACCTGGAGCCGGCAAAAAGATGCAACCTTGTAACTGAAGTGGCAAACGAGATCTGGGTATATCACGCCTAGCATTATGGGACATAGGATAGCCTCGAGCCGTTAAAAATAGCTCTTGTGCTTTAGAAATAGGCTGAGTCAGAGCCGAGGTTCGGCTCCGAACCCATCCAACAAGAATGAAGGCGAGACTGACAACTTAACATCATTCCATCTGTGTTGTCGATTTTCATTTTTCCGCAAATCCCTTCCCACCAACCCCTACCTTTTTCAACTAATGACTTCTGGAAGACCGACAGCTTATAAGGACACCACTGTTCCTTATCGTGAGCTCCAGCTATTGTTTTCTTCTACCAGTATGATAATAATAATATCAACAATGATAATAATAATAATAATAATAATAATAATAATAATGATATTATTTCTTGGATTATGTAAACCAACAAACAAGATCTGTGGTATGTTAGGGGATAGTGCATTAGGGTAAGGGATGAACTCGAATGTTTTCAAGTAGCCATGAGCTAAAATAACAACCAAGTCAGATCCGAGGGTTGGATCCAAACCCAAATGTGAGGAATGAATGAAAATTGACAACATCAGATATGAGGTTTAAGAGGAAGGCAGGAATTAAATGAGCTATGTAATGTTCGAAAGATAACGACTGTACTAAAGATTACATGTGACGTATAATGTTTGAAAATATGTCATTATGGTTTCTTTTCATTTATATAAAGGTATGATTGCCTGTGTCTTAAGTGATAATTCAATAAAGATGTTTCTTGTTTAAAAAAAAATATCTTTTGGCAATATTCAACATACATCTCAACTGTCCAGATTTCAGCACAATGCCCAGAATTTTGTTTCATAATTTGGTCTGTTCCTCATAAAAAAATTGTGGTTTTCTGGTAAATCAGTGAAGACTGAATTCACTAAATAATCACAGACATTTGAGTTTCGGACTTCAAATCCTTCAGAAAATACATGATAACACAATCCCTTTCATTCTAGCTACTTTCTAAATTTATAGGAGCAATATTTAAACATTTTCCCTATTTTGGGGCCTCTATCCCCCCATTATTTTTGGCTTAGTCCAGATTTCATGTGCTAAGAGGTTGAGAGGCATGACAGTCATGCTATTATTGAGGATAGACCTCTTCATGCCAGATCTAAAAGTACAGTGATACAAGCTGACAACATTAAAAAAATAACAAACAAAAAAATACATTGCTTCAAGGTTATGTTATTTTGAACAAAACAGTTGGTAAACATTTTAATTGAATATGCCTAAGATGTTAGGTAGTGGCATGAGGAACATTATTCAGCAGATTGTGATTAGTCACATTTTAAGTTTAGGAGCCGTGAATTCTGATACAAACTGCGGGACATGGTGGAGATAATAGATATGAACTGAATATTAGCTACTTGTGAAAGCCTCTGGAATAAGTAGAGTTAGTGGGCAGGACAGGAGACATTTTCTTTAGCATATTACAAGGTGACATCGCTTAAGACCTTAAGTACAAAATTAAAAGGAAACCTACTGTTTGTTAATGTTCAATTAAGTGGCACCCAGTACTCTGTAAATGGAAGGTTTAAATTATATCAGTCTAAGAACAGGCAGAAGATGAAAATTGGTTTCTCACTTTTCTCTGTGAGTTTGCATGAAGGCTTGAGTTAGTGTATGCTGTTCAGAATTATAATTCAGAAAATTTAAGGTAAGGGAAAAGAAATTCTGATAGCAATAGTAGCAGATGGAATAAAGAAAAAAGTTTCAGAGTAAAGAAGTAAAATGCACAAGTTAATTTCTCCTTAGCCTGCCCGATTATCAATAAGCAAACTACTTAATAGTCAGTTTGTAAGTGGGGTGCTGCCACTACTCACAGTCCTTTTGCCAGGTTTTAATTAAGCAACAGTTCTCCTTTTTTGGTAGCAGTACAAACAGGTAACAGTTAATAAAAAAAAAATAGTTTGTTCTCTTTTTTTTTACAATTGAAGCAGGCAGCAGTCCGCATCAACAAAACAAGGTGCTTTGTCTTTCTGCATGGTTAATAGTTCACAAAAACAAAATAATCTGATCAATCACTCTCTCAAGATTTCTTTCTATGGTGGCAACAACTGACAAAACAAAATAACATTCTCACACTTTCTGCTGCTACAGGTCTGGCAGTAGAACACTTTTTTTTCCCTTTTATGCAAATGAGAAGCAGCAAACAAGCAAACAGGCAAGAGTCCAGTCACTTTATTTTGAACTTCCCCTGAGAGATATTAGAAATTAAATGAGGTAGACAATTAAGCATTCCCCATAGGGAATGGGAAATTTTAGTAAAAACAAACAGTTCTTGGATAAAAAACTCGTATGTAACAGTAGTAAATACTGTTACATCCAGTATAATTTCTGGATCAAATGCAATTTCCAGACAGTATAGTAACACTTGCTGGACAGCCTTTAGGCATGAGGACTTACATGGATTAAATAAAAATCTCTTACCACTGGTTTTGGAAGAAAATACCAGAAATAACTTGAACAAAACAAAAAGCCTTTTGCCACTACAGATTCAAAGAAATGTTTTTCCAAAATGGCTGCAATGCAGAGCAACAATCCAGATAGGATAACTTGGGATGAGTAAGTCGAACCAAAAAACTGATAGTTCCTCCATTCCATCACCACTCCTGTAGTAAAATGTGGTTCTCAATCTTCTCACTCTCTCCGTGAATACGTCTTCTGATAGCAATGTATCCTTCCCTCCTTCCGGGTTCTCCAGATTCTGATAAGGGCTGTCAAATAATCCCTTAGATGCTGTAACTTCTGCCATATTGGTGCTCCCACCTTTTTATATAAGCAGTGACCTCTCCCACTAGACCTAATTACCTGCCTCACAGATGAAGGCTTAAAGGGCAGGTTATCTATCCACTCCAACTAAAGCCTAACCCATAAAATCTAACAAACATCCTCAACTATTCAAGACCTTATCTGTCTAGCAGTCCTCCACCCTCCTGTTTGTATTACTGGACAGGTACCACTTGGTGGCAACCCTGTGCTATGTTACTCTATATATAGACAGACATATAGATATACAGACAGATATATAACAAAACTGTATTTTTTCTGGTGAAATACATGGGATTTTTTTTTCTGATCTAATTACAACTCAGTAATGAAACATTTTTGCCCCATATCAGCAAGTGAAGGGGGATGCCCTCCCTACAAAAATGATTCTGCGTATTTTATGATTTTGAGAATGTCATGGCTTTCAGTTGCAATTACCAAAGTTTTAGATGTTTTAGGTTCACTTAGCTGGGTGTCAGCTAAGCAGGACTAATTATTCATAGTAAATCTAAAAACTCCATACTGCAGAAATGCATAATATAAACGGTGGCGTTTTAAGTAAAGTACAATTCCTTTAAGAGTATACTGACTGTAGATATTTAAGGTACAAGTGGAAGAGGAATCAGTATAAGGGAACATGAAGAGCAATAATGGAAAACAGATGCTCATTCTGTTATAGGGGTGATATCTCTACTGTGTTTTTTTAAACATCTTCTTTGAATTATTACTTGAGACATAGGCAAACTTCCATTTATATAAAAGTAATCAAATCATATCAACAAGTTCACATTTGCAAACATTATACATCACATATATTGTTTTGTACAATATAATCAATCCAACGTTACATACATTGTTCAGTTCCTGCCTTTTCTTAAACCTCATCCACTGGTTTAGACTTTGATTTCCATTTTCTACTTATTGCTTTTTTGTCAGCCACCAGAATTAAACTTAACAAGGGCTTACTATGTCTAGGCAATTCAGATTCTGTTTCTCAGATAAAAAAAACATAATTTCCTTAGTTACACTCATTTGCTTGCCCAGCACTACTGAAACAGTACTCTGTAGGGAATTTTTAAAGCATGCCAACTCATTACACTCTGAGAACATATGCACCCAGGTACCTTTCTCTTTCCTATTACACCTCCAACATTTGTCATGTAACTACAGAAAAATTCTTTGGAGCCTGCTTTGGGTGTAGAAGTACCTCTCCTCAGATCTGACACAGTCATTAAACTAGCTTGTGGCCTTCAGAAACTCTCAAGCTTCTTACCTATCCATAATGCACCAATCCCTAACATCCCTTATATCTTGTTTGCTGCTTGACAGGAAGGCTATTATAATATGCCATATCCGGAGCTCCACACAAAGGACAGTAGTGCCCTTGAAACCTCTCGCTCCTCCAGAAGTCAGTCATTAAAAAGGATGGGGGTTGGTGGGTGGGGAGTTGAGGAAGTATAAAAATGGACCACACAATTGGAACATGATGGTGAGTACATATCTTCATTATCTGATGTTGTCAATTTTCATTCATTCTTCAACTAATGGGACAGATCCTCAGCTACCAAAAATCCTAGGTGGACTCTAAGGAAGGACATTCCTGAGTACAGTTGAGCCAAATGCTGCTTTTCCCCTTGAGACCAGATCTACTTGGTAATGAGTGATAAAAGTATGAGGATTTGACCAAGTTGCAGCCACATATATATCATCCAAAGAAGCTCTGGACTGGAACACAGAAGAAGTTGTCATAGATCTGGTTGGATGAGCCTTTAAAGGTTTTGATAAGGGGAGATTTAACTTGTTATAAGCAAATTAAATGCAATCTGTCAACCATCTTGCTAGAGTTGCATTTTAACTGATCCGCCCAATTTAGTACATGCAAAGGAGATAAATAGCTGATCTGTCTTTCTAATTTCTTTTGTTCTGTTTAGGTAGAAACGTAATTGTCTATGGACATCAAATATGTGGAGCATATATTCCCCTTTATTTGCAAATTTTGGAAAGAATACTGTCAAGTTAATGGATTGGTTGATGTTGGATTCTGACACCACCTTATGAAGGAAGCATTGGTACATAACATATGGAGGCTTAAAGATAATGCTTGAAGTTCTGAAATTCTTCTAGCAGATGTAATTGCAACTAGAAAGATAGTTTTCCAGGTCAGGAATTTAAGATCACATTTAGCTGCTGGCTCAAAGGGAGAATGAATTAAGGCTTAAAGTGCCACATTTAAATCTTATAGTGGAGTCCGGTCTTTATAAGTGGGTCTTAGCAGGAGAGTGCCTCTCAAAAAAAGGCTTTGCACAGCTTAGAGAAATCCAGTGAAGAATTTTGAAATCCAACATGAAAGTTAGAGATTGCTGCAAGTTGGACTTTTACAGTTGATGAACTAGCACTTCCATTAAATAGACTCACCAAAAATTCCGGAATTGAACTGAAGCGGAGAATGGGTCAGTTTGATTTTGCTCTGCCCAGCAAATGAACCTTTTCCATTTACTCCTGTAGAGTTTCCTAGTAGAAGGTTTATGGAAAGATAGAAGTATGTAACAGACAGGAGAAGATAGCATTTGTTGTCTGTCTATTAAAGGACTTGGAGAAACCACAATGTCAGTCTGAGTTTTGAGATATCTGGGTGAGCCATGCCTGTTGGGTGGGACAGAAGGTCTGGAGTTGGATCAAGAATCCAAGGTGTATACTGTAGATGAGGCCTGAGGAAGTGAAACCAAATCTGTTGAGGCCAGTAAGGTACAGTAAGGATGACTTTGTTCTTCAACCGGCTGCTTTCTGCAGGAATTTGGGAATTGGGGTGGGTTGGAGGATAAGCATACAGATGATCGGGGGGCCAGTGGAGGAGCAGAGCATCGCTCAGTGATTCCTCCTGTAAGGGGATAAGGCAAAAAAGCTGCTGCACTTGTTGTTTAGGGGAGAGGTGAATAGATCGCAGCAAGGATGACCCCAGTGAATGAAAATCATATCTGTCACTTTGTTGTTGAGAGACCACTTGTGAGGTAGTAAGATAGACTTGCTCAGTTTGTATGCTATCACATTGGACTTCCCCAGAATATGCGTGGCTAATAGAAAGCAGTTGGAAGATATTGTCTATTGCCACACTCTGTGGGCTTCTCAACACAGGGGATAGGATCTGGTACCCCTTGTTTGTTGATGCACCAAACTACTGACATGTTGTCTGTCTGGACTGCAACTGTTCTGAGAGGGAGAGAGTCTTGGAATGCTTGCAATTCCAAAAGCACCACTCTCATCTCCAGAAGACTGATTTTCAAGTTGGCCTCTTCTGGGGACCAACAGCCTTGGACTCTTTTCCCCAGGAAATGCCCTCTCCACACACAATCTGGGTAGTATCTGTGGTGACTACGGCCTTGGGCTGAGGGAGGATGAAAGGACTGTCTTGGAGTACCTGTTGCGACTGCATCTACCAGAGAAGATATATTTTGCATACTTGAGTTATTTTTATCTTCACTGACATGGATTGAGAAAGCACTGACATCTGTATTGCTAGCATCTATTGTAGAACTCGCATGTGGAATCTTGCTAAAGGAACTAAAATTATTGCCACTGACATTGATCTCAGGGCTTGTTGAATCAATCAGGCCGAAATTCTGCAAATTATTTTCCTGACCAGCATTTTTATCTTTTATTTTCCTGAAAGAGGAAGAGAAGCAAACATAGATACCATGTTGAGCACAGCCCCTGTGACCTCTAATGTTTGGGTTATTTCTAAGTGAGACTTGTCATAATTTATGGTTATTCGAGATGTAAATAAGTTTGTAGCACTTGACTGCATGCTTCTATCAGTCGATGCCTGGTCGGGGAGGTAATGAGACAGTCTAGATATGGAAACACTCGGAATCCCTGAAATCTCAAGTTAGCTGCTACCACTGCCATGCACTTGGTGAACACCCTGGGGGGCTGTGGTGAGGCCAAACGGCAGTGCTCTGAGCTGATAATGACTGGCTCCTAGCAGGAATCGTAAGTACCTTCTGGATCATCTGTTCATCTTTATGTGAGAGTACCCATCCTGAAGGTCTGTCGAGCACATCCAGTCATCCTTGTCCAGAAAGGGAACCTATAAATGGTTCATCTCCCATGCCCATGCTTAAACTTATCAAGGGTATCAGAACTTGTCAGAGATTTGGGATGCATGGCCAGGCTTAAAAAGGCCCTTGTGGTCATTAGCCTAGTGATCACCTATGAAGGGCAGAATGGACTGAACTGTGACCATATGGAACTTTGTGCGTCGAACTGACTTGTTCAATACACTAAGATCCAAAATTTGGTCTCCAGTCCCCTGTTTTCTTTGGCGTGAAAAAGAATATTGAGTAAGTTTCCTATTTTATTTGGTCTGCTGGGACCTCTTGGATGACTCTTTTTCTTAGCAGCTTTTGAATTTCTAGTGCTGCTGCTTTACTCTGGATGGAGCATTTGCAAATTTTCTTATAGGAGGTAGGGAAAATGGAATTATATAACTTCTGGAAATAATTCTCTGCACCTAATTGTTTTTTGTTATATTTAGCCAGGCTCTTTGGTGCAGAGATAAGCAACCTCTGACTGCCTCCAAAAGTGGGCTATTGGGCCTCCTTTCAGGAGCACTGAAAGGGTCTGTCAGAAAAGGAATCTCTAGATCCCTGGTTTTGTGGGCCTCCTCTGCCACAGGGGCATCCCCTTCCATTACAACTCCCCCATCTGCCTCTATGGGAACTATCTCCACGTGTGTCTTGGAAAGAACCCTGGAACTTTCTGAACCACATTTTTGACCTTCCTATTGATTCCTGGAAAAAGTCCTTTGAGGGGTCGAAAAATGCATGCCCATGGCAGAGAGGGTCTTTCCATCTTTCTCACACCTGGAGTGTGAGTCCTTCACTGTGGGCCCAAAGAAAGAAGTGCTGTCAAAAGAAGCATTGATGAACGAGGACTTGAAGGACTCTGTAGCATCACACAGGTACAGCCAGGTATGCCCCCCGATGGAAATACTTGAACCCACAGCCCTTGAGGTTCCTTCTGCAGTGTGTGAGACACGTCTCAGGGACAAATTATATATAGCTTGTAGGGTAGCTAACTGAGAGACTACTGAAGATTGAGCCTCAGCATTTTTGGTTCCAGAAAGAGATTTCAATAGCTCTTTAATCAAATCATAAAATGTGCCAGATAGTTCAGCGATTTGAGTACAAAAGTCACTGAAGCATAAACACACTTCCCAAATCTGTCAATCATCCTAGACTCTCTGTAGGAGGATGGATAGTGGAACTCTCTTCCACAAGTTCCTTTTTTGTAGCTGCCACCACAACCATGGCATCTACTGGCACCCGTTTACCCCAAAATTCCCTCCTTGCTGGTGGAGCCAGAATCCGGTCTGGTCTGCTGAGGACTGGCGCAACTGTATCAGGTTCCTTCCATGCCCACTTAGAGACTAAATCAATCAGCTCATTGGTGGGCAGAGTAACCCAGGAGGTAGAATGGCCAGCTCCAAAGGCCTCCAGAAATACTGATTCCTCCAGAGAAGGGTCTTGGGAAGAGCAGCCTCCCTTCTGCTTAAGGATCTCAAGAATGTCTCCAAATGAGACATCATTGGGTGGTGATTTTGAGGACCCCTCTCCTTCATCAAAATCAGTATTCTCAGTGACTAATTCTTGAGGAGAGTCCAAGTGCCTCCTTTTGTACTTTCTCTTCCTAGGGACTCCCTTGGTGGGGTGGTTCAGTGAAGTATCAGAAGACATTCAGATACCCTGCTCGGTAGTCTGGAAAGGTTCAGCTGGCTGTCCCTGTGGGGTAGAATGTTGAGGCTCACGATGCAAAGTCATCTAAGAAGTAAAGGGTGGATTATAGGGGGTAGGACCCATCTGTCTTGCCGGAGCAGGGAACACTCTCTTCACAACCTCAAAGGCAGATTGCTCCAGAGAAAAGGAAGAAAACAGAGCTGAGAAAGCAAGTTTCTGGCTCATCACCTCCCTCCACTTCGAGAACAACCCACCCGAGGCTGAAGATGGAGGTGAGCTGTCCAGTGCTGAGTCTCCAAGAGGAAGAGATGGCTTAAAACTCAGAGTCGACTCCAACCTCCTATATCCAACAGGCATGCTTCGGCTCCAAGAGTCATCTGGCTCCAAGGATGTTGGAGCCAGTCAACTCAGAGCAGTATTCAGATCCAAAAAAAGGCCTTTCTTTGGATCTGACTCAGATGGACCTGAGACGCTTGGATCCAAGGACTCTAAAACAACAGGTTCTATTAGAGAAGGAGCTATAATGGGTGAAGTATTAAATGATCAGACTTCATGACTTGAAGGAGTAGGAGCTGTAAGAACTCCCATCTGAATTTAAACTGTGAAGAATTTCCACATCATCCTCTCCATATCTGCTTCTGTAAGATTCCTGGAGGAACAACAAGATGCTAGGGTTGGAGATCTGGAGTGCCTCTCTAAAAAGGCAGAAGGTGCTCTGGATGGTACTGGATCCAGATGAGGGGAATAACTTGTCCTTGGTAAGGGTTTTGGATATGAGGGTGTAGGATCCAGTACTGGCTTGACTGAATCTGACTAGGGTTGGACCATGAGCAATTTTGGATCCAATTTCTCTTTTTAAGTTCTGAGGAGGAAGAGGCTGAAGACTCAGAATGTTTACACCTTTTTGTAGGGTCTCTAGTTTTGTATTTGGGAGATTGAGCCCCAATAATGGCTTCGGAGAAGGAAGTTGGCAGCAAGCCTTTCAAAATCAATTTATTTTTCCTGTCAGCCAGTGCTCGGGGTTTAAACCCACAATAGATGCTGCAATCCTGTTTTAAATTATCTGGGCCCAAGTAATATACACAATGATTATGGGCATCAGACTAAGGCAACTTGTGCCTACACTTACCACAGTTTTTAAACCATGCTTTTTCTGACATTCTGAAAATATAAAAATTACAAAAATGACAAAATCACTAAACTTTTTTTATATACTACAAAGAAGAGAAAAAAACAAATACCAACAATGGTAAGTGAAGATATACAATTATCTTGTAAAGAGTGCAAGACAAATACAAATTATGGTTAGGAAAATATATACACTAAGTGTGAAAGGCATTGGGAAGGAAGGCTAGGCCTACCAACAATGGTAGGAAAAAAGAATACTCAAAGGTTTATGAAGTATAAGTATATACGTAGAAGTAACTAGAAAATAAAATTAAATATTAAGTAAGTAGTTTTAAGTAAGAAATATGAAAAAAAGATTTATCTTCTATGCTTGTCAACTCTACACTCGAGAGCTGAAGGAAACCATATCTAGACGCAAAAGTGACAAACGAGATCTGAGGGATGTTAGGGATTGGTTCAGTATGGGTAGGGAAGGAGCTCAAGAGTTTTTGGAGGCCACAAGCTAGTGTAACACCCAAGTCAGTTCCGAGGATTTGATCAGAACCCATTAGTTGAGGAATTAATCAGAATCAACATCAGATCCATGATTTAGGTATCTCTGTAGAAACTTTATTTCTGAGCATGACAACTAGCAGAAAAATGACATAGAGTCTCTATTTATGTGGCAGTAAGACACTACATTAAGCATAAGCAGTTGGTCTAGGTTTTCCAATGTGCAAAATTCATAGGTTCATAGGTGTTTACTAGGCTAACGACTGCAAGGGCCTTTTTAAGCCTAGCCATGCATTCTAAACCTCTGGCAAGTTCTCATACCCTTGATAAGTGCAAGCTGGGACCTGAGAGATGAAAGATTTATAAGCTAGGGCCTGGGAAATGAAGCATTTACAGGTTGACTGTGTCTGTTAAAGATATAGGTGCCAATCCACGGATGAATTTCCTGTTCCCCATCCAGTTGTCCAGGTTGCACTTGAATTAGGTTGGGGAGGAACTCTGAGTCACATGGATGGGGAGCCTGTTCCAGAGACAGGGTAATCTCTGGGATGCATACCTGTCTCTCCAGCAGGTCCTATCTATATCACAGGCAAGGTTTAAGTCTTTAGAGCAGGTAATTCTGGTGCTGATTGTTTTGTGGATATGCATGAGATGCATTAGAGTGGGGTCTGACAATGCCTTGTATATCAGGCAAAGATTTCCCCTCAAAAGCCTGTAGGAGACAGAATACATGGATATTTTACTTAAGCCCTGTTTTCTTTTAGTGAGAAATCTCTATGGACTTTCCAATTGTTGGATATGCCTAGTTAGGTACATACAAAGGGAGAATTGTACTCAATGATAGGTCTGATAAGTGCCAAATACAGTGGAACAATGACTTCCTTGGACTTAGATGCCATACCTTTGTTTATATGTTGTCGCAACATAGAATGATTTCCTCACAACAAGTGTAAGATTTTTTTCTCTAAATACAGTGGCTAGTAAGCTTATGAAATTTATTTATATATGAACAAAAAAAATGTAGCCAACTCAACTATAGCAGTTACAACTTAGTTAATGTTTATCAGACATTCTAAAGCTAACAGCATACACACTCGTGGAATATCAGTTGCTTCAGGACAATTTGTACAGTGTGATTTTTTTTCTACCAAATAATGCAGTCCGTTATGTAAAATAAAAATGCACATGCATCGTTATCCATCTATCTATCTATCTATCTATCTATCTATCTATCTATCTATCTATCTATCTCTATCTCTATCTATCATTCCAAAGACATGCATCTGTAGTGTTTCTCCCTGGGCCTCTGCTGAAAACTGGCTTTGTTGCAAGTCGGACTTTCCGGTAAACAAATGTTAAATAAATAAATAATTAAAAACAATGAAGATGATAAATCAGTTCCCGAAAACAGCAATTAGAGATCTAGTTCTCTTGTATTTCATAAGTAAGCTAAGTATAGTAAATATATGATTCAACTCTTCAGTCTTATCTAGGTATAACCCTGCAATATCATACAGATTCTGAGTGACTAGTGAAAGTCATTTTCCTGAAACTGTGTCTGATAACTTCAGTCCTTTAACAGATGATAATTTTCTAAAGGACAGTCCTTAATCACTGACTTTTATGGTAATTTTTGCTGTTTGCATCACTTTAATAAAAAGGGTTTAACCCTTTTTTCATTAAATTTTCTGTGTGCTCCTGGCATAATTGTTTATAAAATACCCTTAGATTATAATGCCACCCTTGAGGCAAACAGCAGTTACAGTTTGAATTTTAATGAAAAAACAAATTAATTTGATCTCAGTTTTATAACTCAGCATATATAAGGAATAAACAGATTGCTTTAACATAGAAATTCATAATCGTTTTAGTTCTGAAATCATGTCAATTTTATATATTTATGTTTTGATAACTTTTATTTACTTTATTCTGAAGGAACTGAGGACAACACATTTATTTTCTGCTCAATGCTTACAAAATGTTTCATCATGTCAATTTCCAAAGCCCATTCTGACCTGAATTCTACATTAATGTCAAATGACAATATCTTTGCTTCAAGACATTCTTCTGAAATTTTCAAGATAAGACCCTTGGGCAATCTCAATTTTACTTTGCTTTCCAAAGCCTAATAACTTACAACAAAATCTCAGATATGTGCGTGGCTTTCAGAAAATGTAAATCATTCTCATTCATTGTAACATACAATAACATATTAACATATTACCTTTTCTGAGAGAAGTATATTATTTTTGGTGGGTACTTAGGTTAGGCTCTTCAATGGTCCATAGAATGCAAACCTAGCAACTACCTATGAACTTAACAACAGCACAGCGAAGAGATAATTCAGATACATACCGAGTTTGCCAGTCTGAAACAATTATACATATATCCATACATATATATATATATATATATATATATATATATATATATATATATATTTGTATGTGTATGTGTGTGTGTGTGTGTGTGTGTGTGTGTGTGTGTGTGTGTGTGTGTGTGTGTGTGTATGTTGTGAACAGAATGGCAAAAACAGAGCAGCTAAATGGCCATATGAAACTACCGGTGATAATGAGCAATAAAGGACCATCGCTCTTTAACCTTATGAAGCATTGCATTCAATGTTTTAGAATATGTCATGACCTTCATGTACATAATGCATTTACCTGGGGGGATTTCCAGCTGTAAAGACACATATATAAGTTTATCTTCATGTAACGCAATTTACTCAACAAGAAATTAAAGTTAGGATGGGGATCATAAATCCAGTGACAAAAAATTCTCATTAAGGAGAATTAAGGATTATTTCATTTGTTTACACATTAAACAGAAATTACCATTACTGTGTTCAGCATAATGAGTAGAAGTCTAAAACAGCAAGAGTTCCAATGGAAACACAGTGTAATGCAAACTATCAGATCTCTTATAGGTGCTGATCGCACAGTTAATGCCTGAGGCAGCTATACCTTTGTCCAACCATAACTAGTCTACTGTAAACCTTTACAAAAATCCTCTGAGACTCTTATTTTACCAATAGGGATTTCAGTGCAGCACTACATCAGACTAATCCCATCAGATGCTCAAACATTTGGCATATTAGGTATGACATACTACAAATGAAAAAATATATTTTCTTGGCGAAATATTTACTATATGTACTTCTTTCTAAGCATTGTCGCCTCACAGTAAGACGCTGTCCGGTTCGATTCTCAGCTAGAGCGTCTTCTGCATGGAGACATGCGTGAATGGCCGTACCTACTTTGAAGGTTGTGCGTCAGGCCTGGCGAGCAGGTACGTAAAAATCAACTGCCAATCATTAGCAGACCGGAGTTCCGCTGTGGCAACCCCTAACTGGCAAAAGCCAAAAGACACAAACAAACAGACTTCTTTCTAATGACAACTTAGTAGGAAATTATTCTAGGTTGTTACTATGTTCTGTAAACTGAGAAACTGAGAAGAAGATGAAAACAACAGTTCCAAATGAAATAAGATATAATGTAAAATGTAAGATTACATCACTGTATACCTATAAGGATATAGATGCAGCACTTATCTATAAATGTCCATATCAGTTTTGCTTACTGATCTCATTATGAAACTTTCAGGCAATAACAACAGTATCATCAGTTAAAAAATTCTCAAGAATCCCATTTTAACCAAAGGAGTTTCAGTGCAGTATTATGTTGAATTTGACCCAACTCAGTTAGCTGCTCAAACATTTGGCATGTTAGCATGATGTATTCTGAATGAAAAAAATGCTTGTGATTTTTACTTTTGATCTAGTAAAGAAGTATCCTTGGCCACTACTTTGTTCTGCATATTGAACAGAAGTTGAAAAATTACAGTTGTATAAGTAAACATATCATAACACTGGATGTTCAAATAGATCACTGTTGCATTATCCTAAGTTATAAGAATTATATCTTGCCAATGATATGACAACCAGACAGTTTTGAAAGCTTAATGTCACTTCCATGCAACCTATTAAAAAGCTCAAGGAGAGTGTATAACATCAGAAGTCAGGATGCTAAACATTCTGAGCTTTCTTGACTCAGAGTAAGGGAGGCTAGAGCCCTGCCAGCTAAAATGTGTTATGTATGTACTGGGAGCAAGGGAAAAGTAAATATATACACACCCTGGCATAAAACATAATAAAAGAAGGAAGAAAGAAGAGATGGTATTTTTTCTGCGATAGTGATCTGTTTGAACATCTACTGTTATGGTAAGTTTACTTAAACCACTGTACTATGTTCATAAAACTGTTGTAGTAACTAAAACTATATGAGTAGAATATCACAGCTTAGAAAAAAGGGAGGAGGAAGAGGAATAAGAGACTAGGACCCCCTGGAGAATAGTCATAACAAAGCCTGCTCTGGACCTTTGTAGTTCAAGGTGAAAGTGTATGGAGATGCCCAAGTTGCTGCCTCTTGTTACTTTCCAGAATTCACTCCTTTCCAAAAAAAAACAAAGAAGTAGCCATAGTCTGGAGTTTGCCCTGACATTGCCTGGAAGTGTCTTATTTTGGTGAGAGTAACAAAACGCAATAGCATTAGACAACCATTTTGAAATTGTCTGCTTTGTCACTGATTGTTCTTTTTATTACATTCAAAGGAAATAAGCAGCTGATCAGAATTCCTGAAGGTTTTTGTCCTGTCAGTATAGTAGCAGGGCTGGGGGTGGATATCCAGAGTGTGTAAAATTTATTCTTCCATATGTTTTGGTTCTGGATAGAAAATAAGAAGATGCACAATCTGGTTCAATATAAAACTCTAAAACCACTTTAGGCATAAATGATTTGTTCTCAAAGTTATCCTATCCTTGTGAAAGATTACATAAGTCACCATAACATCTTGTACCTCAGATACTCTTCTTGCAGATGTTAAAGCAATGAGTAACACTGTTTTGCAAGATAAGAACTTCAATCAGCCTTATGAGCAGGTTCAAAAAGAAAAAAAAGTCTGTTTCTTCAGTACAGAATTAAGAACCCAAGATGAAGCCACCTTTTTTTTCTAGTTGGAAAGCTATGTAAACCCCTTTCAAGAACTGTTTCACTTGAAGGAAGGCAGAAGGGGAGGGGCATGTGCAAACAAGCAGAGATGGCCAAGAGGTGAACCTTGACAGAAGAGTAAAAAAGGGCAGAAAATAATAACTCACACAAATACTGTACTAACAGAGGTGTAGAAGGGTCTATGTTCACACATCAAAAATGAATTATTGTGAATGCCTTGTGAAGCCCCCCCCCCCCCCCTGGTTAATTACATTTGTGATGTCGGCCAACTATGGCCATTCGATGAATTATTCTACAATGTTAAGCATGTTTAGCAGTTTAAACCTTCGCTGTTTAACATTAGATTATAAGGCATTCACTGTAATTCTTATTTGATGCGTGAACACAGACCTGGGCCCGAAAAGGGTCCTGGTTCTAACTTTGCTATGAACTAAAAAAATCTCTTTTACTTAGTCAAATATGATTTTTCAGTAGCAGATTCCCCAATCTCCTTTAAAACCTCCTGCATGTCCTCAGAAAACAGGCACTAAAAAGGTATTACAATTCTATCATTCAAGCAATGAGTTGAAGAAATTGAAGGTTGAAGTGTATCAAATAACCCCTATCTTGTATAAGACCAACGTGTAAGGAGGCTTGTGGTAACTGATCTTTGCCATTTTCAAAGAAAGGATAATCACTGTTGCCTCAGCCAAAAGGGGTTCACCATCATTACCCTGGAAGAATCCTTATGAATCGTTAGAAGAACCCTAGTTATCAGAGGAAAACATGGAAAGGCATACAGAAATCTTGTTGTCCATGGGGATAAAAAGGAATTTGTCTTCTAGGTCTTTGTGCAAGGGCTCCTGGAGTAGAATTTCTTTAACTGCCTGTGACTGGAGAGGCAGATCTATTTCAGGAGTTCACCACAGTTGCATCAATTCCTGAAAGACCTTGGGGATCAACTTCAGTTTGTGGTGGTAGTGGGGGGGGGGTCTGTCCTGGCCTTGCTCATCTTGTCTGCTACAATATCATGCTCTGAAAGAATGTAAGTAGCCTGTAGGGATAGCTTCTGCTGAGTTGCTAATTCCCATGCTATCATAGCTAGTCTGCAAAGGGGGTAGGATCTGGTTCACTCCTGTTTGTTTATTTACAACATCAATATGGTGCTGTCCTTGATTACTAGTAGGGGGCCTAGAACCCAAAGATGATTTAGAGATCTGACAGTATTTATTATAGTCATCATTTCTTTGACATTTTTGTGTTTCAATCTGTTCATTTTATTGCACAGACTCTGAATTTTCACCCCTCTTGGAAACAGCGTCCTATGCAAAATCTAAAGCACCCGTGGTTACAGAATGAGTATGGGTGGGAAGGAAGAAGAAGATATCTGAGCTTAGAGATAACAGGTCAACCCACTAGACTAACTCCCTTTTTACAAATCTAAGTACAGGAATCTGAAATGATAGAGGTGCTGGTGTTGGGTTTGAACTGATTTTGAGGAACCGCTGAATTTTTCTCATGTGAAGCCTGACCAAGGGAAGCATGAGAACTGTAGAGATCATGAAACCCAGAATCTTGATATATTCTTTGGGAGATGTAAGAGGCTGGTTGGAAAATATCAGAAATTGTTCCTTGTAAAATTCTACTTTGTCCTGATGAAGCAATGCTTTCATGAGCAATGCATCCAGGAGACATCAACACCATCCTGTGAGAAGGACTAAAAAAGGGTTCTTTACCCAATCCGGAGATTCTTGACAAGTTGTAAAAGAATCTGCAAAAATAAGGCAGCCATCTAAATACAGAAAAATGTGAATTGCCTGAGTACTTCAGTGGGTTATTACAGCAGCCAAGCATTTTGTAAACATTCTTGGAGCTGTGTACAAGTCAAAGGGTAAATCAGAAAATGAAAAATGTAAGCCAGACACAGAAAAATGTAAAGAAAAAAAATGCCTGAAATCTTTGAGAATTGGAATGTGATGATTAATATCTTTTCAATTCCAGATTTTCTAGAAAACTGAGAGGTGGAATATGAGATAGCAGAGACTGTTGAGAAACCATTTTAAGTTTTGGGATTCTGAGGTGAAGTTTTAGAAAATAAAGGTGTAGGATAGGTCTCCAAGTTGCCTCTTTCTTTGGCATCAGAAAGAATCTTGAATATAACCCCTTCTCTATTTGATTTGGGGGAACAGATTTTATAACTTCCTGAGATAGCATTCGACCTAGGATATGGCAAACAAGGAGGTTTGACTGGACAGATGCATATGAATCCCTAGAAGAAGATGATGGGAGTCTCACTGCCAGTTGCAGCATTTTTGAATGATTTTAGACCATTGTTCTAACCCCTAAGCTACAAGTCCCTAAATTAACTTTTGCTTTTCATCAAATCTTTTAAGGAACTCAGCAAATGAAGGGTCAAATAATACCTCTTTATTCAGAGGGGCATTCAGGAGCTCAGCTTTGACATTGTCTGGTAGATTCTGGGAACCTAACCAGGAAAATCTTCTCATCACTGACTCAGTGGCAGATGCTGTAGAGGCTATAGTGTCATAGGACCATTTTTGAGAATGCTTGGTTACTAAGACATAGAAGAAACTAAAACACTCTGAGATTTCTTAGTCTCTGAAGAAGAAATTTCAGCAATTAAAGTTCTCTTATTGTCAAAAGAACTCAACAGAAAGGTAGACGTAAGCCTGACAAATTCACTATTCTGAAGGTTAGGGTGGAAGAAGTATAAACTTTCTTTCCATACCTGTCAAATGCTTTTGCATCTCTGTCAGAAGCAAAAGCATTGTATGTCAAAAGATGTTTATCAGAAGATGGGTTTGACAGAAAAATCACTGCAGTGTCTGATCTAGGGTTTGAAAAAATAAAGTTTGGGGTCAAGGGAACCTTATGTAATTTATCAGACTTCTTAGGGGCTGATTGCTGACTGTCTGGCAAACTGCTGGTTATCATGAAACCATCTACTAATGCTGTCAAAACAGAAGGAAAACCTGCAGGTTAAAGAAAATCCACCTGTAGTAAGTCATACTATATTTGCAGAGATTCTGGCATTTCTTTTTGCTCCCATTGAAAAAAAAACTTCTTCATTCTGGCAAAAGTATCAGAGAATGATACTGATAATTCCTCAGGAGGGGAATCTGTAGAAGAACTTTTACAAGTCAGATTCCACCTTCTCTGGAGTAGGAACTTGAGAAATACCCTCTAAATCTAATTTCTGTCCCTCAAACAAAGATCAGAATCTGAAAGAGAGGAAAACCTCATTCTTTTTAAATTCAGTGAAAATTCATAATATAAAGATTGAAATGATTGAAATAAACCCTTAGCAAAATGCTGGCAATCTTCCCTATCTATCCTACTTGATACAGGAGGAGAAGAAAAATGCCTAACTTTATGTTTTTTTTTTACAGCTCCCCCCAAAAATATGAGTCCCTGTCCCAGGAATCAAGCACTTTAGGGTGGCTTTGAAGTACAGCATTGTCCACTCCTTCCTCCAGTACTAACGTGTGGTTTTGCCTTCACCAAAGAAGACAGATGTACAGTTGCCAAGGACATACCTGTCTTTCAGTCCTTAGTGGCTTCCCAAGGAATAATACCAAAAGTAACAGATAAAAAGCAATGAGTGTTCTAAGGTACCCAAAATGTCCACAGCAGAGTCACTCATCAGAAGCTGAGGCAAAGAGGAAGCCAGCTTCAAAACTGAAGACTTCTGTACAAGTTTCATCTTTTTTGTAGATTGAGGAGAGAAGAACTGAGTTCTGGTCCATGTCTCTACCAAAGAACAGTGTCTGAAAAGCAGCTAGTGAGCCTTATGCAACCAATAGTACAACCTGACTAATAAAATTAAGTTTTGAGATAATTTTTTTCATGTAAACCCTGAAAACAACCAACCCTATCTCATATTTATAAACTTTGACATAAAAGTACAACTTTTTCTTACAAAAAGGAGTAATTTGAAAAGCATTCCCCAACAGGGAATCCTGATGAAAATTAAAGTTTTAAGGTAAACATTTTTAGTTACAACCACTAAAAACACTAGTCCTAACACTTGGCAATAATTTCTGACAAAAAGGTAAACGTTTCTTCACAAAAATTGATGAAATGGAATATATACCACAATCAATGCTTATCTGCTGAATTTGGAGAAGCACTGATCAAATGTCTATCACTTTAAGCCCACAGGGATGACAGCACTTTGATGGCAAGAAAGTTCTGAAGATTTGGCATCTTATACTGCTCTCTTCAGGCTGCTCAGCAGCCAAGGCACATGGAACATGCCCTTAAGCTGTGGAAGCTGGCCCACTGTCATATCCTTGGAAGGATATAATCCATACAGCTTAGGTTATTACAACACTGATCTAATGATGAACATCATCAGTTCCAATGGAAACCATGTATAATTAAAACTATCAGACTACAGAATGCAGCAGTGAACATCAATCAATGTATTGGTGCAGCACCTCTTTATAAAACATCATATCTCATTCTCCTTTCAGATTTCATTATGATACATTAACATTAACAACAAAATAATCAGTTATAAAAGCACCTAAGAATTCTATTCTACCCTAAGGGGTTTCAGTGCAACATTACCATAATGAGAATTTAGTACATCTACATTCTCAACATTAGTTTCACTCGGCCTTGCAAAAGCCCTCTGAAATGCTGAAATCTTTAGCAGTTTAGTTTATAAGTGGCCATATATGACTTTCCTTCAGTAAGTTTACAATAAAAAATTCAGGCAATTCTAAGAAGATACTTGGGTACAAAACATATACCACCTCAGTCCTGATCATAAGCCATAACAATTTTGTTCTCAGTATATAGGGTGGACAGGTGGACTGCACATTATGTGCAATAAAGGAAACATTGTCTTGGCTAGTGAAATAAAACAGACTTTTTTTTTAACTTTCAGTTTAATGAGGACTTAGCACACATATATACTAGACCTTAGTTTCTGCTGGCCTTGCATGATATGGTCAAATAATCCTCAGGTGGAAAATTGGTATAATGCAAGAAAACAACTACAAAATCCCACTGAAATGTTGGATATGTTCATTGCATATATGTAGCCATATGCCAGTTCCCATAAGGAAGTCGGCAAGAAAAAATCAGAGACTTCCAATAACATATTTGAGTACAAACTCACTCTAGAATTTCACTCTGTCCCTAAGGATTTCATTGTACCTCAATCCTGATTCATGAGCCAGCATAATATAATTTAAGTAGAAGGTGTGCACATCTCGCAGTCTAAGCAATGATAGAAATGATGTCTTGGCTGGTGAAATAAAAATGTTTTCTTGCTTAGGTTCTAATGAGAATTTAATGCACATATATTTTAGACATTACTTTTTGCCAGTCTGTGTGAGCAGGGGCCAAACAGCCCTCAGGTGGAAAGTGGTGAGAGTGGCAGCCGATGACAACAAAAGCCGTATATATGAGACCTTACTCAGACAATGGAGAGAAGGAGGTCTCTGGTGTTCCATACAATCTTTTAGCATGGGACTCTAATGCATGTCCCAGCACAAAATGCAATACTGTACTTTGGGCAGCTGAATCAAAGTTTTCATAGTTCAGGTTTTCCTATGTTTAGACCTTAATGACCACCATGGAGCACAAGCTCCCCCAGAAAAGTGGAAAAGATTTTATGGTCAAACCATATATATAATTCTATTTTGAAAGGTACTATGGCAATACAACAAACACCTTGTTCATAGAGACCATTACTCTAACAAGACAAAGAAGTGACAAAAAATATTCTAGACGTTCTAAAGGGTGATTTTAAAACTCAATTTATTGTTCCTAGGTGGAGATGGACTACGCAACATGTTGATTAGAGCTCTCTACTGTGAAAACAGAAAAAATATTAAAAAAAAGAAAAAAAAGACAGCAAAAGTAATGTCTGGGAAAATTCATTTACTGGCTAAAACTGCTTAGATGCCAGCAAAACAGAAATTTGGAGAAAGTAAGAGAATATCAAGAAGAAAAGAAGAAAGAAATCCTGTCTTAGGAAAACCTTGAAGCTGTTCAGTAAGCAGCAGTTCTTCAAGTTTCAGCTTTACTACAGGAGACATCTTCCAGTAATTTAGAGGAAAAGATTACTCAAATGCACTCAGAAGTGTTTAAACGAAGTATGACACTGGAGGAGTATATAAAAGTCAAATGGCAAAAGGCTGAAAAAATAGAAGCTTTAAGTAGCTTAAGTAGCTGTTCAGATGCCTTAATAATACTGCAGAAATCTAGATTTCATGATGGTGATGGTAGCATAAGCAGATAAAAACCTGACTTCTGTGCTGGGAACCATTTAAAACAACAGCAGCCTGTAAACTGTTAAAAGTGTCTATAACGTCTAGATGGCCAACAAGGAAGAGAAAACTTGAAGTAAAAGGAATAAAAACTGTCAAAAATCAGGAGACTAGAAGCAGCATAGTAAGAGCAGCTGAAGGAGAAAAGTCCTCAGTCTCCCTAGACAGAAAAATTGACAAAATGCAGTCCGAAATATTTAGGCTAAGTGGTTCCCTGTTGGAATCTATAGATACAAATAACAGAAGCTTACAGAAAACAGATGTTTTACTGAGGTATTCAGAGAACCTAGAATGCCTATGCAAGAGTATTTAGAAAATATGAATGAACAAAGAGCAATGGTTTTGAAACAACTATTTTTTTTTTACAATAACCCTGGAGTAAACAAAATGTTGGCTCACTGTTTAAGGCAACAAAAGGTTGAAAGGATGATAACTAAAATCAGGAATTATGAGAATTACAGGGCAGAAGTGACCCAGGAAAAATTATGACTTTAATAGTAAATTACTACAGTACAGTATATAGATAAGACATAGAGGTTGAGACTAACAAAAGGGAATGGTAACATACTTGCATCAATTATAACTTCCTTGATTAACAGAAGCAAAAAGAGGGGTATTAGTATTTAAAATAAAGGGAACTGAAATTAAAGAAACAATAAGAAACCTGAATACTGGGAAATCCACTGGAAGGGATGGAATTCAAACCGAAGGGTAGAAAAAAGCAACAGGAAATAATAAAAGTCTGGCTAGTATTTTTAACAATATCTTTCTGGGTGGGGAAAGCAGCAAAGTGGTGCAGTGGGTAACATTATTGTCTCATAGCAAAAGATTTTCTGGTTCAATTTTCGGCTGTGGTACCTTCTGTGTGGTCTGCATGTTCTCCCTGTAATTGTGTGGGTTTTCTCGGGGTACTCTGGTTTCCTCCCACATTCCAAAGACATGCAATAGATGTACTGGACACTAAATTGGCCATAGGTGTGAATGCACATATCTGTGTGTATTTGTGGCATGGAAGTTAAAGTGTTGCAGGGGTAGCCACCTGGTGGTGTGAACAGTGGAGCTAGAAGATTGTCACTTTTAAAGAGACACCCTAACACCATGTGTAAAAATGGGAAAAAGGAGGTTGTGGGTGGAGATGCACCCTTGACTTGAAGTGAAGCAGTAGTGGTAGTTATATCAAAGGAGGGAAAAAGATCTTCTTGATCCATTGGCATATAGACCCATTTCAAGTCTGAATAATGACTATAAAGTGTTTATGATTATTTTGATGAAAAGAATGGCAAATATATTACCAAGAATAATAGGCCTGGATCAGTGTATATTTATAAAAGGTAAGCAAATGTTTGACACTAATACGATGCACTGGACAATAATGACACATTAATGTTTCTAGGTTTAGATACCAAAAAGGCATGTGGCAAAATTAGTTGGAACTTATGAAGGATATTTTGAGTCATTTGGGTTTCTACAAGCATGGACAATATTAATATGTACTATCTACAGAGGAACTCAAGTTAAAGTGTAGTGTGGTGGGAAGCTGTTTAAAGCATGAGTCTAACAAGAGGAACTAGGCAGCACAGTCTCCTTTCACCACTGCTCTTTGCTTTGTATTTAGAGACATTACTCAGAGACATAAGACAATCAAATATAATTGGATATAAATGGAGAAATACCAATGAGAAAACAGCCCTTTTGGTGGAATGGGATAATATTATAGGTTACCAGTTAAGAACATAACATAAAAATTATATTTGTTAAACTGAAATAGATTATCAGTATAGCAGGATGTAATGTTATGAAGCAACAACAAAGGCTATAGCAATGGTTTATGCTCCAGCACACATGACTTAGCATAGAACTTTCACATTTTTTGGGGGGTCATGATAACACGAGATACATTAGAATTTGAGTGAAATGAAATGTTCAGAATGTAAAGAAATGCAGGAAAAATTACTCAAAAGATTATAAGTAAGATAAGAATATGGAAAAAAGAAGTTATGTACTCAGTATAACGTTCCATCTGAGTAGATGATCTTCATTTGTCAGCAACCTGTGGGTATCAGATCCATATCGGATCCAAGCCGGCAGCTTCAAACAGCTAAGATCCAAGCTCCAAGCTCCTCCCCCTTACCCATAATCCCCTGCTAACCCTTCCTGTCCTCAGATCGAGTTTGCTTAGCAATACAGAGTATTATAACACAGGAGTCATCTGTAAATCCTAACCTAATTTATCTGGAAACAAGGCTAGGAATCCTTTTAGTATGCACTATAGGTTAAGGGGATGGAGGGAGGATCGGTTGCTGACAAATGAAGATTACCTACTCAGATGGAACGTTATGGTGAGTACATGACTTCTTTATCTGAAGTAGTTAACTTTATTTGTCCATCAACCTGTGGGACAGAGTCCCCAGCTACACAAACCTTGGGAGGTCCTCATGGAAGGATATTCCAGAGCATTGCGGAGCTGAAGGATGCTCTCCCTCTGGAAATTATGTCCAACTTGTAATGGTTAATGTATGAGATGAAGCCCAAGTGGCTGCTGAGCAAATGTCATCCAAGGAAACTCTGGACAAAAAAGCAGCAGAGGTGGAAATTGATCGAGTAGAATGAGCGTGGAATCCTTCAGGTTCGGGTTGACCAGAACTTTAATATGCTAGTAAGATACATTGTGAAATCCATCTGGACAATGTAACTTTCGATACTGGTTTTCCCAAAGAGGGTTTCGCAAAGGATACAAAGAGCTGGCCCATTTTCCTGTGACCAGCAGTCCTGTGCAGATAAAATCTTAATTGCCTGTGTATGTCCCGGGAATGTAAGTTATATTCACCTTTGTTCTGGTAATTTGGAAAGAATACTGGTAAATTAATGGATTGGTTGATGTTGGGTTCCGATGCGACCTTGGGCAAGAAGGAAGGATTGGTCCTGAGGGAGACTCTAACTTTATGAAAAACCAAGTATGGCAGTTTGGCGCAAAGGGCTTGAAGTTCTGAAACCCTTCTAGCCGAATTGATGGCAATAAGGAAGGCCGTCTTCCAGGATAAGAATTTTAGGTCCACCGAGGCTGCTAGCTCGAACGGAGGGGCTGTCAGAGATTGGAGAACAAGAGTTAAATCCCATGGAGGAACTGGATCTTTAACAGGAGGTCTCAAGAGGAAAGTGCCTTTTAAAAAGGTCTTACATAATTTGGAAGAGGCCAGGGGGCCGAGACCATTTCCCACATGATAGTGGGAGATTGCAGCTAATTGGACTTTGTCCGTAGAGGAGCTAGCACCCTGGTCAAATAAGGTTGATAAGAATTCTAGCACTGCTGGTAATGGAGCTGTAAAGGGATCTAAGTTTCTGCGTTCTGCCCAGATTGAAAAACGTTTCCACTTACTATTATAAACCTTCCTCGTGGAAGGCTTATGAGCGTCTACTAAAATAGCCTTAAAAGATGATGAGATACCGGGAGTCCTAGCTATCACTGGAACTGGATCAACCAAGCTGTGAGCTTGAGATTGTCCAGGTTCGGGGTTGTCAACCCTAGCGGGTGGGAGATCAGATCCGGCGTGGGATCTAGAACCCATGGGGGTTTCACTAGGTGAGACCACAGGCAAGGGAACCATGCCTGACAAGGCCAGAATGGGGCTATGAGGATCACTCTGCTTCCCAACCGACGTGCTTTCTGCAAGAATTTCAGCATTAGGGGAAGAGGAGGATAAGCATAAAGTAGACCGGATGGCCAAACATGCACCAGAGCGTCTCTGTGGGATTCCCCTGGTGGGGGAATTAGAGCGAAGTAGTCGCTGCACTTTGCGTTCGAAGGAGACGTGAAGAGATCGCAGCAAGGTTGACCCCATTTGAGGAAAATTTGCTTCGCCACTCTCAGGTTTAGAGACCACTCGTATGGTGAAAGGATGGTTCGACTCAGCCTGTCTGCCAAGATGTTCGACCAACCCAGAATGTGCGTTGCTATGAGAAAGTGGTTGGTGGAGATCACCCATTGACCAAACCAAAGCAGATGCTCGTAAAACCCTTGCACAGCAGGAAAATGTTATATGTACACAAACGAAGCCAGCAAGCGTGGAAGGTGTAAAGTCAATTTATTCAACCCAGTGGAAAAATCCCTGGGGTGACAAAGGCAGCCATGAAAAACTCCATACCGGTTTCGGCTCAACAAAGCCTTCTTCAGTGGATACAAACAAAAAAGGCAGTCAAACAAATACCATTCAATATATACGTATATATAGAGTTGGCAATTAACATCAGAACCAATCACCATAATTAAACAATGAATCAAAATTGGTCATTAAGACCAGGTGGAAACAGAGCTCCCAGTTTGACTATCCATTTCTTTTCTTTAAAATTCAGCAACTCATGCCAATTATCTTTATCTCTACAAATACCCTTAATATGATCAATAATCACAAACTTAAAAAAGGCTGTTTTGTGTTGCAAACTATGTTTAAATAAGGCATTGTTGGGACGTTTGTTTTAAACATCACTAAGATGTTCACCAATTCTCAAACGAAAAGCTCTAGAAGTCTGCCCCACATAGAAAGCAGAACAAGTGCAGGTCACCAAATAGATGACCCACTTGGTGCTGCAATTGGCCCAAATTCTGATTTGAAAAATCTCAGAAGTATTTTTGCTAGTAAATTCACGGGTATGTGAGACCCGCATGCAGTGTACACAATGACCACATGAAATACAGCCTAAAACTGGACCACCTGTCAAAGAAGTTTGAATAAGGACTGTGTTTTTGGTAACAGGTTTTTTATAATGGCTAAGCCTGGAACCTATAGTTCTCACTGCTGCTTTTCAGCTGTGAGAAACATTTCTGCAGTTTGTTCTAAGTAGTGGGGATATTTGTAGCATTTCCATATTCAGGCTTGTATTTGGGCCTACTGTTTGTGTAGGCTGTGTGTCTGAGCACATATTCAGGGACTTCTTGGTTTAGCCAAAGCCACCAGCCATTTCAGTGAGAGAGAATTGTTTGAGGTCATTGGCTGCCTGAGGTCACCTGGACTACAGCTTAGACTAAGCACCTCACTGGTTCTTTTGATATTTCTTTCTTAAACGCTGTCTCAGGTTTCAACTTTCTGTTAGCTAAAACGTTCAGTTGTGAGTGTTCTGCCATTTCACACTGAGCTAATCGAAGGGAGGACACTGAGGAAACTCGGAGATATAATATATAACATTAAGTATCCTGTATTTTGTTAATTTTGTTCTTTATTTCTTTATTTACAGCACTTTGAGTACTGTGTATTTTTCTAGCTAGTTTCACTGTGTGTGAGGTATTAACTGGAAATTGTCCACTTTTATTAAGCATCTGTTGGGTTGTTTGTTTCTGATAACTTGTTGCAGTTAAACTCTTTTTTCTAGAGTCTCCTTTAGCTGTTTAAAACTTTCACTTAAAGTCTCACTGCTGCTTTTCAGCTGTGAGAAACATTTCTGCAGTTTGTTCTAAGTAGAGGCGATATTTGTAGCATTTCCATATTCAGGCTTGTATTTGGGCCTAGTGTTTGTGGAGGCTGTGTGTCTGAGCACATATTCAGGGACATCGTGGGTTAGCCAAAGCCATCAGGCATTTCAGTGACAGAGAATTGTTTGAGGTCATTGGCTGACTGAGGTCATCTGGACTAAAGCTTAGACTAAGCACCTCATTGGTTCTTTTGAGATTTCTTTCTTAAACGCTGTCTCAGGTTTCAACTTTATGTTACCTAAGAAGTTCAGTTGTGAGTGTTCTGCCATTTCACACAGAGCTAATCGAAGGGAGGACACTGAGGAAACTTGGAGCTATAATATATAACATTAAGTATCCTGTTTTTTGTTTATTTTGTTCTTTATTTCTTTGTTATTTATAGCATTTTGTGTACTGTGTATTTTTTTGAGCTAGTTTCACTGTGTGTGAGGTATTAACTGGAAATTGTCCACTTTTATTAAGCGTCTGTTGGGGGTTGTTTGTTTCTGATAACTTTTTGCAATTAAACTCTTTTTTCTAGAGGCTCCTTTAGCTGTTTAAAACTTTCATTTAAAGGCTCACTGCTGCTTTTCAGCTGTGAGAAACATTTCTGCAGTTTGTTCTAAGTAGTGGGGATAATTGTAGCATTTCCATAATCAGGCTTGTATTTGGGTCTAGTGTTTGTGGAGGCTGTGTGTCTGAGCACATATTCAGAGATGTCTTGGTTTAGCCAAAGCCATCAGGCATTTCAGTGAGAGTGGATTTTTTGAGGTCATTGGCTGACAGAGGTCATCTGGACTAAAGCTTAGACTAAGCACTTCATTGGTTCTTTTGAGATTTCTTTCTTAAAAGCTGTCTCAGTTTTCAACTTTATGTTTCCTAAGAAGTTCAGTTGTGAGTGTTCTGCCATTTCACACTGAGCTAATCAAAGGAAGGACACGGAGGAAACTCGGCGCTATAATATCTAACATTAAGTATCCTGTTTTGTGTTTATTTTGTTCTTTATTTCTTTGTTATTTATAGCACTTTGTGTACTGTGTATTTTTCTAGCTAGTTTCAATGTGTGTGAGGTATTAACTGGAAATTGTCCACTTTTTTAAGCATCTGTTGGGTTGTTTGTTTCTGATAACTTGTTGCAGTTAAACTCTTTTTTCTAGAGGCTCCTTTAGCTGTTTAAAACTTTCATTTAAAGGCTCACTGCTGCTTTTCATTTGTGAGAAACATTTCTGCAGTTTATTCTAAGTAGTGGGGATATTTGTAGCATTTCCATATTCAGGCTTGTATTTGGGTCTAGTGATTGTGGAGGCTGTGTGTCTGAGCACATATTCAGAGACGTCTTGGTTTAGCCAAAGCCATCAGGCATTTCAGTGAAAGAGAATTGTTTGAGGTCATTGGCTGACTAAGGTCACCTGGACTACAGCTTAGACTAAGCACCTCATTTGTTCTTTTGAGATTTCTTTCTTAAAAGCTGTCTCAGGTTTCAACTTTCTGTTACCTAAGAAGTTCAGTTCTAAGTGCTCTGCCATTTCACACTGAGCTAATCGAAGGAAGTACACTGAGGAAACTCGGAGCTATAATATATAACATTAAGTATCCTGTTTTGTGTTTATTTTGTTCTTTATTTCTTTGTTATTTTTAGCACTTTGTGTACTGTGTATTTTTCTAGCTAGTTTCAATGTGTGTGAGGTATTAACTGGAAATTGTCCACTTTTATTAAGCATCTGTTGGGTTGTTTGTTTCTGATAACTTGTTGCAGTTAAACTTTTTTTTCTAGAGGCTCCTTTAGCTGTTTAAAACTTTCATTTAAAGGCTCACTGCTGCTTTTCATTTGTGAGAAACATTTCTGCAGTTTATTCTAAGTAGTGGGGATATTTGTAGCATTTCCATATTCAGGCTTGTATTTGGGTCTAGTGTTTGTGGAGGCTGTGTGTCTGAGCACATATTCAGAGACGTCTTGGTTTAGCCAAAGCCATCAGGCATTTCAGTGAGAGAGGATTGTTTGAGGTCATTGGCTTACTGAGGTCACCTGGACTACAACTTAGACTAAGCACCTAATTGGTTCTTTTGAGATTTCTTCTTAAAAGCTGTCTCAGGTTTCAACTTTCTGTTACCTAAGAAGTTCAGTTGTAAGTGTTCTGCCATTTCACACTGAGCTAATTGAAGGAAGGACACTGAGGAAACTCGGAGCTATAATATATAACGTTAAGTATCCTGTTTTTTGTTTATTTTGTTCTTTATTTCTTTGTTATTTATAGCACTTTGTGTACTGTGTATTTTTCTAGCTAGTTTCACTGTGTGTGAGGTATTAACTGGAAATTGTCCACTTTTATTAAGCATCTGTTGCGTTCTTTGTTCCCTATAACTTGTTGCAGTTAAACTCTTTTTTCTAGAGGCTCTTTTAGCTGTTTAAAACTTTCATTTAAAGGCTCACTGCTGCTTTTCAGCTGTGAGAAACATTTCTGCAGTTTGTCCTAAGTAGTGGGGATATTTGTAGCATTTCCATATTCAGGCTTGTATTTGAGCCTAGTGTTTGTGGAGGCTGTGTGTCTGAGCACATATTCAGGGCCATCGTGGGTTAGCCAAAGCCATCAGGTATTTCAGTGACAGAGAATTGTTTGAGGTCATTGGCTGACTGAGGTCACCTGGACTACAGCTTAGACTAAGCACCTCATTGGTTCTTTTGAGATTTCTTTCTTAAACGCTGTCTCAGGTTTCAACTTTATGTTACCTAAGAAGTTCAGTTGTGAGTGTTCTGCCATTTCACACAGAGCTAATCGAAGGGAGGACACTGAGGAAACTTGGAGCTATAATATATAACATTAAGTATCCTGTTTTTTGTTTATTTTGTTCTTTATTTCTTTGTTATTTATAGCATTTTGTGTACTGTGTATTTTTCGAGCTAGTTTCACTGTGTGTGAGGTATTAACTGGAAATTGTCCACTTTTATTAAGCGTCTGTTGGGTTGTTTGTTTCTGATAACTTTTTGCAATTAAACTCTTTTTTCTAGAGGTTCCTTTAGCTGTTTAAAACTTTCATTTAAAGGCTCACTGCTGCTTTTCAGCTGTGAGAAACATTTCTGCAGTTTGTTCTAAGTAGTGGGGATATTTGTAGCATTTCCATATTCAGGCTTGTATTTGGGTCTAGTGTTTGTGGAGGCTGTGTGTCTGAGCACATATTCAGAGACGTCTTGGTTTAGCCAAAGCCATCAGGCATTTCAGTGAGAGAGAATTTTTTGAGGTCATTGGCTGACAGAGGTCATCTGGACTAAAAGTTAGACTAAGCACTTCATTGGTTCTTTTGAGATTTCTTTCTTAAAAGCTGTCTCAGTTTTCAACTTTATGTTTCCTAAGAAGTTCAGTTGTGAGTGTTCTGCCATTTCACACTGAGCTAATCAAAGGAAGGACACGGAGGAAACTCTGAGCTATAATATATAACATTAAGTATCCTGTTTTGTGTTTATTTTGTTCTTTATTTCTTTGTTATTTATAGCACTTTGTGTACTGTGTATTTTTCTAGCTAGTTTCAATGTGTGTGAGGTATTAACTGGAAATTGTCCACGTTTATTAAGCATCTGTTGGGTTGTTTGTTTCTGATAACTTGTTGCAGTTAAACTCTTTTTTTCTAGAGGCTCCTTTAGCTGTTTAAAACTTTCATTTAAAAGTTCACTGCTGCTTTTCATTTGTGAGAAACATTTCTGCAGTTCATTCTAAGTAGTGGGGATATTTGTAGCATTTCCATATTCAGGCTTGTATTTGGGTCTAGTGTTTGTGGAGGCTGTGTGTCTGAGCACATATTCAGAGACGTCTTGGTTTAGCCAAAGCCATCAGGCATTTCAGTGAAAGAGAATTGTTTGAGGTCATTGGCTGACTAAGGTCACCTGTACTACAGCTTAGACTAAGCACCTCATTGGTTCTTTTGAGATTTCTTTCTTAAAAGCTGTCTCAGGTTTCAACTTTATGTTACCTAAGAAGTTCAGTTGCGAGTGTTCTGCCATTTCACACTGAGCTAATCGAAGGAGGACACTGAGGAAACTCGGAGCTATAATATATAACATTAAGTATCCTGTTTTTTGTTTATTTTGTTCTTTATTTCTTTGTTATTTATAGCATTTTGTGTACTGTGTATTTTTCGAGCTAGTTTCACTGTGTGTGAGGTATTAACTGGAAATTGTCCACTTTTATTAAGCGTCTGTTGGGTTGTTTGCTTCTGATAACTTTTTGCAATTAAACTCTTTTTTCTAGAGGCTCCTTTAGCTGTTTAAAACTTTCATTTAAAGTCTCACTGCTGCTTTTCAGCTGTGAGAAACATTTCTTCAGTTTGTTCTAAGTAGTGGGGATATTTGTAGCATTTCCATATTCAGGCTTGTATTTGGGCCTAGTGTTTGTGGAGGCTGTGTGTCTGAGCACATATTCAGGGACATCCTCGTTTAGCCAAAGCCATCATGCATTTCAGTGAGAGAGAATTGTTTGAGCTCATTGGCTGACTGAGGTCACCTGTACTACAGCTTAGACTAAGCACCTCATTGGTTCCTTTGAGATTTATTTCTTAAAAGCTGTCTCAGGTTTCAACTTTCTGTTACCTAAGAAGTTCAGTTGTGAGTGTTCTGCCATTTCACACTGAGCTAATCAAAGGAAGGACACTGAGGAAACTCGGAGCTATAATATATAACATTAAGTATCCTGTTTTTTGTTTATTTTGTTCTTTATTTCTTTATTTATAGCACTTTGTGTACTGTGTATTTTTCTAGCTAGTTTCACTGTGTATGAGGTATTAACTGGAAATTGTCCACTTTTATTAAGCATCTGTTGGGTTGTTTGTTTCTGATAACTTGTTGCAGTTAAACTCTTTTTTCTATAGGCTCCTTTAGCTGTTTAAAACTTTCATTTAAAGGCTCACTGCTGCTTTTCAGCTGTGAGAAACATTTCTGCAGTTTGTTCTAAGTAGTGGGGATATTTTTAGCATTTCCATATTCAGGCTTGTATTTGGGTCTAGTGTTTGTGAAGGCTGTGTGTCTGAGCACATATTCAGGGACATCTTGGTTTAGCCAAAGCCATTAGGCATTTCAGTGAGAGAGAATTGTTTGAGGTCATTGGCTGACTGAGGTCACCTGGACTACAGCTTAGACTAAGCACCTCATTGGTTCTTTTGAGATTGTTTTTCTTAAAAGCTGTCTCGGGTTTCAACTTTCTGTTACCTAAAAAGTTCAGTTGTGAGTGTTCTGCCATTTCACGCTGAGCTAATCAAAGGAAGGACACTGAGGACACTCGGAGCTATAATATCTAACATTAAGTATCCTGTTTTTTGTTTATTTTGTTTTTTATTTCGTTGTTATTTATAGCACTTTGTGTATTGTGTATTTTTCTAGCTAGTTTCACTGTGTGTGAGGTATTAACTGGAAATTGTCCACTTTTATTAAGCATCTGTTGGGTGGTTTGTTTCTGATAACTTGTTGCCGTTAAGCTCTTTTTTCTAGAAGCACCTTTAGCTGTTTAAAACTTTCATTTAAAGGCTCAATGCTGCTTTTCAGCTGTGAGAAACATTTCTGCAGTTTGTTCTAAGTAGTGGAGATATTTGTTACATTTCCATATCCAGGCTTGTATTTGGGCCTAGTGTTTCTGGAGGCTGTGTGTCTGAGCACAACTTCAGGGACATCTTGGTTTAGCCAAAGCCATCAGGCATTTCAGTGAGAGAGAATTGTTTGAGGTCATTGGCTGACTGAGGTCACCTGGACTACAGCTTAGACTAAGCACCTCATTGGTTCTTTTGAGATTTCTTTCTTAAAAGCTGTCTCAGGTTTCAACTTTATGTTACCTAAGAAGTTCAGTTGTGAGTGTTCTGCCATTTCACACTGAGCTAATCGAAGGGAGGACACTGAGGAAACTCGGAGCTATAATATACAACATTAAGTATCCTGTTTTTTGTTTATTTTGGTCTTTATTTCTTTGTTATTTATAGCATTTTGTGTACTGTGTATTTTTCGAGCTAGTTTCACTGTGTGTGAGGTATTAACTGGAAATTGTCCACTTTTATTAAGCGTCTGTTGGGTTGTTTGTTTCTGATAACTTTTTGCAATTAAACTCTTTTTTCTAGAGGCTCCTTTAGCTGTTTAAAACTTTAATTTAAAGTCTCACTGCTGCTTTTCAGCTGTGAGAAACATTTCTGCAGTTTGTTCTAAGTAGTGGGGATATTTGTAGCATTTCCATATTCAGGCTTGTATTTGGGTCTAGTGTTTGTGGAGGCTGTGTGTCTGAGCACATATTCAGAGATGTCTTGGTTTAGCCAAAGCCATCAAGCATTTCAGTGAGAGAGAATTTTTTGAGGTCATTGGCTGACTGAGGTCATCTGGACTAAAGCTTAGACTAAGCACTTCATTGGTTCTTTTGAGATTTCTTTCTTAAAAGCTGTCTCAGTTTTCAACTTTATGTTTCCTAAGAAGTTCAGTTGTGAGTGTTCTGCCATTTCATACTGAGCTAATTGAAGGAAGGACACGGAGGAAACTCGGAGCTAAAATATATAACATTAAGTATCCTGTTTTGTGTTTATGTTGTTCTTTATTTCTTTGTTATTTATAGCACTTTGTCTACTGTGTATTTTTTCTAGCTAGTTTCACTGTGTGTGAGGTATTATCTGGAAATTGTCCACTTTTATTAAGCATCTGTTGGGTTGTTTGTTTCTGGTAACTTGTTGCAGTTAAACTCTTTTTTTCTAGATGCTCCTTTAGCTGTTTAAAACTTTCATTTAAAGGCTCACTGCTGCATTTCAGCTGTGAGAAACATTTCAGCAGTTTGTTCAAAGAAGTGGGGATATTTGTAGCATTTCCATATTTAGGCTTGCATTTGGGCCTAGTGTTTGTGGGGGCTGTGTGTCTGAGCACATATTCAGGGACATCTTCGTTTAGCCAAAGCCATCATGCATTTCAGTGAGATAGAATTGTTTGAGGTCATTGGCTGACTGAGGTCACCTGGACTACAGCTTAGACTAAGCACCTCATTTGTTCTTTTGAGATTTATTTCTTAAAAGCTGTCTCAGGTTTCAACTTTATGTTACCTAAGAAGTTCAGTTCTGAGTGTTCTGCCATTTCACACCGAGCTAATCGAAGGAAGGACACTGAGGAAACTCGGAGCTATAATATATAACTTTAAGTATCCTGTATTTAGTTTATTTTGTTCTTTATTTCTTTGTTATTTATACCACTTTGTCTACTGTGTATTTTTTCTAGCTAGTTTCACTGTGTGTGAGGTATTTTCTGGAAATTGTCCACTTTTGTTAAGCATCTGTTGGGTTGTTTGTTTCTGATAACTTGTTGCAGTTAAACTCTTTTTTCTAGAGGCTCCTTTAGCTGTTTAAAACTTTCATTTAAAGGCTCACTGCTGCATTTCAGCTGTGAGAAACATTTCTGCAGTTTGTTCTAAGTAGTGGGGATATTTGTAGCATTTCCATATCCAGGCTTGTATTTAGACCTAGTGTTTCTGGAGGCTGTGTGTCTGACCACATATTCAGGGACATCTTGGTTTAGCCAAAGCCATCAGGCATTTCAGTGAGAGAGAAATGTTTGAGTTCATTGCCTGACTGAGGTCACCTAGACTACAGCTTAGACTAAGCACCTCATTGGTTCTTTTGAGATTTATTTCTTAAAAGCTGTCTCAGGTTTCAACTTTATGTTACCTAAGAAGTTCAACTGTGAGTGTTCTGCCATTTCACATTGAGCTAATCGAAGGAAGGACACTGAGAAAACTTGGAGCTATAATATATAACATTAAGTATCTTGTTTGTTGTTTATTTTGTTCATTGCTTTGTTATTTATAGCACTTTGTGTACTGTGTAATTTTCTAGCTAGGTTCACTGTGTGTGAGGTATCAACTGGAAATTGTCCACTTTTATTAAGCAACTATTGGGTTGTTTGTTTCTGATAACTTTTTGCAGTTAAACTCTTTATTTTAGAGGGTCCTTTAGCTGTTTAAAACTTTCATTTAAAGGCTCACTGCTGCGTTTCAGCTGTGAGAAGCATTTCTGCAGTTTTTTCTAAGTAGTGGGGATATTTGTAGCATTTCCATATTGAGGCTTGCATTTGGGCCTAGTGTTTGTGGAGGCTGATGTGTCTTAGGACATATTCAAAGACATCTTGGTTTAGCCAAAGCCGTCAGGCATTTCAGTGAGAGAGAATTGTTTGAGGTCATTGGCTGACTGAGGTCACCTGGACTACAGCTTAGACTAAGCACCTCATTGGTTCTTTTGAGATTTCTTTCTTAAAAGCTGTCTCAGGTTTCAACTTTCTGTTACCTAAGAAGTTCAGTTGTGAGTGTTCTGCCATTTCACACTGAGCTAATCGAAGGAAGGACACTGAGAAAACTCAGCGCTATAATATATAACATTAAGTATCCTGTTTTTTGTTTATTTTGTTCTTCATTTCGTTGTTATTTATAGCACTTTGTGTACTGTGTATTTTTCTAGCTAGTTTCACTGTGTGTGAGGTATTAACTGGAAATTGTCCACTTTTATTAAGCATCTGTTGGGTTGTTTGTTTCTGATAACTTGTTGCAGTTAAACTCTTTTTTCTCGAGGCTCCTTTAGCTGTTTAAACTTTCATTTAAAGGCTCACTGCTGCATTTCAGCTGTGAGAAACATTTCTGCAGTTTGTTCTAAGTAGTGGGGATATTTGTAGCATTTCCATACTCAGGCTTGTATTTGGGCCTAGTGTTTGTGGAGGCTGTGTGTCTGAGCACATATTCAGGGACATTGTGGGTGAGCCAAAGCCATCAGGCATTTCAGTGAGAGAGAATTGTTTGAGGTCATTGGCTGACTGAGTTCACCTGCACTACAGCTTAGACTAAGCACCTCATTGGTTCTTTTGAGATTTCTTTCTTAAAAGCTGTCTCAGGTTTCAACTTTCTGTTACCTAAGAAGTTCAGTTGTGAGTGTTCTGCCATTTCACACTGAGCTAATCGAAGGAAGGACACTGAGGAAACTCGGAGCTATAATATATAACATTAAGTATCCTGTTTTTTGTTTATTTTTTTTTTATTTCTTTGTTATTTATAGCACTTTGTGTACTGTGTATTTTTCTAGCTAGTTTCACTGTGTGTGAGGTACTAACTGAAACTGTCCACTTTTATTATGCAACTGTTGGGTTGTTTGTTTCTGATAACTTTTTGCAGTTAAACTATTTTTTCTAGAGGCTCCTTTAACTGTTTAAAACTTTCATTTAAAGGCTCACTGCTGCTTTTCAGCTGTGAGAAATATTTCTGCAGTTAGTTCTAAGTAATGGGGGTATTTGTAGCATTTCCATATTCAGGCTTGTATTTGGGCCTAGTGTTTATGGGGGCTGTGTGTCTGAGCACATATTCAGGGACATTGTGGGTAAGTCAAAGCCATCAGGCATTTCAGTGAGAGAGAATTGTTTGAGGTCATTGGCTGACTGAGGTCACCTGCACTACAGCTTAGACTAAGCACCTCATTGGTTCTTTTGAGATTTCTTTCTTAAAAGCTGTCTCAGGTTTCAACTTTCTGTTACCTAAGGAGTTCAGTTGTGAGTGTTCTGCCATTTCACACTGAGCTAATCGAAGGAAGGACACTGAGGAAATGCAGAGCTATAATATATAACATTAAGTAACCTGTTTTTGTTTATTTTGTTCTTTATTTCTTTATTTATAGCACTTTGTGTACTGTGTATTTTTCTAACTAGTTTCACTGTGTGTTAGGTATTAACTGGAAACTGTCCACTTTTATTAAGCAACTATTGGGTTGTTTGTTTCTGATAATTTGTTGCAGATAAACTCTTTATTTTAGAGGCTCCTTTAGCTGCTTAAAACATTCATTTAAAGGCTCACTGCTGCATTTCAGCTGTGAGAAACATTTCTGCAGTTTGTTCTAAGTAGTGGGGATATTTGTAGCATTTCCATATTCAGGCTTGCATTTGGGCATAGTGTTTGTGGAGGCTGTGTGTCTGAGCACATATTTAGGGACATCTTGGTTTAGGCAAAGCCATCAGGCATTTCAGTGAGATAGAATTGTTTGAGGTCATTGGCTGACTGCGGTCACCTGGACTACAGCTTAGACTAAGCACCTCATTGGTTCTTTTGAGATTTCCTTCTTAAAAGCTGTCTCAGGTTTCAACTTTCTGTTACATAAGAAGTTCAGTTGTGAGTGTTCCACCATTTCACACTGAGCTAATCAAAGGAAGGACACTGAGGAAACTCGGAGCTATAATATATAACATTAAGTATCCTGTTTTTTGTTTATTTTGTTCTTTATTTCTTTGTTATTTATAGCGCTTTATGCACTGTGTATTTTTCTATCTAGTTTCACTGTGTGTGAGGTATTAACTGGAAACTGTCCACTTTTATTAAGCAACTATCGGGTTGTTTGTTAATGATAATTTGTTGCAGTTAAACTCTTTATTTTAGAGGCTCCTTTAGCTGCTTAAAACATTCATTTAAAGGCTCACTGCTGCGTTTCAGCTGTGAGAAACATTTCTGCAGTTTGTTCTAAGTAGTGGGGATATTTGTAGCATTTCCATATTTAGGCTTGCATTTTGGCATAGTGTTTGGGGAGGCTGTGTGTCTTAGGACATATTCAGGGTCATCTTGGTTTAGCCAAAGCCATCAGGCATTTCAGTGAGAGAGAATTGTTTGAGGTCATTGGCTGACTGAGGTCACCTGGACTACAGCTTAGACTAAGCACCTCATTGGTTCTTTTGAGATTTCTTTCTTAAAAGCTGTCTCACGTTTCAACTTTCTGTTACCTAAGGAGTTCAGTTGTGAGTGTTCTGCCATTTCACACTGAGCTAATCAAAGGAAGAACACTGAGGAAACTCGGAGCTATAATATATAACATTAAGTATCCTGTTTTTTGTTTATTTTGTTCTTTATTTCTTTATTTATAGCACTTTGTGTACTGTGTATTTTTCAAGCTAGTTTCACTGTGTCTGAGGTATTAACTGGAAATTCTCCATTTTTATTAAGCATCTGTTGGGTTGTTTGTTTCTGATAACTTGTTGCAGTTAAACTCTTTTTTTATAGAGGCTCCTTTAGCTCTTTAAAACTTTCATTTAAAGGCTCACTGCTGCTTTTCAGCTGTGAGTAACATTTCTGCAGTTTGTTCTAAGTAGTGGGGATATTTGTAGCATTTCCATACTCAGGCTTGTATTTGGGCCTAGTGTTTGTGGAGGCTGTGTGTCTGAGCACATATTCAGGGACATCTTGGTTTAGCCAAAGCCATCAGGCATTTCAGTGTGAGAGAATTGTTTGAGGTCAGTGGCTGACGGAGGTCACCTGGACTACAGCTTAGACTAAGCACCTCATTGGTTCTTTTGAGATTTCTTTCTTAATAGCTGTCTCAGGTTTCAACTTTCTGTTACCTAAGAAGATCAGTTGTGAGTGTTCTGCCATTTCACACTGAGCTAATCGAAGGAAGGACACTGAGAAAACTCAGCGCTATAATATATAACATTAAGTATCCTGTTTTTTGTTTATTTTGTTCTTCATTTCATTGTTATTTATAGCACTTTGTGTACTGTGTATTTTTCTAGCTAGTTTCACTGTGTGTGAGGTATTAACTGGAAATTGTCCACATTTATTAAGCATCTGTTGGGTTGTTTGTTTCTGATAACTTGTTGCAGTTAAACTATTTTTTCTAGAGGCTCCTTTAGCTGTTTAAAACTTTCATTTAAAGGCTCACTGCTGCTTTTCAGCTGTGAGAAACATTTCTGCAGTTAGTTCTAAGTAATGGGGATATTTGTAGCATTTCCATATTCAGGCTTGTATTTGGGCCTAGTGTTTGTGGAGGCTGTGTGTCTGAGTACATATTCAGGGACATCTTGGTTTAGCCAAAGCCATCAGGCATTTCAGTGAAAGAGAATTGTTTGAGGACATTGGCTGACTAAGGTCACCTGGACTACAGCTTAGACTAAGCACCTCATTGGTTCTTTTGAGATTTCTTTCTTAAAAGCTGTCTCAGGTTTCAACTTTCTGTTACCTAAGAAGTTCAGTTGCAAGTAGTCTGCCATTTCACACTGAGCTAATCGAAGGAAGGACACTGAGGAAACTCAGAGCTATAATATATAACATTAAGTATCCTGTTTTTTGTTTATTTTGTTCTTTATTTCTTTGATATTTATAGCACTTTGTGTACTCTGTATCTTTCTAGCTAGTTTCACTGTGTGTGAGGTATTAACTGGAAATTGTCCACTTTTATTAAGCATCTGTTGGGTTGTTTGTTTCTGATAACTTGTTGCAGTTAAACTCTTTTTTCTCGAGGCTCCTTTAGCTGTTTAAACTTTCATTTAAAGGCTCACTGCTGCATTTCAGCTGTGAGAAACATTTCTGCAGTTTGTTCTAAGTAGTGGGGATATTTGTAGCATTTCCATATTCAGGCTTGTATTTGGGCCTAGTGTTTGTGGAGGCTGTGTGTCTGAGAACATATTCAGGGACATTGTGGGTGAGCCAAAGCCATCAGGCATTTCAGTGAGAGAGAATTGTTTGAGGTCATTGGCTGACTGCTGTCACCTGGACTACAGCGTAGACTAAGCACCTCATTGGTTCTTTTGAGATTTCATTCTTAAAAGCTGTCTCAGGTTTCAACTTTCTGTTACCTAAGAAGTTCAGTTGTGAGTGTTCTGCCATTTCACACTGAGCTAATCGAAGGAAGGACACTGAGGAAACTCGGAGCTATAATATATAACATTAAGTATCCTGTTTTTTGTTTATGTTGTTCTTTATTTCTTTGTTATTTATACCACTTTGTGTACACTGTATTTTTCTAGCTAGTTTTACTGTGTGTGAGGTATTAACTGGAAACTGTCCACTTTTATTAAGCAAGTATTGGGTTTTTGTTTCTGATAACTTGTTGCAGTTAAACTCTTTATTTTAGAGGCTCCTTTAGCTGTTTAAAACATTCATTTAAAGGCTCACTGCTGATTTTCAGCTGTGAGAAACATTTTTGCAGTTTGTTCTAAGTAGTGGGGATATTTGTACCATTTCCATACTCAGGCTTGTATTTGGACCTAGTGTTTGTGGAGGCTATGTGTCTGAGCACATATTCAGGGACATCTTGGTTTAGCCAAACCCATCAGGCATTTCAGTGCAAGAGAATTGTTTGCGGTCATTGGCTGATGGAGGTCACCTGGACTACAGCTTAGACTAAGCACCTCATTGGTTCTTTTGAGATTTCTTTCTTAAAAGCTGTCTCAGGTTTCAACTTTCTGTTACCTAAGAAGATCAGTTGTGAGTGTTCTGCCATTTCACACTGAGCTAATTGAAGGAAGGACACTGAGAAAACTCAGCGCTATAATATATAACATTAAGTATCCTGTTTTTTGTTTATTTTGTTCTTCATTTCATTGTTATTTATAGCACTTTGTGTACTGTGTATTTTTCTACCTAGTTTCACTGTGTGTGAGGTATTAACTGGAAATTGTCCACATTTATTAAGCATCTGCTGGGTTGTTTGTTTCTGATAACTTGTTGCAGTTAAACTATTTTTTCTAGAGGCTCCTTTAGCTGTTTAAAACTTTCATTTAAAGGCTCACTGCTGCTTTTCAGCTGTGAGAAACATTTCTGCAGTTAGTTCTAAGTAATGGGGATATTTGTAGCATTTCCATATTCAGGCTTGTATTTGGGCCTAGTGTTTGTGGAGGCTGTGTGTCTGAGTACATATTCAGGGACATCTTGGTTTAGCCAAAGCCATCAGGCATTTCAGTGAGAGAGAATTGTTTGAGGTCATTGGCTGACTAAGGTCACCTGGACTACAGCTTAGACTAAGCACCTCATTGGTTCTTTTGAGATTTCTTTCTTAAAAGCTGTCTCAGGTTTCAACTTTCTGTTACCTAAGATGTTCAGTTGCAAGTGGTCTGCCATTTCACACTGAGCTAATCGAAGGAAGGACACTGAGGAAACTCAGCGCTATAATATATAACATTAAGTATCCTGTTTTTTGTTTATTTTGTTCTTTATTTCTTTGTTATTTATAGCACTTTGTGTACTGTGTATTTTTCTAGCTAGTTTCACTGTGTTTGAGGTATTAACTGGAAATTGTCCACTTTTATTAAGCATCTGTTGGGTTGTTTGTTTCTGATAACTTGTTGCAGTTAAACTCTTTTTTCTCGAGGCTCCTTTAGCTGTTTAAACTTTCATTTAAAGGCTCACTGCTGCATTTCAGCTGTGAAAAACATTTCTGCACTTTAATCTAAGTAGTGGGGATATTTGTAGCATTTCCATATTCAGGCTTGTATTTGGGCCTAGTGTTTGTGGAGGCTGTGTGTCTGAGAACATATTCAGGGACATTGTGGGTGAGCCAAAGCCATCAGGCATTTCAGTGAGAGAGAATTGTTTGAGGTCATTGGCTGACTGAGTTCACCTGCACTACAGCTTAGACTAAGCACCTCATTGGTTCTTTTGAGATTTCTTTCTTAAACGCTGTCTCAGGTTTCAACTTTCTGTTACCTAAGAAGTTCAGTTGTGAGTGTTCTGCCATTTCACACTGAGCTAATCGAAGGGAGGACACTGAGGAAGTCTGAGCTATAATATATAACATTAACTATCTTGTTTTTGTTTATTTTGTTCTTTATTTCTTTATTTATAGCACTTTGTGTACTGTGTATTTTTCTAGCTAGTTTCACTGTGTGTGAGGTATTAACTGGAAATTGTCCACTTTTATTAAGTGTCTGTTGGGTTGTTTGTTTCTGATAACTTATTGCAGTTAAAATGTTTTTCCTAGAGGCTCCTTTAGCTGTTTAACACTTTCATTTAAAGTCTCACTGCTGCTTTTCAGCTGTGAGAAACATTTCTGCAGTTTATTCTAAGTAGTGGGGATATTTGTAGCATTTCCATATTCAGGCTTGTATTTGGGCCTAGTGTTTGTGGAGGCTGTGTGTCTGAGCACATATTCAGGGACATCTTGGTTTAGCCAAAGCCACCAGCCATTTCAGTGAGAGAGAATTGTTTGAGGTCATTGGCTGACTGAGGTCACCTGGACTACAGCTTAGACTAAGCACCTCATTGGTTCTTTTGAGATTTCTTTCTTAAACGCTGTCTCAGGTTTCAACTTTCTGTTACCTAAGAAGTTCAGTTGTGAGTGTTCTGCCATTTCACACTGAGCTAATCGAAGGGAGGACACTGAGGAAACTCTGAGCTATAATATATAACATTAAGTATCTTGTTTTTGTTTATTTTGTTCTTTATTTCTTTATTTATAGCACTTTGTGTACTGTGTATTTTTCTAGCTAGTTTCACTGTGTGTGAGGTATTAACTGGAAATTGTCCACTTTTATTAAGTGTCTGTTGGGTTGTTTGTTTCTGATAACTTGTTGCAGTTAAACTTTTTTTTCTAGAGGCTCCTTTAGCTGTTGAAAAGTTTCATTTAAAGGCTCACTGCTGCTTTTCTGCTGTGAGAAACATTTCTGCAGTTTGTTCTAAGTAGTAGGGATATTTGTAGCATTTCTATATTGAGGCTTGCATTTGGGCCTAGGGTTTGTGGAGGCTGTGTGTCTTAGGACATATTCAGGGACATCTTGGTTTAGCCAAAGCCATCAGGCATTTCAGTGAGAGAGAATTGTTTGAGGTCATTGGCTGACTGAGGTCACCTGGACTACAGCTTAGACTAAGCACCTCTTTGGTTCTTTTGAGATTTCTTTCTTAAAAGCTGTCTCAGGTTTCAACTTTCTGTTACCTAGGGAGTCCAGTTGTGAGTGTTCTGCCATTTCACACTGAGCTAATCGAAGGAAGAACACTGAGAAAACTCGGAGCTATAATATATAGCATTAAGTATCCTGTTTTTTGTTTATTTTGTTCTTTATTTTTTGTTATTTATAGCACTTTGTGTACTGTGCATTTATCTGGCTAGTTTCCCTGTGTGTGAGGTATTAACTGGAAATTGTCCACTTTTAGTAAGCATCTGTTGGGTTGTTTTTTTTTCTGATAACTTGTTGCAGTTAAACTCTTTTTTTATAGCGGCTCCTTTAGCTGTTTAAAACTTTCATTTAAAGGTTCACTGCTGCTTTTCAGCTGTGAGAAACATTTCTGCAGTTTGTTCTTAGTAGTGGGGATATTTGTAGCATTTCCATACTCAGGCTTGTATTTGGACCTAGTGTTTGTGGAGGCTGTGTGTCTGAGCACATATTCAGGGACATCTTGGTTTAGCCAAAGCCATCAGGCATTTCAGTGCGAGAGAATTGTTTGCGGCCATTGGCTGACGGAGGTCACCTGGACTACAGCTTAGACTAAGCACCTCATTGGTTCTTTTGAGATTTCTTTCTTAAAAGCTGTCTCAGGTTTCAACTTTCTGTTACCTAAGAAGATCAGTTGTGAGTGTTCTGCCATTTCACACTGACCTAATTGAAGGAAGGACACTGACAAAACTCAGCGCTATAATATATAACATTAAGTATCCTGTTTTTTGTTTATTTTGTTCTTCATTTCATTGTTATTTATAGCACTTTGTGTACTGTGTATTTTT